>NW_028274810.1:150583021-150908646 GCF_037043125.1 Eumetopias jubatus | reverse complement strand
ATAGTTTCATTTATAGGGTTAATTGTACGTTTTGTTTGTTTTATTTTTGTTTTGGTTTTGTTGGGGGGGGGAGTTGGGGATTGTTTGTCTCACCTCTGTGCCTCTCCCTCTACAATGGGAGCCCTGCTGTCTGCCCCACGGTGAACACTAAGTACCCGTTCGTGACTAAGAATTCTCTTTGAGACATACCCCGCCCCTGAGCAGTCCATCCTCTGGGGGCCTGCTTGATTCTGCACTCTGCTGATATACCTGCCATCCATCAAACATGTTTCACTTTAATTTAGTAGATTCTGTTCTTCCTTCTGTCTTCTAAATGTGAGCATTCCCCAAATCCTCACTTTTAGCTCTCTCCTTCCTCCAGAGTTAACCTCTCATTTGTCCTTTCTACCTGGTTTCTTACCTCTAAGCCCCAAACCATTCCTCAATCATCCAAAGGTTAATATCCTTAAAATACTGGTTCATTATGTTGATTACTTCATCAAAGGCCATTAACTGACTTTGTGCCTTCCACATTGCCTACTGAAAAAGTTCCATTTTCTTTACACACGTATTCAGGGTCCTGTCTCCCAGGGTCCCCACATTTGTATTGCTGATGTAACTGTCATTCAGGTCCCCATCATTTCCTCTGTCCCTCTGTCCACTTTTGACTCCCTCAATCCACTTTCCATTAGTAGAGTTGTGTTTTTGATCACAGGAACACTTAACCTACTGCCCACAGGATGTAAACTCAAACACCTTAGCATGACCCTCAAGGTCTGTTATGATCTTACTACTGTTCATTGCTCCAGCTTCATCTCCAACTGTTCCACCCTATTGAAAACAACTGCAGAGCCTGCCACTCAGCCAACCTTTCCTCTTACTATTTCTGGGCCTTTGTATTAAGCTGGAGTCTTGTCCTCCTTTCCTTCACCACCTCTTTGACTGGCAAACTCCCTCATATCTTTCTGGTCTTAGGCTTCCAACAAGAAGCCTTCCTAACCTACCAAACAAGAGTTAGATACCTTGCTAGTGCTTTCATATTACTCTAACCTCAATATCATGTTAGCCAAACATTATACTTTTCTTATCTCCCTCATCCGGAAAAGATGGTGAGTTTTGTGAGTTGGGGATGGTGTCTTTGTGTGTGTGTGTGTGTGTGTGTGTGTGTGTATGTGTCTTTTTCTTTTGGTTCTTTTGTTTATTTGTTTTGTTTTGTTTTAGAGTTGTGTTCATAGTTCCTAGCTCAGTGCCTAGTAGTACTCAAGTAAATATTTATTGAATGAATAAATTCCAATCCCTTCAGAATTTGTCTTCATCCAGCCATATTTCTTACCATGAGCTATGGTTACATTAGTCTCTTTCTATTTCCCAAGTACATCTTGCTTCCTCCTGCCTCTATGACTTTGCTTGTTTTATCCCTAAATGAGGAATCCTTATCTCTTCCCTCACCCTCTCTGGCAACACATCTATGTGGGTTCTAAACATTAAGTCAGGAAATACTCCAGTTGTTCTTCACCATGGAGCTTTCTCTGAGACTCTTGTGACTTTATCCTCCACAAACTTTCTATTTTATTATAATTCACTACCATTTAATCAAATCATGTCTTGCTGTGGGTTTTAACTTTGTTTTGGATGGGGGAAAGATACAGAATGTTGAATTAATCATACTCTGTATGAATTTCCAATTTACCTCTCTGTGAAATAGCAAGATTCTTAAAGGTAAGAATCATTTGTTTATTGCTAACAATCACAGCCCCAAGCACAATATCAGGCACATAGGAAATAAGAAGTATTTTTATATGAATAAAATTATTCAATTTTGAATCTACCATTAAAATGTACTACATAATAAGGAAAAATAGATAAAATAAACAGAAATGATTGAACCCTTACCAGTTGATAACAAAATACTTGATCTAGGTTTAAACTAATGGCCAAATTGTGGTTGAGACCAAATGACCTATGAGTCTAGATCCTAAAGTGAAAAATCCTATTCGTATTTTAAAGAGGGCATTAACCTCTTTGAAACCATTCACACCAGGGCCAAGAATTTGCTACACAAGGTTATAACATACTGAATTGCATACAAGTCATCTTAAATAATTGATATTCTTCAATGTGGTTTATTTAAACCAAACAAGTAAATTATTCACCTGAAGGATATAGAATGATTCACTCCTTTCTTGCTCCCTCCTCCCTCCATCCTTCCACAAACACTGATGAATGATTATGTTGGACAAAGAGGTAAGTGCATGTCTATATTTATTCCCAGTGGCTTCTTGCAGACAGAGTTGCATTTCTGTGCATGAATAAAAATAGTAAGAGTAATTTGAAGAAATGAATTATTTGACATTAGTGATATTTTCAACGTATGCATGATTTCTTCCATTTACAATTGTCATTAATAAAGGAACGTGTTCTAAGTTTGGTAAGAGTGATTCTACAGAAAAGACAATAGTCTAAAGGAGAGTGTAAGTTGTTCACTCAACATCTCCCAATTGTGCTCAAATAAGATGGTAACTTTTTATCTTGAAATGAAATTTTATATACACATCGATTTTATTTGAAGTCTACATACAGACACATACAAACGTGATACAACTTGTCTCTCATGTTTAACAAATATGACATATTGCACATGTTTTGCCTTCATTATGGAACCCTATGTCTGTGCTCAGAGATTACTGCTTAGTGTATACATCTCAAGTGGTCTCTATCTAAACCGTCAAATTAGTGAGAACACTCACCCCAACTCTTTAGTTGCATTGCTGGACAAAGCCATACGATGAACTGGAGACTGTCATGTTAGTGTTCTAAATAATGATGATAAACTTGTCATGCTGTTTGGTATAACGGGTAATGATATCACTGTACATGAGGCTGAGTTAGTGGGATTACATCTGTTAATTCTATTTACATGAGTATTTTGATTTTTGATAGTGAAGGTAAGAGTGACAATATTAATACAAACATACTTATTTTATTATTTATCGTTCTGTTTGGAAGTAAGTTTTATTTGCATCTCTCTTTGCCCTCCCAGGAAGCTTTTAAACTCAGTATCTTCTCTGACTTAAAAACAGAAAACCAAACACACACACAAACGGACAAAGAACAAAAATATTCTAAAGTCACCTAAGTTATTACGTGTACTGAAGCGATAAGCCTCATGACTTCAATTACTCCCACAATCATATCTCTCTTCATCTCAATTGTCTTCAGTTCTGTGATTGAAACTCACATCACGGGTCCGATTTGTGAAATCAATATACAGTGACAATAGATTGTGTCATGTCACTAACTCAACAGCGATGCTGGACTTCTTCAGGATTTGAAACCAGGTTTTGAAGAGAAGAAATAAACACACGAAGAAGGCAGCATATGGTGTTTCCATTGCAGATACTGAAGTTGGAAATCGTGTGGCTTCTTCACTTTCAGCCAATCCTGGAGCAGAACAAGAGAGGGGGAGGGGCATGTTTGTAAAAATCTCTGTGACAGCACACACACCATGCAAGCAGGAAAATAAAAGGCCCAGATGAGAAAACTTTTTCCTGGGAGAGGTAGTGGAGCACTGAGGTTAAGGGCGCAGGCCCTAGAACCCCTTCACTTGGCTTCTAATCTTACCTCTATAATCTAGGAACTGCTAACCTTGAGCGAGTTCTTCAATTTCATTTGCATCTCAGTTGCATTTGTAAAATGGGTAATAACAGATGACTTAACTCATAGAATTCTTGCAACATTTGAATGAGTTAATCCTTTATCTCATAGAACAATGACTCATTCTGTTAACCAAATAAATTATACCCGATAAGCTGTGACTTCCTAGAGATTGTCAGACACATCCCAGTTTTAGAGATATTAAATGTAATAGACAATGAGAATTGATAAAAAATATGGCCCATATGAACATCTGGAGCAGTGTCTGCCAAATTGCATATCGTATATTAGATGGTTGCTGCTATTATTTATAACGCTCAAGTAATAATCATACTAAGAATCATGAGTAAGATGGATTTGTATTGTTTCCCTTTTTCAGCTTCCGGAGAAGGGACAGTTGTGCTCTTCCACCAACCAGGTCACTGGAAAGGGAAATGTTTCATCTTACAATATTCGCTGGCACTGTGATTTATGGGTGACTCAAGGGAATGCTGGTTGAATAGGGCCATACCTCTCAAAGCCAGGAAAGCTGAGGATAGAGCCTTCCCTGGTGGACAAAGGAACTGTCTTTCAGTCAAATTTAAGATGAGTCCCTGCACTTCTTGCTAGGAACTCCAAAATATTCTCAGGGCTCCTATCTAAAAAAATCCATGATAGATAATACAAAGACCATTAAAGTCTCTGTAAGAATAACAGTTTAGAAATAAACAGTAAAAATAACCAAACAGTTTTGAGTATATGTGTGATATATACATTTCCTCACCCATATATTCTCAGACTAAAACTTGGATGACTTTAATAATAAATAAGCCCGTGAATACAATAGTTTCCTGTCTTTTTCGTAAGTAGGATGCAATCAGTATCGTGTAGTGAATGAATGAAAAATAAATGAATGAGGCAGTAAGATTCCAATGGAATGGCCAAAAAAGAGATGTCCCATTTCAGCCCAAGTGCTGGCTTTGTCATCTCACCCAGAGCCAAGGTCACAAGACTTTTGGACAGGAAAGCACAATGTCTACCAGAGTAACTCAGAAAAAAAGGGCTCAGCTATGTCACCGAAAGGTAAAGTGGAGAGCATCTACTAAAATGGAGAAGTTTGTTTCCTGGACTCACAGCAATAAGGTCAGGCATCTCATTTGCTAATAGCCAGTGAACCAATGGATGGCACACCATTAATGGATGTCTTAAGTTATGGGAAGGAATTGGGTTTCCCAAATGAAAGTTCTTTCAATGAACTAAATGGAAATGATCGGCAACCTAGAACTGGAAGAGCTTTTCCATTAAATAGCTTCCTTTACATCTTGCCATGGGCATCGAGGGTTTAGTTAAAAAGAAAATGAACGATGACTAAACTCCTAAAGGAAAAGAAGGTAGCATCTTCTTGGTGACAAGTTGGGGCAAATATTCACTCATGACCGGCAGCCCCGTTCCCACCTCTGGAAACAAATAGAAATCCAAAGTCCAAAAAATTAAAACAAAGTGTACTCAGTAAGACTGGAAATGGCAAGTGAGAAATGATAGGATCTACTTGTGTAAGGTCAGTTATGTAAGCTCTTGTATCTGTGGCTAAAAAGTTACCCAGATTTGTCTGCAGGAAAAAGGCAAGAATTTGGTTTCTCGGGCTTTCACATGCTTGGTATTGTCCCAGTGCAGCTAGACAAGAAGGGTAAAGCTGTAGAAACTCCCAGAGGTTGGAAAGGGATTTCTGACCTTCACATAGGATTTCTCAGTTGACTAGATATGTGATATTATTGTGGGATTTTCTCTTAACCCTTAAGTACCTGTCCCTATTGTAGGCACAATAAAACTCATGAGAGCTGTAACTGGGACACAAAGCCCAATTTGTCATCCCATTTAATCACAACAGGGTTCTCATTGTGGGGAATCAAGTCATGATCCTTTTGTCAATTCCCTTCCCTGACAGAAAGTGAAAAATATCTATGAGGAGGCTATTTATTGCACTATAAGCTAATGGTAGTTGTCCTTCTTTGATAAAGAAACTACTTGCTTTCTGGGGTCTTTGTTTCATCTTTCTCCATGTCCTGTACGACTGATGCAAGTATAGTGATACTGACTTCAAAGGGAGCTTAATAGTGCATGGAGAAAGGCAGGAAACATGGCGGGAATATTTAAGCGAGGACTTCACAAGGTCAAGTTTCCTTTCTGCAATTTCCTTGTGCATTCGTGAACCGATTTGTCTTTCTATTTTAGGAACCAAGGGATGTTTGGTCCCTTTCTTATCCACAACCCTCATTAAAGTCATTAAAATGTTTCGTTTGAATTCTACATACAGCACAATTAATACATGGGCTCTGCTAGTCTGTGAATGCAATTCTATTTCCTTGCTTGAAAGCTCTCTTACCAGTGCCCTGTGGATGAAATCAGAATTTTGATACGGACTTACAGCATCTTCCTCAGATGTAAATACATTTTTACATCTAAGATCATGAAAGCCAGAAACTAAAATGTTGCTTTTCTTGATAGAGCATCAAATTCAGTGCCATCCACACGTGTCTTTGAGTCCTCTCCTCTCCCCCCGATTTAGTAATGCGATCTTGTTGATGATGGTGGATTGAATGGATTTAAGCCCTTCTTTTCCTTTGAGCGTCAGTATAAAGTGCTTCCAAAAAACATATTCGATTTATATAAAATGAGTATGCATGCATCCACAATCTCTACCTATGCCAAAGCGTTTTCTTTATTATAATCAGATGCATCTTTCTGGATTTTCTGCACAATCAGACTATAATTAAGCATAGGAAGATACAGGTAAGTACATGAGATGCATGTTTAATTAAAAGAGAAAATGCTGGTTAAGTATCAATTTGTATGACATTCAGTTTACAAGGAGCATTCCGAAAGCTACCCTTTCTCACATATTTCCTTTGATATGCATGTATATGTTTACACACATGTATGTTTTCACACTGAAATCATAGTCTCATTTTATATGCGAAAGTTGCTGCCACATGTACTGCCCCCATCCAAGAAAATGTTGATATATATTAAAAATCCCCATGCAAAGGAAAATGCTTGCATAAATTCATGTAGGGCAAATAAAAAAGCAGCCAGGACCCAGCAGGCTGAGTCAATGTATAGCTTGCATATGGAAACAATGACATGATTGTTTACTCACTGGTTTAATGATATTCACTTTCTCCTAATGGCAACGTGGAAAATGTGAGTGCCAGATGCTGCGCCCAGAGCGAAGACAGAACAGGGGAAGGTCTAGAGTAAGGAATTTATCCTGACACCAGAATGTAGTGTAACTCTTCAGTTTATTAAACGCTATGTGTTTTTTTTTAAGAAAAAATACTTTGATGTCTGCAGCTTAAATTTCCATATTTTTATAACAGTTCAGCAACAAATTTACATATTTCCTGGAATCTGCAGATATAAAAGCGGTAAAACACTCCAGGCATTATTAGACAGTAGATTATAACCCATTACTATTGTTTCAATTAGCAATGTAAAAGTGACCTGCAGTGTTCAGATGACCCACTAATGGATTTAAACGCTTTCAAATATTAATGCAGGTTTTCTAAAGATGAATCCCAAACCCATTATTCCTGGAACAACTATGAGCTGAAAAGCTGGCAATGACTGTGCATTATGTGGAAAGGCTCATGGTTAATTAAATGAATACCTAGCATTACACTATTCACTTTAGTGCTACAAAATTATTTCTCATTGATTTTTACATTCTGAGTCTGTGATTCAATTTACTTCTGCAATTTGTGTTGCCGTGTCAATAAAAGGGAACTGCTTGAAGATAGGAGCATTAGAGACTGATAAATACATTAAGATCCAATGAAAACGGCCGTTTTCCCATTGTTTTCCTCCACTGAAATATCATTCGTAGCAGCCCTCTGTTATGTATTATTAATATAATTTTTGTTTGCTTCCATCTGCTCTCTTCCCCCCTTTTCTATTCAGGAACTGGAATATTAGTGATTGCTTGAGGGTGAGTAGCTAATTTTTCAGTAACAAGTTCTCTCACTATCAAGAACAAAAGCACCATCAACACAAATCTGTTATTTCATGTTAAATGAACTAGAAGGCCAGATTCTTCATCAAAGACGGTGTGGGGAGTTGCTGTGTATGCATATTTCATTTACAAGGAGTAAATGACACTTCTGTTGGTTAAACCTTGAAAGCTAAAAAATAACAGAGTTCGAACCCTGTCACCCAATTTATGCAGTATGGATACAGTGTGATGTACTTAGGTAGTGTGCATTTTTTTCAAAAATTTCGTTGCCTATTTTACCATTGAATCTACACGTGTCTTTTTGCCTATCACTCAGACTCAGTTCTGTTAAAATCTAAAGTTGTAAGTTGAGATTTGCTTTAACACTCTTCTTTATTCTAAAATGTTGCAAACTTCAGTTTCATTGTTCTTGGTGTCTAAAGAAATCTTAGATGTGAAATCTTTGATCTCTCTCCACCAGTTTAGACTCCTAACCTAGGAGGTGTTCGCTAAGTCCTGTAAATTTAACTTTTTCTGAGAAAAGTAGGTTTACCAGTCACATGTAATCATTAATATTATCTACCCAGGACCATCTCACTGGAGTTCATTGTGCCCAAATCATCTCCATGAAGATGACCAGTAGACCTCATCCCATCGTATGTCTGAATTTGTCTGCCTTCTACCTTAAACTCAGTGGAAAATCAAATTTCAGCACGACTGGTATGCCCAGACCTGAAGCAGTCACCTTCCACTGTCTACGCTCCTTGGAAAACTTATCCTCAAGCCATTACTTTTCATATTGAGTTAAGTTGTTAACTTGAGTTTGAATATTGATTTAATATAAAATGTACAACATGGAAAATTTTATATTGGAAATCATTCCGCAAAGAGTTTTAAGAAAAGATCACTCTATAGACATAAGAAAATTAAAGGGAGAACACACATGACCAATAAATGCATTAAAATTTCAACTTCCCTATTAATCTATGAACATGGATTTAAAATACCCAGCTCTTTTTGCGTATCATTGTCAAAGATGAGGAAAAAAGAATCAAACTGCATATTGGTGATGGAAAATGAAGCTATGCATACACCTTATGGGATGTACAATGATACACTTTTTCTAAAGGTGGTTTGAGCCTATGTGTTTTTAAATTTTGAGAGTTTTGCATGCCCTTTCACTCTGGAACTCTATCTTTTGGAATTTAATCTCAGGAAATAATTACGAAGGTGTGCAAAGATTTAGCTATATACTGTTCATCCAGACCTTATGGTGTCATTCATGAGAGTAAAAAAAATTGAATGCATCCTAAATGTCTAAGATGAGGAATTAGCTAATAACCATTAGTTCAACTGAATATCATTCAATAATTTAAAATGATACACAACAATATTTAATGATTTGGAAAGACATTTACAATATACTGTTGATTGGATAAAACACGTCACACAAACACACACACACTCACAAGTGACCAAACTGTGTGTAACAGATATGGTGTTTAAATAGTTACGTCATATACTTTCTTTAACAATTTCAAAGATATTCCAAAGGATTTGAATTATTGCTTAAAATAACTTTTTTCTTATAAAAAAGTAACTCCTGTTCATTGTAGAGTAACTTAAACAAAACAAAAGTAACACACTATTCATCCGTACATCCACATGTAGCTACATAGAAGAAAAGGTATGTGGGTAAGACAGATAACAAAATGTTAACCGAGATTATTTTTTAGCTCTGTTGCAAGTTATTTTTTTCTTGCATTTTTTAATATTTCTACAAATAATACAGCTAGAGTTTTTAGTAGTTAAAAATATGATTGAGAATTCATGACAAAGGAAAAAATACTGATTTACCTATTAAAAGATCTGGATTAGAATCCTAGCTCTATGAATTATGACGTGGGGACCCTGGCAACTCACTGAACTTCTCTGAGTTTTGGTTTCCTCTAAATATACTTATATGCCCCAAAGCAGCAACGGTCAAACGAGAAAAGAAGATGCCTGCCTCGTTGCATCTGGATATTGAGATGCAGTGACTTATGAGAGAGCTGCAAATGAGCTAAAATACCACTGATCCCTGACTCCCGTTCTAGGTCCCTGCCTCATTCACTCTGCAGTCTCATGCACACTCAAAGCCAACCCAAATTTTGCCTTGTGACATTTGCTGCAAAGGATATAATGTCGTTAAAATGAAACATATCTCTTCAGAAGAGAACGGAGCAATAAGTTCATAACAATGTTCATAACAACGTTCAAAACACTTTGCCCTCAGTAAATAGTAAAAGTCATTCCTATTGTTGTGGCCTTTGTGTGAGCTCCGCCAGCACAGGGCCCGTGTTGGGTTTTGTTCACCCTCGCACGCCCTGGGTCTGCACGTAGTAGGTTCCTGTTGTCAAATGAATACCCACCACACACCCAGGATGTGAGTTTAAGAATTTGAGTGCTGCATTTTTACTGAAGACTTACCTCTATTGCAGCAAAATTGAAATAAAGTAACTAGAAAAGGATTATATAACCCTTTGCTAATCACAAAGCCGCTAACTAAAAATTGTGTGATATTAGAAAGGAACAGTCGCTACTCTTAGAAGCTGGGGTTATCACATTCGGTAACCAGGGAACTAGCTCCTTCCTTTGTCCAAGGCCCTAAGTTCCCTTTTGCTCCCCAAAGCAGAACTGCACAACTTGGAACTGGCTCCTGGACTATGCAGGTTAGGCAGTGTCTGTGCCTATGGACGTGTTGCTGACTGTGAAGAGCGCCAAGCACAGGCCTGTGGGCTATGCACAAGACACTTTTCTTTGGTAACTGAGCAAGGGGATTAAAAAAAAGAAAAGATTTCTTTATAATAGAACTTTTCAGTATCCAGGCCACTATGTAATCACCATCAGTGAAGGTGCGCTCAAAGATAAATATACTCTTAAAAGCTGGTTTGAATTTATGCTGGTTCTCAGCTCAGTATATTTATAGGGGCAGAAAATTTAGGCTTTCACCTCAGTTTGCTCATCTTCAAAACGGGACTATTCACAGTATATTAATCATAGGGTTGTTACAAAGGTGACATGAATTAGTACATGGAGAATGCTTGAAACAGTGAAGGCAGAGTAAGTTTTCAGGTACTAGTTCCTAGACTATTCTTGCTACTAACCTACTCCTGCTAGAGATTGGAGTTATGTTTCAAGAGGTCTTGTCTGAAGTAAAGCAAGTGGGAGTCTCTGCGAACTACATGGTAAAGTAAGAACATGGCTCAGATGACAAAAACAAGGAAGATATTTGACTGAAACTCCTTTATAAATTCCTTACTTCCTTCCTCAGTGGGCACACATGTGGTTATAAATATTAAGAAAGCATGGTTTTACAGGTGAAATACTTTACAGGGTCGCTGGTTTGGTCACCTTAGTTGACTCTTCCATTACAGAGGTAGAATGCATGGCCAAGTGTCGCCTGGCCAGATGGCAGGTTAACCTTGTTCTCATGCTGCCTATCCTGAACTTGCGGCCATATTAATTTTTTTAATGGCCTAAAATAGGCTATCTTTAAGTTAAAACAAAACCGTCACACACAAAAAAGAAATTTTTGTACTCTTAAGTCTTGAGGCATTGGAAGAGACACATTTCATACAATACTGTATTTTACAAATTACTTTATGTATTAGACTACACACACACACACAAGCACACTCTCTCCCTCCTAATTATTAACCAATATGCTGCCAGATCTGGGGCTTACAGATACATTTTCATAGAAAATTCAAGATTCCCACGTGTAACTGCTTTTTCAGTCGTGTTTTGCAAAGGAATGACTGGAATGATAATGGAGCCTGCTAAGCTGATATCCAGGGCATGGGCTGGCTGCATGGCGGTTGTGTTGTCCCTAGGTTCTAGAAAGTACTGATGGACGATCTCATTGTCTGCTGCAGTATAAAGGGAACACTTGATTAGAGCATGGCATTCCCATTCATCTTGAAAATAACATATAGAGTTAAACTGACCCAGTGCTGAGGTATGTAGTTTCCGATGCTATAGAAGGGAGCATTGCTGTCAGTAGGTAGCGTGTTATTCTACCCTGACAGTTCAGGACAGTGTCACCAATTGCCTCTTCGACAAGTTAACTCAACAGGGAATGTGGTGCTTTTTGCATCTGGCCAAAATTCACATGACATTAATTTTGTTTTGTTTTTGCCAAGATTATCTTACTCGTACCATTACCTTGATTAATGCACAAGCAGATAATAACATATAAACATTGAAATAACTGCAACATAACTATCTAGGGGAAAATAGCTAAATGAAAATAGAGTGGAATGAAAAAAGAACATTTCATAATGCAATAGACAAGAGCACATTTTAAACATGCATTTCCTTCTAAATGTTTTCACAAATTTGATAATTATATTCATTTTATTTAAAGTTAGCTAAGATTAACTTATACCAAGAGAAAGAATATATCCTCTGCACTATACTATAAAAGCTATAAAATCTAATTAGATAGTGGGAATTCAATAGAAATTATTACAGCCATAATGAATTAGAACACAATAAATAGTATAGATTTTAGAAATTTATTGTCTAAGGTAGATAGTGCATCCATTATTAAGCTATGCAGAAGTCGTCTGGAGAAATATTCATTCAGAAGTGAACGAAGTGAGGATGCCGAAGATTATTGAGGTCACCATAAAGACATTAAACCACCAGAGGGGAGGAGAATGATTCTGGGAACAGACTCAGTGGAACGCCTTGTGTCAGAAATCCTCAAAGAACAGAATACACTGCATAGCAAAATATTTTTTGAATAGTTATAGAAATAGCTTTATTTTTCAAAAGCAACAGGAAATACATTTTACATAATATAATCAGAACAGAAAAACTGCATTTTGTGCAAAGCTTAACATGAATTCATTTTCTTTGTTATGGCTTAACTCGCCCCAGCCTCTCAACCTCTAATCATAACAGACTCCTTCTGGTTTAATTATGTTTCCAGTTCTAAAGATGAGTTAACGACTTATGCAGGGAATTTGACTCTCATTGATCAGGAGGCAAAAAAAAAAAGTCTATGTCCTGATTAACCATTTAACTGACCACCATTTTAGCTTCCTACAGTGGTTCTCTTTTGGACATGGGAGTAAGGCGCCCAACTTATAGGCAGGAAACAAGAGGCCCTCTCAGATACTATAAAATAACTGCAATTGCAAAAAGTGTTGTAAATTAGTTTTTCATTAAATGCACAGGAGAGAGTCTGAGACCTGAAACAGGAGAGGACTTATACTCCACTGAAGGAAACTGTACCTTTAGAGACCAAATGGTGAAGAAAATTTCTAGAACGAGCAGGACAGTTTAACCTGAAACCTGACTGTTCATTCGTATCCTTTCGTCCCTCTAAAAAATATCAATTCCTCAGCTTACCCTTGCAATTTTAATTGCAAAGCCAACGAAATCGCAGAAAAACAAACGTGAGATTAGATCTGAAAATATGTAATTTCTTTGGCAATCAAATAACATAACTATTGAAAATAGAGCATCTTTTTTACTTATAGACTGAGCATGTGTTTTTAGCATTCCGAAATACATGTTCACTATGGACACACATTTTTATCATTTTTACAGAAAATAACTGAAAGACTAAATTTTCATTTAGTCCAAATATCAGGGTTCTGGGCAGGGGCTACTGAATCTCACATTGTGTTTTGTGACACTTTTCTCCTATTTTGAAGCTGTGGGAAAGCAGATTTGCTACTCAATGTGTTTGTCTTTCTTAGATTCTCAGGATGTTAAACTAAGAGCAAAGATATACAGGTATGAAAGAGCTAGGTATCAAACGATCATTCTTCAGAACTATAAATTTTGGTGTGAGCTTGAATTAGCTCTGTGGATTTAACCAATATCTATTGTCCAGTGTAAGATTTTTCTGGATGCTATTTCAAATTTTCAAGTTCCTAATGTTCAGTGAGAAAACATAACTTCTTATAATCCATAATATGGCATACCTTGCAATATATCTAAAATAACTAGCCTATCTTTCAAATGAAAAAGGAGGGAAATAGTTTAAAAACAGGGAAGGAAAACCAAAGAATAGCAAAGTGTTCTTTAAAGGAATCACTTGATATTTAAAAATAAAATTGTGCAAAGACTATGGAAATCTTAAGTCCACAGTCAAATATATATATATATATACATACACATATAGCAACCTCATTTAAGATTACACTAAGATTCTGTGAGCTGAAATTCACTGTTGATAAGAAAAATGAAGACTGTTTGACTCTCCTGGACCTTAACGTCCTTGGAGCTTAGTATATCCATCTGATGTAATAAATTCACACTTTTCTATGTTAAATTCATTCATACAATAGGAGCTTATAAAAAAGAATATAGACTAAAGAGTAAGTTGCATAATGAGATTTAATCTATGTAAAATATGTCCCAGAAGAAATGTCTTTTACTTTGATCATATCCCTTGAAACAAGATTCCCTGCTGGAAACCACAATAAAATGAGAGCTTGGGAAAAAAAAAATTCCTCTGGCAAGCAAGCTTGCTTTTTAAAACAAAAGTTCACCAAGCCCACCAAGCCCATGATCCTGGGGTGGGCTTAATTAATGTCAATGAAATCTCAAAGGTTCCCTGAGGCTTAAAGGGGAAATAAATCTCAATGGGTTCTCCATGCCTTCCTCTCTGAGATACTCAGATTGGAGACACACGCACACACACACACACACACACACACAGATGTGCATGTATGTGCATGTGCATACACATCACACACGCATACACACACAGTAGGCATCTGTTTCATTAGGAAATGCTCTTTTCAAAATTGTATTTATTCCAGAGTAGGTTCACATATCACTTTATCTTCATTTTGAACATGGCTCCAGAATGTCAACAGCTGTATTGTTATCTTATGATCAGAATGATTAAGCATATTTCTCTAAGTGGGCACAGTAACATTTCTGTCTTGCTTTTGAGTTCCATCATTGACTCATGTTTATATTGAATCCACAGGGCTGCCCTGCTAAACTCAACTGAAAAGACATATATGAGTTGAATCTCTATTTCTCATTAAAATTTTACTCCATGTTGGAGCACTGGGTGTTATGAACAAACAATGAATCATGGAACACTGCACCAAAAAAAAAAAAAAAAAAAAAAATTTTACTCCATGTTAAATAGCCCCTCATTGAATTGAAAAAGTTTGGTTTTCTCCAAATGTGCACACTCCATGTCCTTTTACTCAAAGCTAATGAGGTTCTGAGCCTCATTGCAAATCCTTCTAGAAGAAAGAAATAAATACAAATGCTAACAAAATGTTTAATTTTCTCTCATACGGGTTATGTATGTAGAGACTCCTCACGAGCAGGTTCACAGATCACAGAAAACCAACTTGTCCTGAAAGATGAATGAGAAGGTTATAAACCAGTTTTCATTAGTACCTAAATGTATGTGGTTAATGCTGGTTCACTGGATTGGAAGCTACAATTCCACCCTGTAAAGAGCACATGTGATTTTCAGTGTGAAATCCACACGCACACACACACACACACACACACACACACACACACACACAAGTTTCAGAGCCATTAAGCTGCTGTACCACCCAGGGAAACAATCATATTCACTCCTGATCCACACACTGAAAAATGATTATTTTTATGAAAATTCTTTTCCAGTTGTTCTTCTCCTATCTTTCCAATTATGTCAGTCACATCATTTTGAGCCTCTGAGTCACTTTATAAGTTTTGTTATGCAGACTTCAATTTTCTAAAGATCTCAGAAATATACAAGTGGTCCTAACAAATATGGTATGACTGCCGCGTGGTTTTGTGTTGCCTTTGTAGTTTCTAAGACATTCTAACATTATTTAATTAGCTAAAATTTCTCCTCTCTTGAGAAATGGAAACTCAATGAAATGTCAACAATGCTGTCAGTCTGCTTCAGGCTAAACTCATTACACAAAAACTAAAGGTAAAAATAGTCCAAGGCAGAATTCTTTGTCACAATTTTGAGGCCCACACCTTATGCCAATGAAATCCATATGTGATTCTATAAAAATGCTAAACTAGGAAGAGTAGCTAATAAATTATCTCAACAGAGGCAATAATTGATCAGTCCTTGCATAGAAATTTATCTAATTAGCCAAATAACATATCTGGTTCTGTTGGGGATTATCTGAGTACCACATTTATTGTTCGATGAACCTTTGCTTTTCAGCTCTGGTAAGGCTGAAAAATGCTCTTAGCTGCTCTTTACTACTAAAATGAATTTTTTTCCCCCGAGAAAGAAAAAAAAATCATTGTCTTTTTAAGCCAAGTACAGCCAAGACCTGAACAAAAGTGCCTCAATTTATCTGAATTATCATGGAGGGTTTGGGATCCATGGACACATTACTGAAGATAATAAAAATTTGGCATTTTCTATTGTCTGATGGTTTTTAAAGACTAATTTCTTCATTTATTTAAATAGATGATAGGAAAGAGCAAAGTACAAAAACAAGTGCTATATATATGAAGGTATGTGAATTACCTTCTTCCCAAGGATAATGCAAATTAGAAGTATGCAAAGCTTTGTCTGCACCTGGGATCTTTAATGAGGATAAAGAAAAATCAGACAGAGATTCTCCTGGGGAAAGAGAGGATCGTTATTTGAATAACCTGCAGTGAATTCTAATCAATGCGACGTGACTTTGAAAATGAATGTGGTCTTTCAACCCGCTGTACTTGAGCTGTAATATTAATCATAACTTCATGGTACAGTAAAGCTTATGACAAATGCTTGTTCAGTAGACTCAGAAAAAGACTGGCTTGGATGTGCCAAGGAATATGGAACCATGGAAATACAAAGGCTCTTCCTTTTTCCTCCTCGCTAGCCCATTTATTGGCTAGTGTATTCTGTTATCTTTCTTTAATTATCTCAAAAGAGGTTGATGCAAATTGTATGTCATAACTGTAATTGTTTTCTTTTTTTTTCTCCAAAGGTGAGATTTTACACATACTTATTGCCTGACACAGTTTTAGGAGTGTTATTTAACATTCAATTATACGAGGAAACTGGTGTGCCAATCTGCTAAGGATGCATTAAACAGCACAGCAAACCTGTGCAACACAGGAGAGGATTTGAGCCCTGTCCCAGCAGAGCCCTGCATTCTTTACAAGTGCACCCTGGACTTGAAGAAAGCTAAGCATAGACAGAGGAGATTTCTTGGAATGATAGGTAGAAAAGTGACTTAAATAATAATTAAAAAAAAATCAGCTATCAGGTGTTTTCGACCTCAAAGAAAATGCAATTAGCTTTTGACAAGTTGACATTAAAAGGCTTATATCAGAGGAACGTAATATGTTAAAGCTAAATGCTCAATAATCACATGAGGAAGGAAGGAGATGATAAAATAAACAACTTAAAATAATTTAAATCATCTCTCGTCAGAAAGTAATTCCAGGGAAAGAAGAGGCCTGGCATATTTGCATTGGTCTCATGGAAATAGTGTTTTATAATCAGAGCCGCCATCTTGGTTATTGTTGCTGCTATAATGCTCTGACATGAACCGCAAAAACTGTGACTCAGACCCGCTGTCCAGCATAGACCATTGCTGCATGATGAAAAAAAACAGAAGTTAATCCTTCAAATGTGTATGTTGACAAGAGAGTGGTTTCTAAATTTCAGTTAAGAAGTGAAAGGGAATGTTAGGTGGTACTCACAAATCTGAGGGTAGCCAAAGTGGACAAATAGTCTCCAAACTTACTCTTGTTTCGCTCTTCCAGTGTGCTAAGAAATTAGATGCTGTATGAGATAGACACTATTTTTATTCCCATTCTAGAGATAAGAATCCAGGGCTTGAGGGATGTTGAATTACTTTCTCAACTTAAAGTTTTATGTGGCAGAGCCAAAAATGAAATCTATACTTCTAATATTAACACTTTATGCTTTTTAAAAACAACTCTATTAAGTTATAATTTACATGCCACAAAATCCATTCATTTTTAAGTGTACAATTCAGTGATTATTAGTAAATTTACTGAGTTGCCCAACCATCAGCATAATCCAGTTTTAGAATATATTCATCTCCCTGGTAAGATCCCTCATGGCCATTTACAGTTAATCTTTGTTTCTTCCCTCAGCCCTAGGCTACCATTAATTTATTTCTGTCTCTATAGGTTTGTCTTTTCTGGACATTTCATATAAATGGAATCATACAATATGAGGTCTTTTGTGTCTGGCTTCTTTCACTTAGCATAATGTTTTGAGGTTCATCTATGTTGTTACTTCATGCTTTTTATAATGCATTTGTCTACTCTTCACTCTGCTCACAGCTCCTGCTCTATTTTGAGCTGTTTCTATTTTGATCTCACTTCAGAAGAGAAGCGAGGAGACGCACTGCAGCATAGGGGAAAGAGCACTAGCATTGAGAAGAAGATCCAGATTGGGGGCCTATGACCAAGGCGATCTGATCTCTCAACGACCTCACCTGTAAAATTGTGCTTACTCGGAAGACCAAAGGAGATAAAGTCCATGAGAGTGCTTGTAAAATCATATGAAATGGTAATTTGTTATTATTGTGTTCCTTACAGCATCATGAAGTAATGACTCAGGTTTTCAAGATGCCATGATCTGTCTATACTCCAAGAATTCTGGATCTGGAATGAGAAAGTTTGATTACCATAATCTCAACAGTGATAAGGAAATCAAAGATCCTTCAGTTCAGGTCACTGTTTCATGATTAGAAAGCTGATCTAAACTCAAGTTTAAATGTGTATGCCACAGGTGGTAGGTTTTAACTGTGCAAAGCTTATAAACCATTCCTAAATTCTATTCAGCCTATAGTAGTGGCCGACACTCCCAAATTGTGGAAGCTGCATAAAAATCACCTGTGGTGTCCTTTAAAAATGGGGATTCCTGGATTAACTAGATTTGGAGCTTAAAATTTCTCCTTAAAAAAAAAAAAAAAAACCTCCTGAGGGGTACCTGAGTGACTAGTTGGGTAAGTGTCCAACTCTTGGTTTTGGCTCAGGTCATGATCTCAAGGGTCATGAGATTGAGCACTGTGTTGGGCTCCACACTCAGCAAGGAGTCTGCTTGAGGATTGTCTCCCTCTGCCCTTCTGCCCCTCACTCACAATCTCTCTCTCTCTCTTTTTCTTGCTCTCTCAAATAAACAAATAAATCTTTAAAAAAATAACTCTTGAAGATGATTTGTTTATATCCTAACATTTCAGAACCAAACTTGAACAAAAACTGTTCTTAGATATGTTACCCAGAGCATGGTCAACCCAATAATATTAGACCATTCATGTCACAGATTTTCATTGTGTGGAGGCTACTGTTGGTCTCCAATACCCATTTTCCCTTCTTTCTTTTAGTATTCTCATCCCAGAATTTTAAATGAGTACATGGTTGCCCAGCCTTCCTTGCTACAAGGTGTGGGCATGTGGCTCATTTCTGGTCAATGAGATGGGAACAAAAGTGAGGTATGCTATTTCTGGGTCAAGTCCTTAAAAGAAAGGGTTTGCTTGTCATTTCTCTCTTCCTCCTTCTCACTAACTACTCTATGGACAGGGTAGTGGTGAGCCATCCGTGACCACGTGGCAAAGGGCAACATTAGTGAATGGTAAAGTAGCAGGAAAGAAGGAGTTCAGGTATCAAATAATCTCACTGACTGCCTACTAGCTCAGATTCTTAAGTCAGAGAAACCAACTTTTATTTTGTTTGAATTATTGTTATTTTGTTCTTTGCTAAATAACCAAACCAATATCTTAATACATCTGCTAAAAGACATTGAATATTTAGAAAACTTAGGCAAATTGCTTCTTAATGTCTCAATTTCTCAGGCTGTTTCTTTTTGTAACATGTTTACTTCACATAGTTTAAGATATGGGTCTCTCTGCTCTTCTGCACAATAAGGTGTTCCATTTGAAGAGCCTGAAGATTTGGTCAGAGGAACACTCCAACTTGAGAGCCTGTGGAGGAGGTGGAACAGAGAATCTAGTTTGTATGGTGGGGTTTACATTTGGTCTTACATTTTTAGGCTGAGTTAATTTTAAGATTGGTGGTATGAATGGAGCCCAGGTGACTAGTCTCAGTAATCTTTAGTTTTTTCTGAGAACTTGACACATAGTAAGCCCTCAAAACTATCTGTTGATTTACTCTTAGCAAGACTCCCGTGCAGCATGTGTGCTGCTATAATGAAGTTTGTAGGCTTATCCACGGGTAACACACACTGACACTGGGACTCTTTCTTTAAAGGGAGACAGGAGAGTGTGCAATACTAGGCAGGTGGGGTTGGCAATTGTTGGGTTCCTTTTGGCTCTAACGCTTCATGGCTCTCTCTCCCTTTCCTCAAACCCATTGCTGATTCTCTACTACCTTAAGGATAAGCAACACAGACAAAGATTCCAGATCCTCCCTAAATGCACCTCAGTTCACTCTCTTTTTGGCTTTCTCTCTCTGCACTTGCCCCGAATTCTGCCTGCATTCTCCTGACCTTACATTCTGCTCCACCTGTTCCTTCTGCTTGGAGACATATCTACCTATCAAATTCCCATCCACTCTGCATGAGTGAATGCCCTTCAGTGTTACGTGAATACACAGATCCCCTGATGGCAGGGGAGGTAAACAGCCCTGACAGCTCCTGGACGTCACTCTAATAGATTTTGAATGATGATCTCTCACTGAAGAGACTCCATGCAGCACAACTCCAAGTTAGGAACTAGAGCATGGAAGATGCCTGCTGACCAAGAAAGGGTCATCCCCACATTCTGGCCGCCAGTGTCTACTCCAGGTGGGCTAGATCAGCTGATTCCCCAGCATAGCCCTTTCCTGAAGGTTGCTTCCATTTGGGAAGTCCTATGTGCACACCATCACCAAAACACTGAAATGCTTCTCATCACCACTGCCTCGTCTGGCTACCACCTGTGCCTCCCCCACCGCTACTCCCTTGGTGTGAGCCTCCATTGGTTCCTATCCGAACTTACCTGAACTACGGCAGCAAGCTCACTATTTCTCTTCTGCCATTCAGATCCTCTCCCCCTACCTCCATTAATTCTACACAAAAGAATCACAATGATTTAAAACCCACCAATGGTGTCCCATGGCACTGATCATGAATCTAATAGCATCTCTAATGATCTAGCTTCTGCTAGTCCCTCTGACTTCATCATATACTATCCTCCCTGCCCACTCTACTCCAGTCATGTTGGCCTGTTCCTCAACATCCCAAGCTCTCCCTGTTTCATGGCCTTTGTACTTGCAGTATCTTCTGCTGGGAACACGTCACCCTGTCAACTTTGCCTGGTTGGTCCCTCTCATCAAACAGGTCTCAACTCCAAAGTTAGCTCTTAGAGAGAACTTCCCTGGCCCCGACCAGCTAATGCTCCTCTCTCTCACCATATCAAACCACTGCCTTCAGAGAACTTCATGTTATTTGAAGTTATTTTAACTGAGCACATCATTAGATATCATTAAATTGTTGTTAGATGGATGAGTTTAGCATAGTGATTAAGAACTCAACCAGGAGCCTGTCTTCCTGAGCAAGTCTTGGCCCTGACATTTGACATCCATAAGTCTATGGGCAAATTACTTATCCTCTTTGTGACGGTTTCCTCAGTTTCCCTATGCATAAAATGAGGATATTCATGGCACCTACTTTATGGGGTTAAGATTAGATAAATTAATACATGTACTAGAGAGGAATAGTGCTTATGTGGAACATCTTATGGACTCAGAAAAGTCAGTTTGCAATTTAAAGAATTACATTTACATTTCTAACCATGATTAAAGCTGAAAAGCATTACAGTAACTACACAGGTTTAACAAATGCTTAAGGTTTTAGGTGGAACCAGAACACTCTGTGATCATTTGATGCCAAATTTTCAGGTCCTTGAATTAAGGCAAGTTGCTGTTTAGGGGTCCAATATTTTTTTATTAATTCACTCATTTACCAATAAAATTTTACAGAATTATTATATGTAATGGTCTGTGCTAGGTTCTAAACTGAATGGATTGCCCAGAAACTTGACAACAGATGTAAACAAGCGTTTAGAGTATGAGGAACATCAAAAGTTATGTATTCAGAACCCTGGAAGCACTGAGGGGGGAACATGGAAAAAGAAGAACTTACCCCAAGTCTTCTTGGGGGTGGGGATAGGTGGTCAGAAGATGTCTGTGGTCCTTGCAAGGCAGGCTCTAGCCTTGCACTACTTGATATTTTGTGAGCACCTGTGGACTCCCCATTGTGGTGAGAACAGCATGCAGAGAACATGCAGTCACTTCTTGAAAGCATAACCAGGAAAGAATGCAGAGTCATTTGCTCTACCCAGCAGCATGTGAATAAATATGCCGCACATATGTATTTACACAAATGCAGAATTATAGGCTTGCTGCAGAGGGGGGAAGAAGAAGAGTGTTGAAACCTGATGGCATATCAAGCATTTCCTGAGGGATGTTGTCTGTCAGTCTGTTTGTGCTGGCTGATTGAAAATCACATGTGGCTCTCAGATGTAGAAAAGGAAAAGTATTTGCATATAAAAATGGGAACAGTTGTAGTATAATGCTTGATATAAGCCACTTGAGCAACTATACAATATTTCTGGGCAAATCTTTGGGCACAAGTTTCTGGAAAACCTTCAGAAGACTATCTTCTTGGTTTCCCCTTTTCTTCTCTGGCCCTTGTTCTCTTTCAGGGAGGGGGTTTGTTCTAGCTGAGACCTTCAACCCTCCCCCCTCCCCCCTCCCCCCTGCCCCATTTCTCTATTGCAGGGAGATGATAAAGGTGAAGAATTTATTTTCACTCTGTTTTCCCTTTAATCAATGCCAAATCTTACTATGGGAAAGGTGAATAGGAACCAAAATTCTGTTAAGATTCATGCCATAAATAAAAAATTCTGAAGTTGAGTTCTTATATGGGGAGGAGGAGAGGTCTATGAAAAGGGCATTAAAGAAGTGGAAGGTGAGAAGCAGATTAGTTGTTTATCCAAATCTGTCCTAATCAAAAAGTAAATAAAGCTTCAGAAGAGGAAATGCTATAGCACTTTAGCTGAGTGTATTGGTTTTAGAGCCCACTAGACCTATAGGAAGGCTGTCCCTGCTACTTACTCATTGTTTTACCTTGGTGGCAGAGCCCGCAAGTGCTTCTCAATATCCATCTTCTCCTCTTCCTGGCCACATAGCCAGATTGCATTTCCCAGCCTCTTTTGCACGATGTGTGGTCACGTGATTAGATTCTGGCCAATGATCACCTCCACCTCATCCATGGCCAAACTAAATTGGAATGTCACATGAGATGAAAAGGAAGTTTTCATGGATGAGGCAGCAGAGATTTTGAGGTCAACTGTATAAGTCTACTCTTATACATTTGAATAAGATTACTAAACTCTGCTATAGTTTCATCAGTAAAGTGGAGCTAACATACCTACCTTAGGTTGTCATGAGGCCCCTTAGGTGGTGCCTTTTTTTTCTTTTTCCAGTTATTTTCCTCTTCTTTCATGTACTTATATTTTTCCTTATCACAGCAAAAAAATAATTCTAGTTCTCATTCTCTGATGTCCACTCTACTTGCTAGTTGGATAAAAATTGTAGGAAAAGTAAAGCAGTTCAATACACGTGCCATTCCTAGGAAGGAGTGACAAACTGCTGTATGTCCTTAAGTCAGTGTAAGAAATAGTCTGGGGCTCTGTAGGGCTGGTCTCTGAGCAGCGTCACATTGAACAAAAACACAAAGAGGACTCTAAAAGCTTTGAAGGTTAATATGGATTATGACTAATTTTCTCAAAGGGGATGACACAGGGATCTCACACAAAAATGTTGCACAGAGTTTCTGAGAAATACTTTTTAGACATTAGACTCTCTAATATCACACTCATGATAACCACTAAAAATCTCTCCTCTGCTCTCATCTATTTGGTTTCCTTGCCACCTGAGTCATCAATGCTTTTGCTCTTTCCTTCCCTTCCCCCTGGCTGGAGGAAAGGATGACATGTCTGGCCCAACCCACTGGCCAGACACCTTGCCATGAGCCTTAGGTCCCATCTCCTACTTCATGTAGGAAGGTATACCTGGGAGGTGTGGATTTAATTCCCTCCAACAGCTTATCTTGTCAGTCAGTCTCATGGAACATTTTCAGTGAATAAAATTCTCAGCCTTATTACATGATTTGATCTAATGACCCATATGACCTGAGAAGGGAAAAATCAGAATGGGGATTTTCATACATTTATTCTGACAATAAGCACACATGCACAAGTCTCTACAGTCCAAGCAAAGCCAAGAATTCATTCCAGGGGAAGGAAGCGTGAATGAAGCTGGCCTGAGAGACCTGGGTGAAACACACTAATCCTTGGTCTCTCTGAAGGGGTGGGCAGGGCTGACCAGATGGGAAGGAAGAGTGTAGTCCAGATATGCTCCGATTTAATTCAGTCAGGGAGAAGCCTCTCTTCTTACTAACAACTCTTACTTCTGGTTTCCCATGGTACCTGAAAACAGCTACATTTCTAATATATAAGGTTAAGACACTGTGAAATGTTATTTTTATCTCTGAGAGGTAAATACAGTCATCATTGATATTACTTCAGACTAACCTTCAGGCATATTCATTCAGGTGATTACCCTTAGTTGAAAACAAGATGAACCAACAACACGGGCTCCCGTGGAGTAGACAGTCAGAAACAACCCAATTGCCTGTGAGTTTTCATTGGGCTGAGCTCATGGGGGTTAAGAATTGTGAAAGGTCTTAGATTCTGGCCTACTTGCAAGCTATCATGAGACTCGTGATTCCTGAGTGAAGGACAAAGGACTTTATGACTGATGGCACAGCGGGCACCTGATGTCTGCATCAGTTCCCCTTGCCCCCCAGGTCCCTGTCGGGCAATGTGTATGCCGTGGGTTTGAGTTCTATCTGAGGAACCCTGAGCTTAGGAAATTCTAATCTTCTCTCATGGGTTGTAAGCAAACCTGTCCAAACTTGGCCCCAGAGGGAGATATTATCTTTATTATACTGGACAGTAAACAAACATGTCCTTTTATCTGCCAAGAGACACTAGCTCAACTCTTTAAGAGTGTTTACTCTCTAGATATCCTTGAAAAGACTGTTTAGAACAAAAGGTGGTCAGTGTCTCTGCTCACCAGATGTATAGAATTATGAGTTCCATGGAGAATTCTCTCGAAACAATGGTAGCAGTGTGTATAGGAAGCAAGGCATATGGAGAGCAGTGAATCTACCTGGGTCCAAATCCAGCTCCACCATTATTACTTAGCAGCTTTCAGGAAGTTGCTTAAACTCTCTAGAGTTCAGTTTCCTCATCTGTGAAATATATTTGACATATCTCTATCTTATAGAGATACTACAAGAATGTAATAAGATAGTAAATATGACATAAGTAATGTAATAAGATAGATAACTATGACAATATATGTATATTGCACAGGTGATATATAACATTATATTCTAAATTTTACAATATAATGCTCAATACTGTGTTATTTTGCACTTCTTATTAACATAGATTGTATTTTTGTTTTGGCTAACAGATCTAGTTAGCTTTGAATTGATATTTACCTTGTTTATACTGAGTACCATAAATAGCCCTGGACAAGAAGACAGGGTACCTGGGCTCCAAGTATACCACAAACCGGCTGTGTAGCTTTAGCAACTCTTTGAAACTGATTAGTCAAAGGAGGAGATTGGACAGGGACTCAGGGATAACAAAAAGATTGTCTCGGTGCCAGGCCTGAGCACTGGGTAGTGAATGCCTGGAGAGTTGGGTTAAGAAAAATCTTGAGCCCATATCTAGGCTGAGCAGGGAAGTATGCCCATGATGAGCTAGCCATACTTTCAAGGTGCAGAGCTGAGTGGGGCTGGGGTGCAATGAACTGAAGGGGATAGAAATGTGATAGCACCCTTGCCATTGATTTGCATATAACAGTTGCTAAGTTAATGTCTGTTCATTCACTAATTGATGAATTGAGTAATAAGATTTCAGGAATTCTGGGTCAAGGATGAAAAATGTGGAGGACATGAATTGATGGGCAGGGGAGGGGGATGGCAAAGAACCACTTTATAATTTCACTTTGGAATGAGGGGAGACCTACTTTTCGTTAGGCCCCGACCTCAAAGCCAGGTTAAGTACCTCTGGAAATCCCCATCTGTTATCGGGCTGTATGTGGAGCCCAGGCAGCCTTTTTTCAAATGACCTGGTGTGTTGTTGCTGCCTCTGGTTTCTCCTGGGCTCCAAATTACTGCTCTGAAGCAGCTGCTCAAACACTTTAATGGCCACAATTAAACCGTCCCAGAGGCTGACCTTTAGACATGGCAATGGTTAATTGAGCCAAGTGCCCTGGGGTCTGCCATCTTTGGCAAAGCCTTGCAAGTCCAGTGTGGCTTGATCTTTTGTTTGGTTGCCCCACACATGTTCTAAGGGGAAATCTTCCTTTCAGTAGAAATGGCAAAAACCTGGGGATGAGACAAGACTGCAGAAGGAATTCCAATGTCTTTGTAAGAAAAAGATCTTGTGAATGGCAAATTTGAAGGTCTCTAAAATTGTCTGGATTTATTAAATCCTTTAACAGGTACAACCAAGCTTTGCTGGGGAAAGGCAGATAATTAGTGACTAAAGCATAAAGTTTTCATCTATTATTCAATTGACATCAAATGGATGACCAATAAATAGCAGGGAGTGCCTCAGAGATGGGGAGACAGCCTTGGAAAATGGGCTAAAACATAGGTTCATAAGAGCAGAGACTGGGACACCTGGCTGGCTCAGTTGGTAGAGCATGTGCCTCCTGACCTCAGGGTCATGAATTCAAGCCCCACATTGGGTGTAGAGCCTACTGAAAAAAAGTGGGGGGGGGGGGAAAGCCTGGGTGGCTCAGTCAGTAAAGTGTCTGACTTGATCTCAGCTCAGGTCTTGATCTCAGGGTTGTAAGATCAAAAAAAAAAGGAAAGAAAGAAAGAAAAAGAGTGGAGACTGCTTTTGTTCAGTTCACAATATTCCTCCAATGCCTAGAATGCTGCCTGGTACATAACAGATGTTCATGTAATGATTTTTGAGCAAATGAGAGGACAAAAACTCTGCTTTCATTGAGTTTACAACCTAGTAAGTACACAAACAAGATGTTTATCATTTGTGATGAGTCTGCACAGGAAAGAAATGTTGTGATATGGAAAGAAGGAAAGAAATGGGCCAGGGAGACGATGAGTACTTTGGCTGGAGGGATTTAGGAGGATTTCTCACAGGACAAGGAGCCATCTGTGAGAAGACTGTGGGGGTGGGGAGGAGACTTCCAAGCAGACAATGGCAACAGGCAAAGGTCCCAGGGAAGGGAATGCTTGGGTGTTGAAGAAACAGAAGGGAGACTGTGAGGAGAGGCTGCTAGTGAGTAGTGAGCGGAGGAGTAAAAGGTTAAATCTGAGCGGTATGAGGGGCCCCAGGTATAGAGTCTCCTAGTCACGTCAGGAGAATATTGGTTATATTCAATGCTTTATTTTCCCAGGGCTGTGAACAAATCACACCAAACTGGGTAGCAAAAAACAACAGAAATCTATTCTCTCATAGTTCTAGAGGGTAAAAGTCTGAAATCAAGGTGTTGGCAGAGTTGGTTCCTTCTGGAAGCTCTGAAGGAAAAACCCATCTCATGCTTCTCTTCTAGTTTCTGGTGGCTGTTGGAAATCCTTAATGTTTCTTGGTTTATACATACATCACTCTCATCTCTGCCTCTGTCTTCACAAAATATTCTCTGTGTTTCTTCTCTTCTCCCTATGTCTTCTCTTCTTACAGGACACTCATCAGTGGATTTGTGGCCCATTCAGATAATCTAGGGTGATCTCATCTCAAGATCCTTAACTTAGTTACATTTGCAAAGGCCTTTCTTCCAAATAAGTTCACAATCACAGGTTCCCAGTGGACATATTTGGTAGAGGGGCACCGTTCAATTCATGACACTTTATTTGCAATGAAAAGCCAGTGGAGGGTGTTATGCAGAAGAGTGACAAAAGATTTATATGACTCTGGATGAGGAAAAGAGCAAACCTGGAAGATCGCAGTGGTGAAAGATGGGTGTCTGGAGATGATCTCATGCATGTAGAAGCAGGAGAACATAGAAAGGCTGAGTTAGGAGCAGGGCCAGGGTATTAGTGTCAAGGCAATGTGAGAGTAGTTTCTGAACTGAAATAAGGGCAGTGGCACCCAGGTAGCATCTCAATCCCAGGCCCAAGCTCACACATATGTCAGGTCTTTGGCTGGAAATCAGTCAGGCGTTCTCCTTTCTGTGCTCTTCATTGCCCCACTCTTGGCCCCTGCAGGCCTCCTTTTCCTTGTGAGCAAGGTTGCACCAAGCACTCAGAGTTGCTGCTTTTATGCCCTACACTTCTCAGTGCTGTGCTCCTTCCTACATAGAACTCACGTAAATCTCAATGCTCAACTGCAAAAGGCCCCCAAACTCTAGTTTGTTTGCACTATGTTGCTCTTTAGGGTCTCTAGAATGCATTGCCTGTCTGTGATGAGCTGAGATTGCTATAGGCAGGAAAAAACACCTCTCCTCTCATTTTTTTCTAACTGAAAAGTAAATCTTGACCAGGAGTGCTTCCTTGGCCTCTATGGAAGCATTTATAATAGTGTGCATAGATAACTTCCTTTAGAAGGGGGGTATCCAAACTCAATAAGTAGATAGTATGCATCAACACTTGTGCTCCACAATTTGCAAGCCTTTTGCAAAGGCATGGAAGCAAAGGTAAGATTTATAACTGGGAACTAAATGTGAAGTTGAAATATTTTCTTTTGGAAGTGTAAAGTGCAAAAGTGTTAGCGTAAGGCTATTGAGACTTCTATTTGTTATTCTACCTGTCTCACTAATGAAAGAGAAAGCAACTTTTCGTGGAACACCAAGAGTTTGAGTGCTCTGGAGAAATATGGACCTTTTCCTAAAATTGCAAAGTTTCCCTGTTTGCAGATTCCCTGTATTGCCCAGGGGATCCTCAAATGATGGGTGTTTCTGTTTTAAGTCTTTTTCAGTTTCAAGTGACAGAAAAAGCCAACTCAAATTTGCCCAGCCAAATAGGACATTTAACGAGTGATGTAATTGTAAAGCTGAAGTAGTACAAGACCCCAGGTGCTTAAACACCGTGTCTGGAATCTAGTTTCTTTCTGTGTGTTTCACTCTCTGCTGACATCAGACTTAGAGACCTCTCACCTCACAGTGGCAACAAGAACACCAGACCCCCAGCTTCACAGTCACCAATGTCATTGTTTCTGATTAGTTCATTCTCAAACCATTACCTCTGTCTAGAGGAAGGCAGTGCTGATTGGCTAGGCTTGAGGCACATGCCCCCCTCCCCCAACTGTGATTAAAGTCAGCACCATAGAAACCAAATAGTCTGAGTGGAGAAGGAGTGAATTCTCAGAAGGAAATCAGGGCGATGTTACCAAAAAAAGGTAATGAACGTGGTGGAGCAAAATAGCAACAACAGCAGCAAGCAAATGTCCCTTCAGGAGCCATGTCACCTTGGGCAAATTGTTCAGTCCTTCTTCCTGTTTCCTTATCTTTAAAATGGGGATAATGATGTGAGTACTTTCTTCATAGAATGATTGAGAAGATTGAGTTGGTCCATGTGATGTACATAAAACAGTGCCTTGTCACATCTGTCCTAGCCTTTTTATTTATTTCTTAATAGTGGGAACTTTATCCCTGCTGAGCTTTATAAAGACAGAAGTCAAGCTATTTTACTGAGTAAGTCTGAGCCAGAAAGATATGGTGAGATCATACCCAAGCACACAGAACTAGAGAACAAGTAGAAATCTCAAAAGGGAGATACAACATATCCTGAGTCCTACCACTTATCCCCATCTCCACTGCTGCCCTTTTGTCCAAACCACATAATCACTCAATGGACTCCTGAAGCCTCCCCTTCTCTGATTTCCTGGCTCTGCTCTTGACCTCTCACAGCCCAATCCTCACACCACAGCCCAAGTAATCTTTCTAGGGCATAAATCTCTAGCTTAGTACCTTCCAGTATTTCCTCAATAGAAATTAGAATAAATGAACCTCACCTCTTAATTGGCTTGGTCTTGCCCTTTTCTACCTCCACAATACTGCTTCCCTTCACTGTGCACATGGTCCTTGACTTTGCAGCCTCTTGGTCTTCTGTGTATTACACATGCCAAGCTCATTCCCATCTCTTTTGAGAATGTTCTTCCCTTAGATTGCTTCCTTATCACCATCCAGATCTCAATTTGAATACCAACTCCACCAAGATGCCTTTCCTGATTAAACTGGACAAAGTACTTTTCCTCCCTTACCTTGGTAATTCTCTGTATTATTTTACCTACACTATATCTCTTAATAATTGAATTGGTCTGGTTTATTTTTTGATTCCTTCTTTTAGAAGCATTTTTTTTTTTTTTGAAGAAGTAATGAGGTAGTTAAGAATTACCTACCACAGAGATATAGAAATGAGCTTACTGTTGGGGGCTTCTTTTCTCCTGAGGACATTTGCTCATCCCTGAGAAGTCAGCTGAGAGTTTGAGAAGGTGAACAAAAGCTCTGCCAGTGTGTGAGTCATAAGAACAGAGCAAAGCTTCTTGCCTTGTGTCAGGGCCCTAAAAACTGCACAGTGGGAGTAAGTGTGAAGTGGAGCAGAGAGCAATTCAGTTTTAAGTCACCTCTGTTACTGAGATTGAATTCAGGAAATGGCTTGTGCCTGCAAGTGCTCTGTAGACAAAATGTAAATCGAATCATGAAAGATGATAGCATCCTAGGCCTCAAATTATTTCTACAAACAGTTTTGTGAATGTAATTTCTATCATCAGTAAAAAGTAACCAGGGACATTAAGAGACCTGATAACAAGAATGAAAATCAATAAAGAAAAACAGACAACAGGAAAAGATTCATAAGAGCTCCAGATACTCAAGCATCATACACAAACTTAAAAATAACTTTTATTATGTTCAAAAAAATAAGAAAAGATTAAAATTTTCAGCAGAGAATGGTAAACTATTTTTTAATAAAAAGAAACATATGGACATTCTAGAACTCAAAAGTAAAGAACTCAAGAGATGAATTTAACAGCAGATTCCACGAGAGGGAGAATTAGTGGACTGAAAGACATGGCAGAAGGAAATGGAGGGAAAAATGAATGGAAACTATAGTAACAAAGGTGAAAGCCACAGGAGATTCAATGTAACATATTGCAGCAGAAGTCCCTGAAAGACAGGGCCCTCACTTCTCACCTCAGTTACTGGGTTTCTCTGTTTTCAGGTTGGTTTCTACTTGCATCTATAACACAGCTGGTGTACAGTTTTTAAAACAATACTCTAGTACTTAAGAAAATGGCATTGGTTTTATATTTTGTCTTCACCACTAATTAATTGAATGCCTTTGGTCAGGTTGTTTAATCTCTTTGGGCTTTGATTTACTCTTATGTAAGTAGTTATGATTACATCTAACCCCCTAGATTACTGTAAAAATTATATGTCTATATTTATCTATTTGTATAGCTATACACATATCTATTTAGATAGATACATATAGATACATAGTATTTGGCTTAATATAACTACTCAAAAAATTACAGTTGTTTGCTGTTATTCAGATTTAAACAACTGCTTTTATTCAATTTATAGACCATGAAAAGCTCTTTTACACCCAGGGTCTTCATATATATTTTTCCTCTTCCTGAAAAATGTTTTATTGCTTCATCTTCACTCTCAAATTTTATGTTAACCAAGGTTCTTTTCTCTAAACATTTCTTTATATCAGTGATTCACGATCTTGTCTGTAATTAGGCCCACATACGGAGTTTTATAAAAATACAGGTGTCAGGGTTCTACCTAGAAATTCTGATTTAGAATGCCTGGATATTTACTTTTTAGACACAAAAGATTCCCCAGATATGTCTGGATAAGTAACCAGAATTAAGAAGTTCTACTTTGTTCTACAGAGTTTCTTTGGGTGGTCGCATCCATGTTTGTTTTCCTCCAACACTAATAGACACCCAAGTCATGTTTATAGCCTTGTTTTTTCTCCATGATCTTTCCCCTGAGTTCCATACTCACACACACAGCTGCCTCTACTTGGATGTCCAGAGAATTCTCACATTTTATGTGCCATTGTCCCTCTGTCTAATCTCCTTTTCCTATATTCCCAGTGTCAGTGAAAGGCACCATAACCCACCCAGTAAGTTAACAGCTTAGACTTGAATGTTGTTCACAAGGTGATAACATTTATATATAACAATGACCTCAAAGGAAGTTAGTAAAAGGGGAAAAATTCACCCATAATCCCATCTGTTTTATGCTTTGTTCACACTGCTATATACATTTTTTTTAAAAATTGAGGAATTAGAGTGTGTCTATGCTCTCTTTCTAAAATAAGTCAATTCATTGCTTTTGAAAATGCCAGATTGCTAGGGCAAGTACATATAAAATGTATATGTGATAAATGAGCCACTAAAATTAATTTGAAAGTGATGGATTATTCAATAACTGATGTTGGAGGGAATGGCTAAGCATTTGGAAAAAAATCATATTCCCCTGTTACACCCCATACTGTAATATACGTCAGAAAAATTAAATATATAAAGCAGATAAAAATTCTAAAAGTTAAATACAGTTGTTTTAGGGTGGAAAAAATTTTAAAATTATACTAAACCTAGGAATCTTAAAGGTAAAGAACTGATAGATTTGACCACATAAGAATTAAAAGACAAAACTTTTGCTTGATAAAAATCACTCAACAATAAATGACAAACTGGTAAGTACTCAACATATATTACTATGCCCTTTAAGGTAAAAAGAGCTCATATAAGAAAAACATATATATCACAATAGAAAAATATAAGGAGCTGAATGTGCAGATACTTAAAACTAATCAAATAAGTGAAATATTAAAAACAAAATATGTTTACTAATCAAATTAGCAAAGAGGGAAAAACAAGACAATAGCCTGTGTATGAGCAAATGTTCACTGTAATCTGATGGATATGCAAACTGGTACAACCTCTCTCAAGGATAATTTGGTGTTATGCATCAAAATTTTAAACATACCAATATTTAATCATGCAATTCTACTTATACAAATTCAACTAGAAGTAACTGGCTAAGTGAACAAGAATATAGGCACAAGAATATATATCAAACTTAGTTTTAATATCAAAAATAGGAATAAATGTACTTTGATAAAAGATTAGTAAAATATGTTTAAATTAAACAATATGTAAACAGTAATAATAATTTCATAGACATGGAAAAAATATCTATCATAGAAGAAAGAAGCAAATAGTGGTGGCTTGATTCCTGTTCAGAAAATAACTATGATATATTTCATAATGTTCCCACTGATTTCCTTTGTGTAGTGGTGTTATGTGAAGGTTTTACTGAATTGTACTACTTGCCTAGGTTTTCTGTGTTTAGTCCAGTGAACATGTATTATCTTATTATTAGAAAATACAAGAAATCTGAGACACCTCTGTGGCTTAGTTGGTCAGGCATCCGCCTTCGGCTTAGGTCATGATCTCAGGGTCCTGGGATCGAGCCCTGTATTGAGCTCCCTGCTCAGCAAGGAGCCTGCTTCTCCCTCTCCCTCTGCTTGCTGCTCCCCTTGCTTGTACTCTCTCTCTCTTTCAAATAAATAAAATATTTTAAAAAAGAAAATACAATAAATCTATTTATTAGAAAAAAATAAAATAAAATAGGGGAGGGTTGGTGAATCCTGGAATTTGGATCTCCTTATTCTTGTTATAATGTTGGTAGCAGTAGCTTAAAGTTTAGAACATTGTTCTATCATTGTTCTATCAGACTGCCCTAACCAGATAGGATGTAAAAATGAAAGCATAGTTAAGTTTGAAAGATCCATTTAATTTTTGTGCTTGCTTTCTAGAACAAAAGCAAGGCAAATGGAAGTTGAGTTGATAATATATTGATTGTATAATAAGTGATAGGTATTGTGATAGGTAATGTACATGCCTAAATAGTTGTTTAGTGTTTGGATTATGGTCACATTTAGGAAATGTGCATAACCTGTTACCCAAACAGGAGAAATGGACTCTTTGGGCATAATCTGAAATCCAGAAATGATTTTCAGTAACTACCAACTGGAGTCAAAAAAGAATCTCCATAATAGATTTTTTTCAAGGCTTATTATTGCACTTATCTAAAGATAGCATGCATTTTAATTGGCAATTAAGGCATACCTAATGCACTGTGGGGCAGGAGGATGACATCTGGGAACATGGGCAGGTGGAATGCCTGAGAGAACCATTGTTTTTGTAATCCGGACCGAGGAATTACACAAGGTGTGTGTCAATTTCCTTAGGAGAACCCGAGTCCTTTAGTTGTGTTTTAATCTAACCTGTTCACTTGACACATTTATTCTAATTGGTATTACTTTGCAAATTGCAAAAAAAAAAAATATGAAAATACTAATGATTGCCTCATTAATATTCAGGGACCTCCTGTGAGGGAAGTAAAACTCAACAGCTGGCTCCTTCCCACCTAGGCTCACAAGAGAAATGTTTAAGTATGCCTCACAAGTTATTCATAGTAGTATGGAAGACCCAAATACAAAATTAGAATCATGCTCTTTCACTTCAGTTGTATCACTCACAGCAGGTTGTGTAGAGCTAGGTAAAAAGTTGACAAAAATATTTCTTGACCAAAACTTGCCTCTTCTTGGGACCCGGCCCATCAATTGTGCATTTATTTGGGGCGGTGGCTACCTCAGCCTTTGAACAATAGGAGCCATCAAATCAAGACATTTTTACCTGAAACCAAAGTAAAAACTTCTTCTTGTCTCCAAATCTGTAAATTGAGGATGATGATAATACATACGTCACACCACTGCAGTGAGAACCAAATGAAATAAATGATTGGGAAATGTAAAACAAAATAAACGTTTAATTTCCTTTCCTCTAATAATATTGGCAAAATTGTAAAAGACGAGGCAAACACAAGACTCTCAAGACTGTTTGGCAAAAGGGACTCTCAAACAGAATTGCTGGGACTAGAAGTTGGTATAAAATGTCGAAAGGCATTTTGGCAGGTGCATTCCCAAGTCATGCTTCCTTTCATCTAGCAGTTCACTTGGAATCTATACTACAGAAATCCGACTTGATTAGGTAAGGAAAGATGTACAGCATGTTTATTGCAGTAGTTTCTTTTTTTTATTGCAATAGTTTCTTAAAGTAAAAAATTTGAGACCATTTAAACACCCACCATGAGGAGCATGGTTAAATATATTAGTGTAAAACCAAGATACGGCATTCTCTATAGACCTGAGGAAAAACCCTGTGCATATCTAGATACTGATGCACTGACTTGGAAGGTTGTTCAAGATGTATCATTGAAAGAAAAAGGTTGGTTACAAAATAACGCCTAGAGGATGACACCATTTCTGTTGAGAGAGAGAAAGAGAGCAGAAGGAAGGAAAGAGGGAGGAAGCATCTGTTATGTAGCCTGTGGCAAACATGCCACAATATTACCAGTAACACCTGGTGGACTGGTGTTGGGAGAGGTCTTTCCACATTCATTATATACAATCCTAGAAGTTGTTGTGTGTTTTTTGTTTTTGTTTTTGTTTTTGTTTTAGATTTTATTTATTTATTTGAGAGAGAGAGAGAAAGCATGAGCGGGTGGAGGGGCAGAGGGAGAGGGAGAAGTAGTCTCCCCGCTGAGCAGGGAGCCCGATGTGAGGCTCGATCCCAGGACCCTGGGATCATCACCTGAGCCGAAGGCAGACACTTATCTGACGAAGCCACTCAGGAGCCCCAGTTTTTTTTTTAAAGGAACATTTACTATCTTGGTAATAAAGGCATAAAAGAATGGTAAAGGAAAAATAAGATAACTGTGAAAACACTGGTTATTCAATAACCATTTCTGGTTTACTTTTCCCCCTCTTACCACCTCTTCTGAAAACATTTTTTCCTCCCTCCTTCCCTCCCTCCCTCTCTCTCCCTCTTCCTTTCTCAAAATTTATTTTTCCACAAGAATTCAGAGCCAGGTTGTATTTTGACCCTTTTTCAATTTTTCCCTTTTTGCCTACTGAGAAGAGCCAAGGTCCTTAATAAGGCATTCGAGGCCATCCCCACTTTAGATGATTAAGGCATAAATGATGGTATAGGAAAGATTCACAGAAGTGATGAATAAAGATAAGAAACTGATACCATTGTTTGTAGGTATTCCGTTAACTATACAGTGCATGCTCCTTTTATATCCCTGGTATCTTACCATTGATGTAATTTGGTAAACATCCATGCAATTTATGATGGTGCATGACTAAATGTCACATCCCCCCCAACACAAGGCACTTCATCTTATGCCATAAGCTATAGAAGGAATTGCCATCCCTATCACTCTCTCTTGTTCATTCCACTATTATAGCCCATGTCATAAATTATCATTAGAAGATTATACAGCTACCTCATCAAAATCTAGGCATCTGATAATTGTGAAAACACCAAAGTTGAGCTCTGTCTGGTTCACGTACCATTGAGATTACATGATCACCTAGAATGGCGGCAACACATTAGAATCGTGCACCTGGGCCACACAATGCTGTAGAGTCTGGGTCGACAGTAGGGAATAAGATGTCTGCTCTTTTGTAGTATTGCAATCCAATATGCTTGCGTTCTTTCTTTTGGAACCATATTCTGGTTTTCCTTTGGAGGACATAAACCTACTTTCAGACTACATGTTTTGATAAATCTTTTTCCACAGCTGAATCTGGAAGGCAGTAGGCATTGAAGTAGTCTTGGCCAACTGGGACATCATATTCCCCTAATTGTAGTGATAGTCAAAGACGGGCATGGATTCAAATCAAGAAAATCAGTGCTAAACCTGGGATTATAATGGATAGACAGGAAAGCTCTTTATGCCTTTTCACTGGATTTGAACTTGGGGGTATTTAAGTCTGGAGCTGCCAGTGGGCCACTAGGTGAAATCTGAGCATAAAGCCAACATGAAGGAGAGAAGAGTAGCAAGAAGGAGACAGCCTGCCCTCTGGGAACTGTATGAGCCGCTGGACCAACTCACACCTGAAGCCAATAATGCCTCAGGGGTTTTCCATTAGACATTCAATAATTTTCTTATTTGCTTAAGCAAGTTTGATATTTTTGTGAATGTATGATTTGAATCCCAGAATTCCAATACATTAGATTGTTGTAAGTAGTAGATTGTGCCATTACTTTAAGCATCTGGCAAGGAATTAAAATTAGCTATAATTTTTAAAAATTCACAAAACCTGGGGAAGTTGCCACAAATAATTAAAGAAATCTTGAGTTTTAACTTTCAACTGAAAAGCATTTTTTAAAAATTCTTTATTTAAATTCAGTTTAGTTAACATATACTGTATTATTAGTTCCAGGGGTAGAATTTAGTGATGCGTCAGTTGTGTATAACACCCAGTGCTCATGACATCACATACCCTCCTTAATGCCCATCACTCAGTGACCCCATTCCTCCACCCCTCTCCCCTCCAGCAACCCTCAGTTTGTTTCCTAGAGTTCAGTGTCTCTGATGGTTTACCTCCCTCCCTATCTTCATCTTATTTTATTTGAAAAGGGTTTTAAAAATACATATAAATATATATTATTTCCTGTATAAAGAAGATGTGTCAAATGTCTTCCACTCGAAAAAGGCTGAGATATGCCCTTACGATCCAGTCAAAGAAACATCTCTTTCTTCTTACTGTGACCATAATAACCTTCCGTATAAGTAGGTAATGACTGCATATAGCTCTGATAATCTCTACTCCAACGTCACTGATAAGGTGGTCCCACAAACAAGATTAACAATTAGGGATCTGTCCAGCTTGAAGAGTCGGGGGTGCTGCTTTTTTTTATCTGGCCACAGAAAGAATGCCTCACTCACTCATGTTGGATATTTGTTTCTACTTTACATATGGCACATGTTTAATACCTTCATCAAAGTAATCACCATCATTATAATCAATATGAGATCATATTCACTCAAGGTGTTGAATGCCATCATTGCCTTTTTAGAATTTATGCCTTGTGCTTAAAAAGTGATAATATATATTGAGGATAATTTCAGTAAGCTGCACTAATGTAGATGGGCTAATTTCTGTAGAAGGGTGTAGTTAAAACATACATCATATTAATAAAGAAATATTTAACTGTGTTCCACCTTTGTGATTATGATTTATGAGGTGATTTTCAGAATATAAGAGAGAAGACAATTTCAGAGGGAGGACAATTATAATATCACAGTCCTCTAAGGAGAGATAATTTGGAAAAGTATTTGCAGAAAAGGATGGAAGCTAGTAAGAATATAATTTTAGTAATCTATGCATAAGATGACTGGAGGTCAATCCAGTGTAACTACCAAATATTTAGGTGGTGCCCAAAGCCACAATTTGTATAAATTATTTGACAAAACTGAAAATATTAATCCAAATACATGACCACTTAGAAGTCTCTAGTGAATAGTTTAATGCCATGGTCATTTCTGTATATTTTCTAAAATACTGCTGTCTTGAAAATCGTTTTCTGTTGTTGTTTCTCTAATTTCAAATTTGGAAGAACTAAGCTGGCAACATTGTATTAACATATTTACAGGATGAAATATGTAGATGTAGTGTAATTTTTGCAGATTGTAGAATGGGAGAATATTGATTGAACAGGAGGAAAGCCTGATATTTGAAACCTTAGTCATGGAACTATTTAAAAAATATATTTCCTGATTGTTTTTTCATTAAAAGTGCTAAAGTTCTTTCATGAAAAGTATTTTAACTGGTGATTTTGGCTTATGTCATGATCTCAGGGTTATGAGATGGAGCCCTGCATGGGGGTTAAAATCCTCTCTCCCTCTGCCCCACCCGCGCTCCCACTCGCACGCGAGTGCTCTCTCTCTCTCTCAAAAATAAAGAAATTAAATAAATAAAAGTATTTTAACATCTTAGGTAAAGTACAGATGTGTGTAGAGTTCTGAACAACAAATCTTAAAAAGGAGGTGAAGTCAAAGACAATTAAGGGATAGAAGTGAATATATATGTGTGCATGTATATATTCTAGTGGTCAGGCACATTACTAGGCATTTTACCGTTTAGTTCTTACAGTGAGGTAGGTATTAACACCCCCATCCTAAAACTCTGTGGCTACAGACGATAAATTGCTTACCCAATGGCCCTTAGTAGTAAGAGAATCGGGAATCAACTGATAGTCTGTCTAAAGCAAAGCTCACTTTCTAATTCTTTTTCCTAATATTTCTAATATTCTAGTCTTTCTATTTTCCGATCTTCTGCCGTGTTACAATGTGCACTTCCAGGTTCTTGTTGCCAATATGCCCATTTCCAGTTCTGCTGGTTCCTTCACTTCCTTCCCTATTTGAACTCATGTTCTTCAAGGAACACTCCATAGAGCGGAGCTCTACTTCTTCATAATCCCCCATTACAGGAGTCCTTCGAGATGGTGCCAATTGCGATGTCCTATCCTGCATCTCAGTAACTGTGATACGGAAAATGAAGCATATTTCAGAATTAGTGATAACGATAACACTAGCTGAACTAGTGAAATCTTTAAAGTCCCTACCATGTCTCAGCCGTTAGGCTAAGAGTTTTACCTTAATTATCTCATTTAATATTCATAAAAATCACATAAGTTAGTTACTATTTTGACCCACTTTTAATGACAAGGAAAGAGAAATTAAGTAAATTCCTTAGGCTGACCCTGTAAATGGTTGAAGAGCAAGCAAGTATATGTCTGGTGATGTTGGGACCAAAGGCAACCGTTGTTCTTACATGTTTTGTCTCATTGGAGGACCCGTCTCTCCCTGTATTAAAAGAGTTGCCTTTGCCATGTGGACATTTAGGAAGTTTTGTTTAGTTTCATTTGTTTCCTGACTCACAAGAAACAAAACTTGACCCGAAGATTCCACAACCATTCAGTTCTTAGCAATTTTCAGTCTGAAAAACACAACTGAATCATTGCGCTTCTAGTTTCTGAAATATTGGGTATTTGAAAGATGTCCAGTTCTTGAAGCTTACTTTCCAGTTATCATTGTAAATGATGTTTGTAAATCCAGTTGTGTCACCTTAGAAGTTATTCTTAAAAGATATGCATTATCATGTTTCAGTTTGATTTGTGAACGATTGGCATTTGAAAATGTAATAGACATTCCAAAGTTGACTTGATTTTAAAAAGTCTCATTGAAAAGGAAACACATTTGAACTAGAAAGGGAAATTTGGCACATGTGAGTTGTTAGCTGGTAAAAATAGGTGTCTAATTCTGGAGGAATCCATTATTAAGTGTTTCATAGTGAGAAGATAGAAGTACAACATCCTACCACCCTTTGTGTCTGATACTTTGCAGTGGCTCATAATGCTAATTTTGATGTAGAAAGTTCGTATTCAACAATAAGAAACAGAAGCTACTTTTTCTTCTCTTCTTACTCTCAGGATTTAATTCTCCACACTGCCATCCACAAAAAAACAGGCACATGTATGCACACACAACCCCCCCACCCCGCCACAGTGATAAAGAAAGGTTGGAAGAAATGCAGGGTGCATTTGCAGGTCTAGATGGACCTTTCTGCCTAACGAAAGGCAACGCTCCCAAAGCAAATGGTCTTGCATTCATATATATTCTTTTTAAGATACAGGCAATTAAAAGTTTTAGAACTTTACATATGCTGTGTAAAATTTTAAACCCCCTCCTTCCACAGGAGAACACTGGAAGAGTCCCAAGATTTTCTTTCAAGAAACATCATATTAATATTCTCGTGTATTTGAGATTTAACATTTCATATTCTTTCCTCTGCACCTTTTATTGTTCCTATTTACAGTGCACCTGAAACACATTGTGTAATTGGCAGAGAGCCCAGATTTTCCATTTAGGAACAGTTTGATGATTTCACTTTTTCTTCTTCCTTTTTTTTTTTTTTTCAAACAGCAGGTGCTCTATATTGTAAACAATGCCAGTCGCCATAATATTATTAGCTTTTGAATTTTTATTACGTTCTTGCCTCCCCACATATTTTAAACTTTAGTGCAAGGAATTTTTGGCACCAGCTCAGCAAGCTTCTTATTTCATAAGGAAGATAGATTCCAGCAAATAGAGTGCTTCATTGTCATTTATAATTAGAAAGTGTAAGATTTACCTAATCATAAAATCACCCAATATTTTCAGGTTTGTTTCTAATTTTCTAGGCAATACATTCACATCTGTCCTGTGCAGAATGCTAATTCTCTTTCAGTTGCATTAGTTTCTCAAATGTTTAACCCTTCTCTACCCGTTATTTAAATATAACTCTGTTTTGGCTTATCTTTCCTGCGAAGGCTTTTGGTTAAAAGCTATTTTTTAAACACTTCTAAAATGGCCAAACCTCATCAGAATTGATGCATTCAATTGAGTTGTTTTAGCAATCAATGCGTATCACTGCGCGATCGATTTAGCTTCAGCAGTCAGCATGGAATAAGGAGATGACTGAAGTGATACAATTGGCCATGCTCGTTGCCAAATGTAATTTATCATATTCCTGGCAATGTGACCAAACATCCAGCGGGGACACAGTGTTTTTGCACATAGCAAGTGCTCAATAAGTAGTTGCTAAATAAATAAATAAATAAATAAATAAATAAATTGAAAAATACACCCATTGTCCTCATAAGTTAAAACTTTATTACCTACAATACATATATTTATGAACATTTTATGAAAAAACTGGGTTTAAAAACCAGTTCTACGCACTCTTGGAAATACTGAATTAGCAGTTAAAAATGAATTAGCTGGTTAGTTGACACATTGCAAAAACTGCTGTGTGTAGACTGATAAAAAAATTATTTCCAGCTCCAAATCTGGATATTTGTTTCATTTTCTGAGATGAATTTTAAGATGACACTTAGCATAAATAATATTCAGAATTTTTCTTCACAGGTTGTGAGGAACTTTCCATTAGCGAACCAAAAGGGAAAAAAATAAAAAAAAAAATCAAGCTATTTTATTTCTACAGCTATGCCCTTTCCTGCTAAACTGCATTTAGAGCAACATTTTTTCCAGATCACTTCAATAAGTGAAAGCCCAACAGAGAACAGATGCAATATAAGAGCAATAAAGGAAGAAAAAAATTAAAAATCCTTTGTTCTCCCTGCAGTACATCTGTAAATCTATTAGCATTATTTTCCTTTCTTCTCTCTCTTTCTCTGTTTCTTTTTTTTTTTTTTTGCATCCCAAGCCAGATCTCAAGTTCTCTGAAGCAACCCTTAATCAAGCTCCCCAAAGGCCTACGACTGCATGCAGCAATTTCTCCCCTGCTCTCAGCACAGATGTTTCGAGCACATTCCATTACACCTACATGCCATTACAGCTAATGGCTTATTCTGATGAAGAAAGCTGCTTTCTGCTCAGTGCAGCAAAGGGGAAAATTTCCTCCTGTACAGTTCAATCCCTGCAACAATGAAATGTGGGGGCAGGTGGTACAACAGAACTCTCTAATGTTAATTACATACTGTATTACCCCCAAATTTGGCTGGTCATTAATTATGCTAATTTACCTTCCTGAAAATTAGCACCATCAATGTGAACATTTGAGCAGATTATAGCAAAATGTAGTCTATCATAGTTGCTTGTAAACCTGAACCTTCTGAGCCATCCAAAGAAAAGATGACTGGTCTTGGATGTAGCTAACTTAGAAGAAATGGTTTATGGTTACGCTGGGTAGTCCTCCTAGTTAATTTTCTAATTTTTCAGGGAAATAACCTGAAAACAAAGCCATTTCTGCAAGTCCTGACTAGAAATACATTTTATTAGGTTTTAAAATGATAAATCTCTAAATACAGAAAAAGTAAGAATAAAATCTAAAATAGCAAAGAAGATAAGCTAGTGTACTTTGCCCTGAAAAAAAATCATAGTTACTATTTTGGACCAGAAAGAGTGGAAGGAAAGTGAAAAATAAAACTTCACTGGCAGTATCTGAAGTTTTCATGCTATGGAGTGTAGGGATTTTCTTCTATACATTTTTCATAGTCTTGATAAAAAGAGATGAACATTGTCTTCAACAGCTCCTGCAGTTATAGATTGCACTTTTTTAAAATTTATTACTCTATAAAAATTGACACGTCTCCCCTTCCAGATAAAGCTCAGATTTTACCATATTGATCATAGTTTAACAAAGTGTAGGAATCAGGTTAAGCTCGTTTTCCATATGAATTAAATAAGTACAATTTCACTTTGGTCGGTGGAAATTGATTGGATTTCAGAAGTAAATAGAATATCTTCTGTATGGAGTGAACAGTCTCCTTTTCCTCTTCAAGGCTGCTGTTGCCTTCTATCCATCTCCAAGAAGCCATCATCATATTAACATAGATGACAATCTGGCAAGGAGGTGCTGATCAAAGATAAATTTCACACTCGCACTTCGCATTTTCTAATTACACCATCTGTGTCAGACTCTTTCGTGGCAGTTCTGCCCAATCTGTCAAATGCTGCGTGCCTATGGGAATGCAGAGGAGCTGAGAAAATCTCCTCGTCTCCCCCCACCCTCCCAGCCAATCCATCACCCCCAATCGGAGCTGGGCAGATATATTAGTCTAATTGGGGACTGGAATGAAGAAGGTTCCAGGTTGAATGGGAGATGAGGTGTTTGGGGGATGCAAGACATGAGATTGCAATTTGAATCATATTACAGGGCCTGCCCTAGCTTGTCTCGGAGCAGGCTGAGAACAAGCCATGCATGCGATATCAGGATGGGAGGGGTGAAGACAAGGGAACAGTTTTTAAAAGAATCATGAATGAGAAAGTGTCTTCTTTCATTTCTCTCTCTTTCTTTCAGACACATTATGGATAAATGATTGTGAACAGGCACGGATGCAAAGCTCTCAGCCTTTTATTATAATGTTATAAAACATAAGTACAAGGAGTTAAACACAATGACCCAGTCGATATGGCCAGATCTAATCTAATCAAGGCCAAGTAAATAAATCCAACAGCTTTTCCTCAATAACACAAATTAGTTCTTGCGGAATGTATATGATAGTCACAAATGGACACAATCCGCTAAAGCCAGGAGACACTGAAGGCTGCTAGCAACTTTAATAAAGAGTTCTCCAAATATGCATTCAATGTTAAGATCCACTTTAATCCCCTTTTTTTTAATTTAAGGTGACAAAGTCCATGAAATACCAAAACAAAAAAAAAAAAAAAAAGAAAGAAACAATTGCCCTCTCCAACAAGGGCCATGGCATAGCTAACTATTTCTAGTTATTGATTTCTCTCTGCCACATGTCACTGCCTTTAAGTCATGTGGCAAGTGATACCAAGGTAAGGGAATCAATGAAGAGCTCAATTTTAACTCTTCAAGGGTGTCCTCTGCTATGTGTTTATCCAAAAATGGTACTGCTAGGAAGCCACAGAGAATCCATCCTTTTTTTTAATATAAAAAATTCTTATGATAATGGTACTTCCATTGCCCTTAAGGATTTAGAATCATTTTTTACCCTAACCATTCTCAAATGAGAAGATATACAGTGTGTGAAATGGAAACAGGAAAATGATGAGTTAGAAAATTTTCCTGTAGACCCAGTTCTGTTCGTTACTTCCCTGATTCTCTGTTTTCCATAAACTTCATCCTTCCCATTTCATGTTTGTGGTATATGCATGTGAAAGCATGCTAAAGATCATAAAACATCCCCCAAACAATGTCCTATTGTTCACTCATTTATATACTTATGACTTGTTTCAAATCTTGTGATAGTTCAAGTAGCTCTTTAATTACAGTCTATTGGAGAGCTCTTTTCCCAAATTTACTATCCTAATGTCCAGATGTAGAAGTGGGACTTCTTGTGTGCTCATTTTGTCCTAGAAGAAATCAATGCTTGCAGGAAAAGGACTATGTCTCATTATTCTCTGTCTTGTGTGATCACAAGTTTTTATTAAATAACATTGGTATTTAATATTCATCAAGAGAGGAAAAGTGCTATTTGAGTCATTGAGTAAAAGGGACTGACAGTGCTGACATGATTGCATTTGTAGGGAAGGAAACCTCCTCAACAGCCTGTCACTTTCGCATTTCCTTGCTTCTGAAAATCAGGATTTTGCCATCCAATATTTTTGTAAACTTTGTAGTTTTTCTTAGATTCTAGAATTTATCTTTTTAAAATGATGAGCAAGGTGACTTTAATGTGGCTTATTCCTGAATGATTTCACTGTGAAGGCATAAGTAGATAAAGTTTAAGTCTCTGCTTCTGAGACTATCTTCTCCAACCATGGTAATAAATCTGTGAGAATACTGATCTTATGGGTGTTTATAGTTTTGTGATTTATTAAGATGTATTATCATTAGCTGCTTCTCTCCACAGATAGATAGATAGATAGATAGATAGATAGATAGATAGATAGATAGATAATCAGTAATATACCTCAAGAATTCAGAGAAAATTTAAGAGTATTACAAATGATCAAGTAAAAGCCCAGAGACTGCACATGCTAAGGAAATATTAAAGAAATCTATGGTTTTTTGGTTGAAGAGTAGAAAGATGAGGAGAAAATTAGAAACAGTATTTATTTCATGAGGAGTCAATGTCCATTGTTAGTAGGAAAGTATCCTTCATTTCAAACCTTTTGATTGCCCTAAGCATGGACATATGTGAGGGATCCACTTAGTAAATGTTGTCATTGAATTACTTAATCAATCCACTTGTTAATTCAGTTGTGAGGGGCACTGGATATTAGCAAAGGCAGATGAATTTTTGTTTTCAGTTATTGCCATGCAACAGTTGTCAATGCCTAAAACCTGCCTTGAGTCTTCCTTATTCTCGTGAATTCCTAGACAATTAGAAATAAAATGTTCACACATCCTGCATTCCTTGAGAAAGTAAATGACCACTTACAGGATTATTTGCAGAACTGTACATTTCTGGAGTATTAACTTTTCTCCGTTCTGCTTAAAGAACATTGGTAAATACATGTGGTCTGTCATAATGCATAATTTTCAAATTTAAGACTGAATTATTATATATGATGCTTTTCTTTCCTAAACTTATACAACAATTTTCTCTCCTGATATATATTTGCTAGATCTTCAACAGCTCTAAGATATCTACAGTATAGTTTCACATTTGGAAATACTCATGTATTAAATAAAGATCTTTGGAGAACTCACTGTGGAGTTTTTATCTTCCAAACATGCAGTGATTTACGTCTTTTCTATGTAAAATTAAGAGAATAGCTGATACTTCTAAGGAGGTAAAACTAAGAAAGAAGTGGGTATTTCAAAGGAGCAAAAGGATGTAGAGACTTGGGCAAGTGTAGAACAGTTTTTTAACCATTCACAGTCACTTCCAGAACTTGGTTTCTGCCCCAACACCCACCTCCATGTCATGTTTCCATTAAGCACTAAGAACTAAAAATAAAGTAATTATGTCACAGCAATGTAACCCAATCCAAGGAATCATGCATTCTTACTTCAGTAATGCTTCTATGTATAAATATTTCAAGAATAAAGATTATTTTTGTGCTCTCTGGCTCACTAAAACTCAACAACTCAAAGTATAATATTTACAAAAAAGAAAAGTAACATTTTGGGCCAGTATTCACAGAGCTGTCTCCTAGATAAGGCATTAGGATGGGAAACCTCCAGCTTCACCTTCATCATCCTGGAAACTAAATGGAGAAAAACCCTACTGCCAATTCTGTCTCATCTTGATCACTGTCCAATCCCACCCCAGCAAGCTATGTTTCACACCCCATTTAGAGCACGCTTGGAGGGGCACCCAAAGATTTGGAAGTAGACTCAAAGCTTATCTCAACTCTCCAGACATCAGCAGTGTGAAAAACGGGACTTTTTAAAATAATGTTTCCTGTTCTTCCTGCTTCTGGTCAAGCCAAAAATTCCATAGGGACCGTTGTTCTCATGGAATTTTGGCACCTCCTCTGCAAGGCACAGCCAGAATCTGGACATGCAAAGGGATGTGGAAATTGAAACCGATTGAAAAGTCTCAAATCAGGACCACAAAAAATGTTAGGGGAAGCACATCTAACAAGGCTGGAGTTCACAAGAACACTGAATATATGAGTGTAGTTTCCCTAATGACATAGTTGAAGTCCATCCAACCTCCCATGATTCATTCTCAATATGGGTCTTAAAGTCAGCGCATATAGGATGTCCACATAGACTCACAACTAGTGACTTCTCATTCAGTCCAATCTCTGGTGGGATGGTGGTGGGGGGGGGGAGAATTTAAGATACTCTTCACAATTAAAGATTTTGCTTACTTACAGTGAACAGATTGATTGGCAAACAGAAAGAATGGTAAATATTTTTAAAAAAGGACTTTATTTGAGAACTGATATTGGGATTAGAAAAAAATAAAAATTTTTCTATAGAGAGCATATTTCAGAGCTGCTCACTAATAAGCTGATTTAAGCATGCAAGTATAATCCTAGACATTGATAAAATAGGGTAAGTGAAATGTACACTTGGCATACTAACAGTTACCTGAAGGATGCAAGTGCAGATAAATAAAGTTTTCCTTTTTTTATTTTTTGAGGTATTTCACAAATTTCCCCCAATCACAGAAATTTTTGTTTAAAAATTCTATTGTATTAATAATGGTCATTGGCTTATAAACCAATTGGTTTATGAGCACATTGGTTAAGAGTATCATAGGAAATACATGTTTTTAATAGCCCTTTTAATAAAGACTGTTTGGGTTTGAGTCAGCTTAAGTTTCCATCATTGAGGTGAATGTGCCACGGGGGTATTTGACTCAAGGGCATGGTGTTTTAGCAAACCAAAGTGTGAGCAAATACTCCCAATGCCAACATGAACACAGTGTGGACTGCCAAAGGTTGAAGCCACCCTCCAGGCATTCAACCCAAATAAAAACCGCATCATCCTGGAATAAAAAAAAAAAAAAAAAAAAGTTTGCCATCTTAGTTTTGTTGGGAAAAGGGATTTTGTAGGAACCAAGGACAACACTTGAATTATTGTGAAAAGAATTTCAAACCTTTACTTCACGTAAGTATGTGTACTTCTTATAGGATGCAATCTTTACATGGACAATAAATTTAAAAAAAAAAATGGGTTGCGAGTGTTTGGAATGAAACTATTATCTGAACACTAGGTCTTCTATAATTGTGCTTAGAATACTTGTAGAGCTTATTGATAAGTAGGTGTTTTTCCCCCTGAATATTCAAAATCCAGAATGTCCACACCAGACTTTATTCATGCCAAGATAGGAGTTCCACATGACAGTGTAGAGAGAAGGCCAAGAACAGAACGGCTACTGCACACCCTTTCTGGATGAGATCACGACCAGCATGTCTGAGACAGGGCAGGAAGGATGTTCTTAGTGTTATGTAGCCAATGTTTATCACACTCAGATGTCAGACCCACATTTAAGTCCTTCACGAGTTCAAGAAGCAAGTTTCGAATCATGCCTTTACTGCTTACTGGTAACACAAAGCATCAAGGAGAAGGGCGAAAGGCATGGTTTTGGAGTAAGCCACCCTGGGTGTAAATCATGTGTCTTCCCTTATTATCTGTGTAACCCTCAGAGAAGTTACTTAGCATCCCTCTGAGCGTCAGATATTCACCAGTGAAGTAGATATAATACATCTATGCCCTAGGTTTGCAAGAAATTAAGTCAGGGAGTATATACCCACACACATACATAGGTGTGTGTAAAAGCATACAGGCATATTTAATTCTCTCCTGGACATGCTAATTGATCAATAAGTGCTGGTTGAGATGCCTTTCTCTTCCCTTCTGCTGGAATATGAGCCACACTGTCCTATCACGGCCAGCATTAATGTAAAACAGAAAGGCCTTTACAGTAGGAACAAAGTGTATTCACCGTGACTCAGAATCGTGGGAAAAGTAAATTTCTCACTTTTACATTGTCTCCTCCTGTTCTTAGGCCCTCATTCTCGTTAGTTGTGGTGGAAATGGGTAGTAAGTGAGAGGGATGCTTGTTCTCGTTTGATGTGGGACGATGATGAAGTGGGCCATTAAGAGTACAGCCACTTTGGGTAAGTTTTGGTAAATTTTTAGTCAAATAATGTATAATGTATTCCCTATTAGGGCTGTTTTTCTCTTAAACGGTCTCTCCTTCCCAATTTAAGAATGATACTTGGTTATGATCAAGTTTTGTAACTTACCATGCCTGGACACATGGCCCCTGTTCCACTCCTGTCTCTTGCACACTTTTTGGTGTCTGTTCTTTCCTGATAACACTCGGAACACCCTTGATCTGATGGTGGAAACACCACACACAGTGGCTTCAGCTTACTATTTAACAATTATATTCCCAGTTTAGCGCTCACATTCCGATATTCACCGGCAGTGATGGACAAATCTGGGAGAATGGGACAGCTGTTCCTCTGTCTACGAGAGCATTATAGCCACCGATGCTGGAGTATCTGGGGAATTTCTCCCTGAGTCCTCTATGCACACATGTATCCTCTCTTAAAAAATCCTGAGAGCTATGGACTTTCTCAAAAACCTGCTGTCATGGGCAGTATATTTGGAAGTAGGCATCATGTACCAAGGTAGACTTCCTTTCTTAGACTACTTCTCTGACTATCACGGCATCAGTGCTAGGTCCTTGGATCGTCAAGAGGTGTGAGAGACCTCAGGCATAATTCTCTTCACTGAAGGACCTCTGTAGCCAGCATAGTAAACAGGGCATCAGTCTGCCATCTGGGAGAACCATGGAGCTGTCTTCTGTGTAGGTAGAGTCACATGCATTCTGGCTCCAAGTTCATGACTTGGGATTTTTTGCCTCAACCTTTTGTCTTTTTTTTTTTGCCTCAACCCTTTATCTTAAGACAGAATCACAACTTCTCATAGCAGCCAGGAGCTAACAGAGTAAACTGAGGGCAAGCCCCAAGCCAGAGTGCTCATCAGAATCATTTAGGAATCTCCTTGCTCATCCTGGATGGTTGCCCATTTCTATCCCATCGCCATGTATACCAGTATATTCACATCCAACTCTCATATCTTAGACTATGCTTTTCGTTTCCATTGCCTTAACTGCACGACTTTATTTATAAACTTTTGTTAAGACTCCCCTCTGTGGCTCTTTTCACATCAGGTTAGAGTACCTTGGCCAGTACATCCTGCTTCGGCTGGGCCTTGGGTCTCAACTCCTAGCTCGGTCTGCTGCCTGGTACCCCAGGGGCAAGGGAAGGCATGTGTCTCAACCCCAGGAATTCAAGTGGCAAAAGGGTATCAATGAAATACTGATATTTTTTGAAATACTTTGTAATATAGGAGAAACAGTAATGTTCTCCGAAACTTGATGCTATTTGTCTATTGCACATTGTATTAGCTTGTGTTGTTCTGAGTTGCATTGAGGTTATATCTTCAGGGAGCAATTGGTATAGCCAGGCATGAAAAGGAAAGTTAAAATAAAAACCGAAGGCAAAAGGAAGGTAGAGGAGATAGACGTACCACAGGTGCTCAGAATTAGAGGAGGAGCAAGGAATTGGACCTCGCTCTCTCGCGGGCATAGTTTGGTGGAACTAACATTTATGGAGCAGCTTCTATGTGGCAGGTGCTTCTCTGTGGTGTCTCAGTTAATCCTCCAGCAACCCTGGGCAGGCCGAGGGCTTTCTCTCGAAGGAAACCAAGGTTCAGAGAGATTAAGTAATTTGTCACATAGCACGTGAATGCCAGAGCATGGTTTCAAATCTAGAACATAGATTAGAACATAGCTACTCCTGCCCCTGCTACCCCTTCCACAATTTTGTACCCTGGGAAGAAGATAACCAGAGAGAGAACCCTTCATCCACATCAAGGTCCCTTGCTGTTCAAATAACTTTCCCATCCTTTCAGATGGATGATTAAGCCCACTTGCCTTTATTTTCACTTGGAACACATTTCTTTTCCTGTAGGGGCAACAAAGCTCTGCCCTGTAGTATTTATTAAGAGTCCACATCTGCATAACACCTTGCTACCAAAAGGAACAATAAAAGGCAAGTGAAAATGACAAAGGCCCTGCCCTTTGGAACTCTACAATCACGAACAGATGGGTGAAGGTCTGGAAAGGGTGACTCAGCCCTCAAATAAGTGCTCAGCAAGCTGAACATGAGTGGAGGCCCAGCATCCAGGTGATCCCACCGTGGGATTGGCCTCGGTTGAATACACAAGGTCTCTCTCTCTCTCAGGGACCAACTAACTGAGCTTGGGTCAGTGGGAGGGAGTGAGGGAGGAGGGTGGGGTGTGCTCATTCTAACAGGGACAGTGAGGACAACTCCCCAGGCTTCAAGTTGCCCCATCTCCAGACTTATCCACTATCACAAGTTATCTTCGATCAGTTTGAAGCAAGATCTTTCATGAGCTGCCATATGTGTGGGTCCCTCGTTTCCTCTGAGTATTTTGCTCAGCTGTTATGCCGCTTATTCTGTGTGTGCGTTGAGGGGGTTGGGAGGCAGTCTTCCAGCCATACAGACCATCTCAGTGCGCACAGCCAGGGAAAAGTGCCTCAGACATCTATTTCAAAATGATGGTCATTTTTACAGTGCTTTAAAGTAGAAGGAAATCAAGAGTGGAGGAGTGGTCAGATGCTTTTCCACCGTCCTTAAGAAAAAGGCGTTTCTTCATATTTCAAAGCCTGGGCCATCCTTAAACTAGTATAAATTGCTGACTTGGCTTCTTTCTGTTCAACTTATTAAATAATGACATTCTATATAAGGAAAGAAAGTTGTGTAATATGTAAGGCTATGCATGAAGCGGATAAAATATGTTTAGACTATGTCTGAAGGCCAAGAAAGTAAAGGGGGGAGGGAGGGAATTTGCTGGAGGAACTTCTATTGTAAACGCATTAAAATCTGAATTAATGGTGGTATTATCCTAGCAATGACATCACACAATGACTGTAAAATCTAAAACCAAGAATGGTTATTTTCAGAAAATTTGAATGGTTTTCTTGCGCACAAGCTTGCGGACTTGTATGGCATACATCTTTATGGTATTCTTATACAATTGCTACTCTAATGGAAATTTCAGTTCCATGTAGACCTAGGAATTTAAAGTATTATTTTCTGTCTTCTCAGTAGACTTTTCCTTTTCAGAGATGTATTATTCATTTATAATTTATTACTCAGAGAGAAAAGTATTAATAAGGAAACTGGACCTGTCCAGTTTCAATGTCAGACTCTACTGAGAAAATCAACTCAGAGCCCAGCTGGTCTAAAAATCTATCACATTTCTTTCTTTCTTTCTTTCTTTCTTTCTTTCTTTCTTTCTTTCTTTCTTTCTTTCTTTCTTTCTTTCTTTCTTTTTTTTTAGTGGATATCATCCTGGGCATTGTAAATCGTGTATGTGTACTATATAATTATATTGTCCATGGATTTATGCAACTCTATTGCATATTTCATTACTTTTTCTTGGTCTACTTATAAAAACTACATTTTACATGTCTAATAATGCAATTCAAATTGTACCAAATATGAAACACTGACATGAGGCATAGGGAAATGATGCCTGAGCAATTTAACCTGATTCACTGAAGGACAGGAGAATTACCTTTATTGTAATGAGCTATGGAGGGTGGTTCAGGCTGCTTTTTCACATTCGTGATTCCGCTATCCACCTTTCTCTCGAAATCTAAAGCCCCTGTCAGCTCACATGGAAAACTTGGATGTGTTTTATACTATCATGCTCTCATCCAAGGGAAGGCGGTGGTGAAGGGAAGGAGGGGGGCTGCTTGTTGGTTTACAGGAAATCCGAACACCCATGGGATGCTTTTCAGAATCCAAACAGAGTTCAACACATAAACATTCCACGTAATTTGTTGTTTCCATACATCATTTGCCTCTTAAAAAAAAAAAGACTGAAAAAGAATTTTTTAATGTGTGACTACAGTGACAGAGAGTGGGTGCCAACAGCTCTCTGGATGGCTTTTTATCTCATTCCCTTAGTGAAAACAGTTAACTAGGCACTGGTGAGAGATTCTGTAACTGCACAACACAAAGCTGGTGCCAGTGCCAAGTGCGGCATGCCAGATGTGTGAGTACATTCTGGAGCACAGCATCAGCAGCTCCAACGCTCGCCATAGCCATTAATCTAGAGACCTCTGGGAGTTCCGGGTAGCTCTGTAAAACCCGGCCCTGCCAAGGCTGCATCAGATAAAGCCATCAATGCATTGTAAAAAAGACACAAAACCTATTTCATGGGCTGCACTGATCAAGCAATTACAATCATTGACTACATTAAGCAAAGAAACAGCGGGGTGCCCTATAAAATTGACTGCCAACTTGAATAATCAATAGACTCCATGTAGAGTAAATTAAATAACTGAAAAACTATTTGGAAAAGCTGAAGTTAAAAAGCCAATCAGTAATCCCTCATCCATGGCAAAACAATCCTGCTTCCAAAGATCCTTTAGTTTTGCTTTAATTCTTATCTCTGGGAACTCCTGGGATGGAGAGCTTGGGTGGGAGGTGTGTGTGGGGGGGGTGGGGGCGGGGATTCTTCCACCTTTTTTATCCTTCTCTTTCATAACTGTACATTTAATTTGAATGCTATTTATAATCAATCGATGGACTCTTCCTGTCATCTGTAGCTGAGTGCACAACCAGAGCAGGAAGGTTTTTGATTGAAAGTCAACCTTCTGAGGAGAGGCGTTAAGGTTTGACATGGTTCATGGTTTAACCTGGGGCTTACAATAACAAGAAGGGTTTTTTGTTGTTCTTCCATATTAGAATAATTTGGAATTTGGGAGTTTCTAATTACTAAATTTTGTAGAAAATAAAGCCATAAATGCAAGAGACAGAGCTACGTAAAAGCCTTTTGCAGGTTTTTGCTGATTTACCTGGACACCACACGTTAAGAGTTTTTAGAACACAGAGCAATCATGATGAAATTTCACGTTTTCCTCTCCAAAAGCTATTTTTTATTCTTTTTTGCTCCACTGGGAAGTGACAAAACATGTTCAGAAAAATTAACATTAATTTATATTTTATGTTACTGGTGCCTTGAAAAGTTTGCATTATCTTGTAAAAAAATTTATGTATTCATTCATGTACACACGTTTGTTTTGTTTCACGCTAGAAAAAAAACCCATCTATGAACAATTTCTCTATTGTCTTAATAGAAAATGCAGGGGAAAAAATGATGGAAATGTGAAAGTGATTTTTCCTCATAAACAAAAAAACAAACCATTTTCTGTGAGTTTCCTTCATGATTAAAATGTAATGCTAATAATTCCAGATCTCAGAAACCAGGTTAGCTGGTAGCGGTGTATATCTGGATGTGAAAATGATAGCATTGGAAAGATTACCAGTACGTGTGTATGCTTGACAAGGATATTTTTCCACCAAAAGAGAAAAAAAAATTTGAAACCATTATTGCAGAGACAATACAATTTTCTTTGTAGTCAAGCCTGTTTCTGAAAACAATATGTAACAGTAATAGTATGAAGACACCTACGGCACTGATGAATACGTCATTAAGCAGGCATTATTGCTGTTCCCACTGAATATAAGATCACCCTGATATTATGAATGATTTGCATATTAACGAAAATAATATTGAGGTGTATTTAACGTGGCATTTGAATTAACTCTTAATAGCATGCAAGTTCTTTGGGGCCAGGCTAGTGAATAGGTTGCAGGATGAATTTAGAAATAATTGTCACTAGCTAGGCTTTGTGAAACCAGGTATTTAGAAAATATCTTAGAGGTATTATTTTTAACACACTGATGTGTTTTATAGAGCCTCCTACCGTGGGACACAATAAATTAGTTGTCAATAAACAGCTTGTTTTAACAACACCCTGCTTCCTTCCCTATTCAGTCTATTAAGGACAAAAGATCCTCTAAAAATAGTGTATTTAATGACCAAACTTTATTTTTGAAAAAGCTGCACAAGGAGAAGGAGAAATATGATGAACTAAAAATGATTATGTGTCACAATAAAATTCTCCAACTTGTCTGCTGATGAGATGATAATGTTGCCCATAAAAGCAGGAGGAGAGAAAGTGCTGCTGAGCTCTTGATAAAATGTCTTATTGAAACCTATTGTATTTACTTCTTATTAGATTCTGAACTCAAATAGATCTTGATTGTTGAGAGCTTGGGTATTTAAAAGCTTTAAGATCATCAATTACATTACTCATAATTTCCACATCTGCCTTTCCCCACTGCAATTCAGAGAGAGAGAAAGACTATTATAACAGCCTTCCTGCAACTTGATTACTGGGAGTCTCTGTTACAATGTGCACTTGAAATGCTGTTAAGATGTGAACTTAACTGCAATTTTCAGTTTTATGGAGCTACTCCTACATGGATAGCTTTTGGTAATAATTGAAATAAAATGGCAAAAGACCTGCCAAACGAGCAGGGAGAAACAGAGGGCCACCTGAAAACCCGGAGCCCTGGCAGGGCAGCCAGGAAAGCTTTGCCTGTTGGAGCTACGCAGTTTCACTGTCCCAATAAAAATGAGCTTTGTGGGAACGAATATGCATTTTGACTTAAACAAAATAATAATTAAAATGGCCATTATGTAATTGAACAGCAGTTTGGTTATGTTTATGCTGGGTAGAAGCGGGCTGTGGGGAGTAAGAACCTAGAGAAGGCTCGCTATGAAAATGTTGCCAAAACAGCACAATTCCATTTTTTTCCCCAGAAATACTTTGTTTCTTAACTCCTGATGGGATGGACGTCTTGGGGGAACTCTTCATAATCTCCTAAATGTTTACTATATATTTGGGGTTCAGGTGTCCTGACAAGAATAGTTTAAAATAACCAATTATCTTTCAATAAAGTAGATCAAAACCCAGCACTGTACACATACAAAGGTTTTCTTTGTCTCATTGGATCTCACCAGACCCAGGAACCGGATAAGGGAGGGTCACGTTCACGAAGTGAGAATTCCAGGTCTAATTTATGATCAAAATTCTGTATTTGGTTTGTTTGTGGAGATGGTTTTTTAAGGCACGGGTTTACACCACACACATATGCACGCACACGCGCACACATGCAGAAATGTGGAGGTGCTTTCTCAGAAGCAAAAAGACAGCATATTTGAAAGTACATTGCAAATCTTGGGAAAGGAGGAGGGGAGAACACTGAGAAGATATTTCTCTAGAAATGACACCTCCTGGGGAAAAATGTAGTCTCTGCAATTTTACCTTTTCATTAATGATTTTCCATATATAAATCTTTTTTTCTCTTTGCCTGAGGTATCAGATCTGAGATCACAATCTGAGCCAATCTAAGGTCTCATCACCTAGCCCTGAGACACAAAGGAAGGATGCATTGGTTCTTGACAATTCCTGTAGAATCTAGAATAGTTTTTCGTTCTTCAGTTAAAGGTTTTATTTAGCATTTAATCTGCATGTATCTTAAAGCAATTAGGCAAAGACAGAAACTGGGTGAAAATGTTTTGAGATTTTTCCATTAAACTCATTTACTATCAAGGAAGAAAATTTTCCACGCTGGGTGAGCTCTATTTCCTCCTCCCTCCAAGAAAAACATAATAAGAAAAAATAATTGATGTAGCTTCACCTAGAAGAACAACAGTTTACGGGTCCCATGACGGTATTTACATGTTCAGAAGTATATTGAGCGTGTGTTAAAACTGATCCAGGTAGAGTGTTTTCAATAGCTTCTCCATAAAAACAGACTTAAAATGTGTTTCTGTACACAGGCTGTTACAGGATTATTCAGAATGATCACAAACAAAAATGAGAATTGCCTTGGCAGGAACTGCTTTAGAAAAGTTTTAGTCACAGAAAAGAAAAAGACTCTCGCTTAAGAAGAATTTAAGTACTGGTGTTGATACCTAACAATGAATTAAAAATATATATACACTGTAGTAGTCTCATTGTGATGCTAAGTTGGAAATATCTAGTTTAGGTAAAACCCAGAACTCTCTCGGTTCCCGCATTGGGGAAAAAAAAATATTCACCTGCATTATTTCTTCATTCTTCCGTAAAATCAGGGCTACCCAGCTCATGACGATAATCAACCTGATCCTTATAAAGGAGACCAGTTCCAGAGTGCACGTTTTCACTACTCTTAGGCCTTCTGTGCTTTCTCTGATTCTTTGCCCGTCTTCCCTTAAGGATGCAAAAAGGAACCGAACACTCTTACATGCGGTTTGAACTCTATGATATGCTCAGAGTTTGTTTCTTTTTCACAAGAGCTGGCAGTCACACATGAAGGAGATAAGGCAACCCTGGAAGCAGACAAGCATGTGGCACACACTGCACTATCCGGCTCCGGGCTGTGTGTGGCAAAGCAGAAATGCACATAAAGAAGGTTAAAAAAAAAAAAAAAAAGTCCTGAATAGAAGATGGAAGGGTGTATCCTGACCAGCACTGGACCAGGTGTAGGGCTCATATCCTGCCTGACTTTTTTTTTTTTAAGATTTTATTTATTTATTTGACAGAGAGAGACACAGTGGGAGAGGGAATACAAGCAGAGGGAGAGGGAGAGGGAGAAGCTGGTTCCTGCGGAGCAGGGACCCTGATGCGGGGCTCCATCCCAGGACCCTGGGATCATGACCTGAGCCGAAGACAGACGCTTAATGACTGAGCCAGCCAGGCGCCCCTCCTGCCTGACTTTTAACACCTTCTCTTGATTTTCTGTGCGGTCTGTCACTTTCTTCATCACTGACACAAATATAGTATTAACTAATCAACGCAGGGGCTGTGCTGATTGAGGATGAATTACCCATTTTGGCCTAAAACCTGTGGCAGGACACATACCTCTGAGGACAAATGCAAAAGAAAAGGGAAAGGACTGCACGGCACATTGATAAAGCCATCCCATTTTATTATTAAGAAACTATTGCCCAGGGGCGCCTGGTGGCTCACTTGGTTGGGCATCTGCCTTCGGCTCAGGTCATGACCCCGGCATCCTGGGATTGAGCCCCCGCATCAGGCTCCTTGCTCTGCGGGGAGCCTGCTTCTCCCTCCCTCTCTGCCTGCCGATCTGCCTACTTGTGCTCTCTGTCAAATAAATAAAGAAAAAAAAATCTTGAAAGAAAGAAAGAAAGAAGAAAGAAAAAGAAAGAAAGAAAGAAAGAAAGAAAGAAAGAAAGAAAGAAAGAAAGAAAGAAAGAAAGAAAGAAAGAAAGAAAGAAAGAAAGAAAGAAAGAAAGAAAAAGGAAGGAAGGAAGGAAGGAAGAAACTATTGCCCACACCAAGAGGTGCCCGTTGATTTCGATCCTGAAGTGTTTGTGGTACATACTTGGCAAGCAGCATCGGGGTTGTCAGTTTCCAATCAGGACTGCTAGAAAACTTTAAAGGAAATCTATTTTGATCGCTATTCTGATTCTTGAATTTCTTGTATTTAATTCCCTTCAGTGGTAGGCCTTTTCCCTACCCACCTCTAATACAGGGTAGCTTGCTACTCCTCTGCCTGCAGCTTCATTTAAGAACTCGGATTCTCAGGGAATCCCTCTTTATAGCCAACCTAGACTTTCCCAGGGTCTCCATTCTCCCTCTGCTTGGGTCACACACACAGGTCAACTTGTTCTTCCTTATATCCGCCTTTCAGGTATTGATGGGGATGATCAACTCTCCATCAGAAGTGCCTCTTTTCCACACGGAACACTCCTGATTTGTTCTCTGAACAACTGCTCTTGTTACACGATTTTAGGGCCACTCACACTGTTTTGGTTATTTCTCTGTTCGCTTCAGTTTGTCTACATTTTTGCATGTATTTCTTACTTTTACTTGTTTTTTTTCTTTTCTCTTTTTTCTTTCCTTCCTTCTTTCTTTCCTTCCTTCCTCCTTCCATCCTCCCTTCCCTCCTTTCTTTCTTCTTTTTTCTTTCTTTCCCTCTTTCTCTCTTTCTTCTTGCTTTTTCCCCCAAAGTTTATTTTCTTTGAGGTCAGCTAGATTTCTACAAATATCTTTACTCAAACTGTGGCAGGAGGCATCTGGGTATACCTGGCCACATGACTCCCAGGATCAAAATTGTGACATTTTCTAGAAATCGTTATAGAAAGTGAGTTTCCAGATTGAATTTAAAAAGAGAATATGTGTTAATGTAGTAGAAAAAGGCACAGGCTTCTGAGTCTAACGAACCTGGTCTTCTATCACTCATTAGTTATGCTGTTTAATCCTTTTGAACTTCAGTCTTCTCTTGGATAAAATGGGAATAATGTCCATTTTGTAGGATTGTCTTAAAGATTAGAAACATGAGTCAAGTGTCAAAAACAGAGCGTGGCACATCATAAGCAATCTATAATTAAAAACCGGCTTCTTTTATTGCTCAGGAAGTGAAAGAATTGCTCCTAGAAAATGTTGAATAAGGATGTAAAACTGGGGAAAACCAATAGAGGTGCTGTCATGAAGAACTACTAGCACCAGTCACACGTGAGAGGGGGCTCTTGCCCGCTAACCATGAATTGAAGCCCACCATAACTCATCTCACAGAGAACACTCAGCAGGCCCCACACAGCATCAGCAGTTTCCAACTTACAAACCTGCTCTGTATTTAGCGACAACAATACAAAGGTGAAAAGACTTTAATCTACTTTCTGTCCCCAGAGCATCTCTAAGTCCTTCAATACTGTGAATTTTGCAAGCTTAATAACACTTGGTGAAGCAAGGGCTTCAGCCAGGGCATTTATTTTATTTTATTTTGTTGCTTTTGGGTTTCTTCCCCCCCCCCACCTCTTATTTCTGGGGGTGGGAATACATTCTGATTAAAATACTTCAATATTAAACATATTGAATACTTGTTTTTCTTTACATAACACAGCTGAGAAATAATTACATGGATATTCCAGTGCAGAAACACTTCCTACCCTATCAATATTCTTATTAAGAGTAATAATAAAGCAGCATGTCATGAAACTATGCTGTCACAGATTCTTACTCGTGTATTTTTATCTTCTCCACCCTGGATTCCTTACACATGGCATGCTGAGTGTAACATTTCTGCTCTGCTAAAAGACAGTGTCAAATAAAATTAGTTCTCTCAACTCCGTGCCACAACAATGTCTATAGAAATGTATTATAGTCTTTATTTAATATATTAACTGTATTTGAGCATATGTGTCTTTATAAATCATAATGAAAGCCCTAATGCATTTTGGAATCCAGAAGCATATTCACTGAAGATTAAAAAAAGAAAAACAAACAAACTCCATTCTGAATGAAGTCTCCCTTAAATGGAAGGGAAATAAGGATATATGTAGCCTCACTCAGAAGAGATTTTACTTGAAAGAAATGGAAAGAACTTGTTTTCTATACATAAGTTAGGGCCTCTTGGGATGAAGCATTTGATTTATATCCATATTCTGTTGTGTATGTGAGTCTGTGTGTGCGCACACATGTTAGGGATAAGGTAAGAGGTGATACTGCAAAACACAGAAAAAGAGAAATGGACAAGAGAGGAGCCATCACTTTCATAAGGATAAGGTTTATAAGGGCGCTTTCTCATAGGGCCAATGAATTATCAAGTCAAAGGAGAAAGTTCTACATGAATGGCTAAAATGGATGCTGCCCTTAACTCTGTATTCCTCAAGCACTTGGCACTAAAGATACTGGGAGGGGCCCGAGAGAGAAAAGCTCTCCTCTTCAGTGTGTGGCAAATAACTGAACCAGTGGGATAAACAGAGCTGAACAAGTGAACAAACATAAAACCCAGCACATTACACCCCTCCTGGCTTCAGGCAAAAAGCAGCTAAACAAGAATATGATAAGCGAGTGTGCCTCCCATTTCCATTCTCAGCTCTATCTTCCCAGCTCCCCCGGCTCTGGATGACATGTTCTCAATGCTGCCTTCACCTCCAGCTTGAGACTATGGTTCTCTGATTCTAGGATAAGGAAGTCAATGTCCCGTACGGACTGAGTTTCATTTTTTTGGAACTTCATTGCAGGCTTCTTGGCCAGGCCTCTAGGGGTGGTGACATCTGGCTTCCTGAGAATGCTGTATGATTATACAGCAACTCAACTGATATGAAGGAGTTAAAACAATAAGTCCAAACTTGAAGTCTTCAGGCAAGGCACCAAAGTAGATTCCCTCTGTTCTGCTAATCAGTCAAGCAAAACTTACTTCTAAAGTACACTTTATATCAGTAAGATCATATGACAATTGTCTTTCTCTGATTGACTTATTTTGCTTAGCATAATACCCTCTAGTTCCACTCACATGCTATGGTGAACGCTGTGAATTGTGTAAGACTGATAAATCAAAGACCTGTACCTCTGAAACAAATAATACATTACAGTTAATAAAAAAATTCAAATAAAGTATACTTTAAAAGTGTACTAAAAAATACTTTTAAGAGAAAATCTTGGAGATAGCACTTAATATAAAAACAAAGAAAAAAAGAATTTGAGGTTCCAACATCTCAAGTACATCTCAAGTTCCCATCAAAATGGCCAGAAGTCCTCCTAGCCATCCTATAGAGACGCTCACCAGGTGACAAATGCTGTTTACACACACAGATCTTTCAAATTGGCTTTTCAGTGATTTGGTATTATGAATTAGTGGATTGCTAAACATCAGTAGGCATCCATGGGCTGCTTCTGACAAGAAAGATCCAAGCTCAGATAAACAGATAAGGAAAATTTGTATGAAATAGATGCAGTGCAGGGAGCAGGAGAAAACTTCCAAAACATCAGTAATTATATCCTTAGAGAATTTATTTTTATATAGCAATCCAGAAGACATTAAAGGAAACACTATTAACTTCAGGACAAGGCAGGATGAACAAGGGTAGGATACTAATAACAAGTCAGGAAACAACAACAAAAACACACAAGGGACAAATCTGAGACTGAGAAAAAGTTTTACGTTGAGACAGAAATTTGAATAATAGAGAAGGAAATCATCCTAAAAATAAACCAGGAAGACAAAGCAATGATGAATTAGAAAAAATAGAAAACCAAGAAGGATGTTATTAAAAAGTAATAAAAGAAAATTTCTGAGAATGGAAGGACATGGATTTTCTTATTGAAATGGCTCAGGAAATGCATAGCATGTTGTATAAAAATCTGCATGTAATTTACTGTAAGTAAGAAAAAAATCAGAAAAAAAAATCAGCAGGATATATTGAAAGAATTAGAAAACTGGATGATACCAGTGTACCACAGCAAGACTGAAAGCTAAAATGCAATAGCATTCATATTCTGAGTAAAGAGAATTTTCAACTTAAAAGTGTATACCCAGCCAAACTAGCCATCAGTGAGGGTAATTAGAATAAAGATATTTTTACATAAGTAAGATCTCAAAAAATAAAAGCAACTCCCATATGCTCTTTCCCCAAGAAGGCACAAGTAAGAGGAAGGCATAGGTTTAAGGAAACAAAAGTTGATGCAAGAGAAATGCATCAAGATAAGAAAAAAAGAGGGGTGCCTAGGTGGCTCAGTCAGTTCGGTGGCTGCCTTCCGCTTGGGTCATGATCCCAGGGTCCTCGGATCGAGCCTGCTTCTCCCTCTCCCTTTGCCTGCTGCTCTGCCTGCTTGTGCTCTCTCTCTATCTCTCTGTCAAATAAATAAATAAAATCTTAAAAAAAAAAGATGAGAAAGAAAGAGAAACTCAGGATGATTGTGAAAAAGTCCATGATGACCTAGGACAGTTTTCCAGAATAGAAGAAAGAAATGAAAGGCTCCAGCAGGACTGCTTCCAATTCAGAAAAATGAATTTGAAAGAATATACGGTGAGGTTTTTAGTTTGATAAAAAGTATAAAGTTAAATCCTTTATGGTGAAAAGCAATTGAAAAAAAATCCCTATAACTTCAGGAAAACAAAAGTTGGATAGCAAATGAAATATAATCATAACACTGTAGTGTTCAGCTGTGAATAATATTTATATATTTACACTTAATGACATTTAGAACATTTATAACAATACCCCAAATCAAAATTTAAATATATTAGAAGGATGGGCAATGATTTTTCTACATGTGGAGGCCATGTGTTGGGAAGAGGGCTAAATCTTTTTTATTTGTAATAGGAAGTCAATAGAAAATGTCTAAAATTGATGAATCAATAAAAGGTAGAATAATCATATTATTAGAAATAAAATTATAAATAGCCAAATGAGTTGAAAATGATTTTCTGGGTAGCAGGAAATGAGGGACTGGAAAGTATGAGGCAGGGGATTCTATTGTTTTTCAATATAAACCATGTACATATCTTCCTCAGCTTACAATGGGATTACCTCCTAATAAACCCACTGTAGGTTCAATATCATTAAATCAAAAATGCATTTAATATATGTGACCTACTGAACTTTAGACCTTAGCTCAGCTGACCCTAGCCTACAGTTGGGCAAAATCATCTCCCACAAAGCCTATTTTACAAGAGTCAAATATCTCATGTAACTTACTAAATACTGGACTGAAAGTGAAAACAGAAGGGTTGATGGGTGCAAAATGGTTTTGAGTGTATCAATTGTTGACCCTCATGATTGTGGGCTGATGGGGAGCTATGGTTTAATGCCCAGAATCACAAAGAGGATCTTACCTCCTGAGTATGGTTTCGACTGAATGTGTATCATTTCTGCAAAAGTTGAAGTTGAAATATCTTAAAGTTGAAAAAAATAAAGTTGAAAAATCTTAAGTCTAACCATTGTAAGTCAGAACAGCATGTAATACTCTGAATTTTAGAACTGCGGTAGAGGCCTCTGGTGGCCTGCATCACACCTGCTCAACCCACATCTAATGTTGGCCATTTCTGGGAGTGCAGGCACTCCTGATGCTAATAGGGTCTACGTTGAGCACAGACTTTCTGCCCCAGTACCCTCTCAAGAGCCACGGGGCCCACTGGAGCCACTGCACAACAGCATCCTTGAAGTGCAAGTGATGGGAAACAAAGACTCCCTCATCACTCTCAACCGATGGAGGATGGGAGTCAATGGATGGATTGTCCAGCCTTCCAGCCTTCAGGCAGACAATTCTGGAAGATATTGTTGATACTTCTCGGGAGATCCTGTTGGAACTGACCTTCTACTGCAGTCCTGCTGCCCACAGCAGTGACACCTATATTGTCTTCCATACCTAATCTTTTCTCCTTTTTGGCCACACTCTCCCTGCTGTCACTCCTGTTTCCTGGAGTCACCTCCACAATAAGCTACCTACCCCTAAGTCCTTCTCAGTCTTAAGTGCAGGAGGATCCAAACAAAATAAAAAATGACATATATAAGACTTCATATTGTAAAATATAATAGATTAAATTAGAATAGTACATAGTTATGTCTTATATATGCTTTGGGATAAATAAAACACCTGTATTGATATTATAGAAAATATAGATAATATAGAAAATATCAATCAACATATTTATATGGCTTGAAATTCCTGGTTACAGTCTTATACCTAGTTTCAAAATAATTGTCTTAAAAACAGAAAGGAACTTGACAGACTTTGGAAAATATTTTAGATAACTAAAAGATTTCTAATGATGACAAAGATACTGATATTGAATACGCTGGTGAGAGGTTAAAATAAATTGTTTCATAAAATATTAGAGGAGATTGACATATTTTATAATTGCTAATTAGCACATTATTTAACATAATATGTGGTTTGCTTACATAACTACATTAATAAACTATATATACTATTATATAATATATATTATATATAATAAATGATTTGGTACACCAAAAAGTGTACTTAGTGATGTCTCTATATTTGAAGCAAGTAGCAGAAAGTCACTGCATTGAACTGAAACTAATTTTTTACTCCAACATAGCATTTTCCATCAGCTTATAAGCAACCTTGTCAGGGTGGACCAGTATGGGATAAAGAAATGAACTAACCAGACTGACAACAGAGCAAAGTAGAAACAGGATGACAAAAGACTTGTACCCTGAACTTTCCTGGAGAAGGTTAGTTGGCAAATCAAGGAGGGGTGGTTTATATCAATATATCACCCGGAGATTATTACAGCAAATTATTTGAAGTTGTTGCATGATATCTCTGGGTGTGTGTTAGATTTCATATACATATTATTGCTAAAACTCTTTCTTCCATAACCCCCAGAATACCTCTCCTGGCTTGCTTTTCACTTCTTTGTGTGCTGAGTATCCTTTCTTAGAGCCCTGTTGATAACTTGAGTGGAGTTTTTCTGCAGTGTCCTTGCTTCCTCCTGTGTGCTGCCTCATAGCAATCTCATCCTTGGTTTCAATTGCTTTAGATTAATAATTTTCAGCAACAGCTGAACATTAGCAACACCTATAGCCCCTTTAAAACCTACTAATGTCTGGGTTCCACCCTCTCTGGACCACAAATTCTGATTAAATTGTTCTGGAGTAAGTGGTATGATCTGAAAGTTCTCCAGGTGATAATCAACAGCTGAATTGGGATCCATTCATCTAGATGCTGATGACTCATAAAACTTACTATCTACTCTCCACTGAGCTTCAAATCCATATTTCCAAATGCCATCTGAGAGGTGATTAAGAATGTGGGTTTTTATGCTGTAATGGGATCCTTGCTTTGGTGCTTAACTGTGTGAACCCACACAAAATACTTACCTCCTTTAAGCCTTTCTTTTCTCATCTGTGAAATGAGGTTAACAATATCTACTCATAGAGTAATGAGGATTGAATAAAATGATTTTTGTAAAGCACATAGTGCAGTATTTGGAACATAGAAAGTGATTTAAAAATGGAAGTTATTATTTCTTGTGTATGCCTCTCAGGTTCTGTAATTTTTGTATTTTCAAAATAAATTTGTAAAAAATGTTCATTACAACATTATTTTTAATAATAAAAACTTAAAAATACTGAGTGTTCAACAATGGGGAATTGGCCAAGTAAAATTTAATATATCCGTATGATAATGTACTATCTTATGAGGCTAGTTTTCTGAATTAAACATTTACTGCTTATTTAAAAAAAATTTTTATAACATAAAAAGCAGAATTGATGTCTTGTTCTTTTGCTAAAACTTGATTTTTCTCTTTGTTTTTGAGTTTGGCTGGTTGAATCCCAATCCACTCAGTCTTATAAATTAAAAACCAGAGTTTCTCTCTGTATCTTCCTTGTCAGCTCACTTCCTCATCAGCCATCACTTGTCTCTTTTCTGATCCCCCTTCTTTATTCCTGCCACCTCTGCCTTGCTCACCATAGGTCTTTATCACTTTCTGCCTGGTAAACTGGAAATTTTTTCAAGTATCCTTCCCTTTCCAGTCTTTACTCATTCCACTGCATCATCTCTCACATCTAATTTCCTAAAAATCAAATCTGATTATATATTCCCCTTCTAATAAAGTTTTGCTGATTCCTGTTGTCCCCTAAATAAAACACAAACATGTTAGCATGTTACATTAGACTCTTCAGGAGCTGGGTGTCATTTCAGCCTTACATGTTGCACACCAATGATCTACTTGATGCTCTGTTTATATTAAACCCTGAAATGTGTGATTCCTTGGAGTAAGTCCTGGACATTATTCATAATTTGTCACCGTGTGGAATAGTCTCTTACTTCTCTTTTGAATTGGCAATAGCCATTTTATCTTTCTGTACCCAGCCGGGTGCTGCTTTAAGAAGCTTTCTTTCCTTGCCTCTCTCTGTCATCTGTTTCTGAGTCACTACTGTTTCCAAGTTAGTTTCACCTTGTGTATTCTTACAACCTTGTTGATAACAAAGTACAAGCAGATTTTGGTTTAGAGTGTTCATATATTCTGTCAGTATTTGAGCACCTACATTACATTACATTACATTATGATAGGCAGAGTATAAGATGGTGAGAATGAATAATACGTAAGATAGATAAAAGCCATGTCATCATGGAAATAAAATATTGGGGAGGTGGGGGATGGAAGAGAGCAAGTGACAGATTATGATACATATCATTCTTCTGGTGTTCTGAGACCCAATTCCCAATATGTGGAGGGTCTTTCCACACCACCAACAGGCAGTTGTCTAGGCACCTGTGGGGTTTCCTACAATCCACCTCAATTTTGATGCTAACTACCTGGAGATAGCATCAGATTCCATGGTTGAGGGGTCAGTTCTATAAGACTGCTCCCCTAACACACACACACACACACACACACACACACACACTTCAGATGCCAGTTGCAAGTCTAGGTTGTTACCTGTGCTTCTGACCAACCCTCTATAATTCAGAGGTCCCCATGACCCCTTACTTGGGTTCGATTAATTTGCTAGAGCAGTTCACAGAACTCAGGAAACCTTTTATATACTAGATCAAAGGTTTATTATAAAAGGACACAACTCAGGCACAGCCAGATAGAAGATATGCATAGGGCAAGGTATGGGAAAAGGGGGTGGAACTTCCATGCCCTCTCTAGGTATACTATTCTCTCCAAACCTGTGTGTTCACCAACCCAGAAGCTCTCTGAACCCTGTCCTTTTGGGGTTTTATAGAGGCTTCATTACATAAGTATGATTGGTTAAATCATTGGCCATTGACCAATGAACTCAATCTTCAGCTCCTCTCCCCTCCCTGGAGGTTGGGTAGGAGGAACTGAAAGTTCTAACCCTCTAATCACATGTTTGGCTCTACTGGCAACCAGTTCCCCATCATTAAGTTACCTAAGGGCTTTCCAAAAGTCACCTCATTAACATAGCAAAACACCCCTTTCTTGCTCTTATCACTGGAAATTCCAAGTGGTTTAGGAGCTGTGAGCCTGGAAAACTGGATGAAGAACAAATATATATGAGAAATATATATGGCCATCTGAATGACCAAATATATATTTCTTATAGATAGCAATATTACAGCCATGACGCAAGTCAACAGAGTGAAGTATTAGAGTGCAGATGTAAGGGGCCACCTGATGTTCAGGGCAGTCCTCTCTGATGAGGCAACTTTTGAGTTGGAATATGAAAGATGAGAAGAAGCCAACTATTTCAGGAACTAGGGAAGAATAGTGTAAGCAGAATAAGTAGGCTGAAGGCACTGGAATACAAAGAGCATGCTAGGCTCTCAGAAAATAAAATCAGTATGGTGGCAGCTCATTTGAAAGGTGGAATATGGAAGGAGATGAAGCTAAGAAGAAAGTTGGACTTTGCAGACCCTGGAAAGATTTGCTTTTTACTTTTCGAAGAATTGAAAACTATTAAAGGAATTTAAGTGGAGGGGTAACATGTTTTGATTTTGTTTTTCCTGAAATACATTACTCTAGCTCTTTTGTAAAAAAAAAAAAAATAGACTTGGAAGGGCCATGAGTATAATAAATGAAATAGGAAGACCTTCCATAGTCCTGTTGATATATGATGGCACCATGCACGAGAGAGATGGCATTGGGGAGCTGAAGAGATTTAAATGGATTTGAAATATTTCTTGAAATAGAAGTGACTAAGTCTTCTGACAAATCAAATGATAAGGGATAAGAGTCCTAGCCTTGGGCCTTAAACCCTGGCCTGTGGGGCTACTAGCTACAGAAGGGATGATGAAGTTGTATTCCGTGGTTAACTATCTTCTCAGTACTTTTAATTTAGCTAATCAGGAACATCAGTCTCTGCCTTTTAATTAGGACCACATGATTCCAATCTGAGGCTCTTCAACCTAATGATCAAGCCCGGGGAATTTCCCTGATGCTGTTCTGCCCCTCCTTCCAGCCCCAAGCTTCTGTTGAGCATCTGGTCTGACTTCAGCTATGTCACCCTATGTTCCTCATCACTGTATCCTCAGTATCTAGCACAAAGTATGACAGATCACAAATGCTCTGGATTATTTGCTAAACTAATGCTTGTATGAGTAAGTCAATTACCAATAAGTTCAATATAGTGAATTTCACAGTGAGGGTTTTTTTCTTCTCAACAACTACATTTGCTGGGCTTACGTATTTACAAAGAATTCTAAAGAATTGATTCAGATTTTGCTAAGGAGAGATAACTAGGTGTATCCAAATGAAACACACATCACTATCTAGGAATCCTCCTTAAGTAGATCAGAAAATAAGGGTTACAGATTTAGAAACCAGGGAGATTGTACTTGTTTGGGTCACCTAGGCAAACACACTTCAATTTATACTTTCAAATGTATGCTCTCATTTTCATAATTAATGAAATAGGCAGGGCAGGTATTATTCCCATTTTGCATAAAGCCACTGAGAACTGGAGAAGTAAAGTCACTTGCTCAAAGTAGCAAGTCTGGTGGTTGGAAGAACCAGGAATGGAAGCCACACTTTCCAATTTTTCATCTATGCTCTGTCAACGATGCTGTGCGCACGCTCCTCCCAGCTATGTATATGCAAAAAGTTGGCATCATTATCTGAACTACCTTTGGAATTTGGCCTTGTGCCTTTAACTAACTAGCTTAAAACCAATATTATATTTGCTTACATCATCACTCACTCCTGTGCTTAGAATAACAAAATATTTTAAAAGTTAAATCTGAACTATCTAAATTATGTTATCTTTCAATAGGCAGTTAGCCTGTGCGTATTGCCAGAAGACTGGTTAGGAAGCTGAACAACCTACTTCATTCTTTTTTGGCCCTGAGTTTTTGTACCTTTCAAGTCCTTCTGCTTCTTTTTCAGTACATCCTTCAGCCAGTGGTCCCTTGAGAGTAAAGGAGTTAAACTACTCCTACAAGCGATACTATATCACTGTAAAACAAACACCCATCTATACATCCATAATCATTACCAGCCAGGTTTTTTGAGAGTCACCAGTAAGGAGAGAAAAATCATATGACAACACCAAAGAGGGAGAAAAATTACTTTAGTGCCTAGGTCTGCAGAATAAACCCTTAGACAAGAGAGTTCATGGGGCTGGATTTATTTCTAATCCTTTTGACTGTTTTATAGGTCACAGATTTAGCACTCAACCTCATTCTGCTTTATTTTCTTCATCTTAGCTCCCTTGATACTATTTATTAAGGGAGATGTCACGTATCTGCCTGTCTCTTCAAAGAGAAGAAGCACATTTCAGAAAGGACTACATGCACAGAAATATCCAAACAAAGTAAATGTCTCCTCTCTGGGATAATCATGCAATTCACTAGCAATCATAATTGTACTTCCTACAAGTCAGACTATAAAATACCAGTGTCAGATGAGGTTTTTAGCAGAGACTACAGGAAAGCATGTTAATTTTAGATGAGTGAGTTTGAGGTCACATCCCTTTCCAATTAGAAATAAGGTAGAGATAATATCAGGTTTTGATGAGTTTTTAGCAGTGCAGATCATGACCTGATGCAATGTGAAGTCAATCTTCAAAACTCACTGTGGTCTGATTTTACTTGTCCTCAAGGATAGTCATTAGCCTGAGCTCACACTATTGGAATTTGGTTTTAAGAATAGGGCAAAGTTTTCCTGCCATAATTGCTTCCATCTGCTGCACTAACACATGTGTTCCCGCAATAAAATTTTCTAAAACGCTCCAAACTCCACATGCCCTTTTTTGCCTGGGCTCTTGCTGTATTGATGTTTCACCTGCGTTCCGTCTGGGTGGGAATCTGTCTTGCAGCTGGCTGCTGCTCCAAGGGTGGGGGTAGCTGGGGGAAGTATGACGCTTGCTGTAAGACTCCAGTGGCAAATTGAACACAGACATTTGCCTTGAAAATGAAAAACTGTGGTCATATGAGTTACATCATATGAACCGCTCACGTCTCATTTCATTCCAGTCATTTCTTTTTTTCACTCCATTTTTATTTATTCATTTTAAAGGACACAACTAATATACAGATATATCATTATTGTAAAAATCTTTTACTGCAGTAGGAAAAAAAAGTTCTTGAGCACACCCTCCTCTCTCTGGCCCAAATAATAAATGAGACATTTTCAAGGGAGTTGGAATTTCCTTTCTTTAAAAAACAAACTTGTTTTATGTTCTGCTTGTGAACAGATATTCAAAGACCTCCAAGCTTTTCCAAATGGAAGAAACTAAAGAAAAATAACTTCATGAAGTCACCCTAAATCACAAAATAAAAATACCCTGTGAGAAGCAAAGCTGTATATTAATGTGTATTGTCCCAGAGTGGGGTCTGGGGAAGATTACTGAATTTGTCTGATGAGCCTAAAAAGCTCAATATGAATATATTTGTGTACCTGAACCTCAAATTATTTTGAAGTATAAGCTAATCATCAAGTGCGGTAGTGTAGCATATATTCCTGTAGTTGTGATCTAAGTGAGAAGCCCTTGACTGGTTTTGGGTTCTGAAGTTCGTTCTTGTAGCTGGAGTGAAATGAGCCTGGGTTGCATGCAAAAGCATCCTCGAGAACTAAGGATGCTGAGTTGTTGGTTTCCTTGATCAAGATACTGCTGAGAGTGCCATCAAGGATTGGCAATGTGAATGTTACCACTCTCAGTCTCTAAAACCATGATTATTAGTTGCAGGATCTTCTTTAGAAATTGCTTTTTCATGTATGCCTGTGTATATGTATAATAAGCATGTGTGTACATTTAGTTATATACATATATTTGCTGACATACATACTTTTCTCAATATTTTGTTGGTAAGTACATTATGTAGACCTTTTCACATAGTAATGCAGAGTAAGAATGTGTTTGTGTCTACTCCTTTTAGTCCCTAAGGACAATAACATTCATTGAGGAAGGTGAAAAGTTCAAAGTCCAGAGTTGATAGTTGAGGTTGTTAGATTTATCTGCCCCCCTCTGATGAATGTTTTGTCCAAGAGATACCATTCATGGGAAAATAGAATGCCTGTGTCCCCTGGCACACTGTCGAAGGTAGACAGAGGCAGAGACTGAGGCTGTGCTGTTGTCAAGCCAGGACTGAAAGACCAAGGACCACGTGCTGAAGAGGATCAAAGAGGTCATCTAATCTGTCCCTTGAACATCAATCCTTGCCTTAGACAAGACCACTCCCAAACCACAGAAGACATATGACTGTCAAACCCACACTAAAGTGTCCCAGGAGATACACCTCCCTCTGTAACTCATTCAGAATCCAATAAACCTGCCAGAAAGTTCTTGCATGGCTCTCCCCTGCCATCTATTACTTATTTCATAGAAATTAAGAAGTGTGTGTTAGCATCTACCTCAATGGCATCTCAGATTTCAAAACCTTGGACTATTAAAGGGTTATTTTTCAGCTTTTTAAAAAAAAAGATTTCATTATATAATATTTGATGTATAATACTTGGGTAAATTTTAAGCAAAGTAATAAATAGAAATAAACCCACTCGCTGACTTGAGAACTACTTCATTGCAGCCATATGCATACTTTTCTGAGTTCATTTCTGAGTTCATTGCTGAGTGGTAACCATTACTCTGAATTTTGGATTCAGCATTCCTTTGTTTTCTCTTTTCTTTTTAAAAATTTAACCATGTATGTATATAATCTAAAATTTAGATTATTTATTTTTTTCTGTATTAGCTTTCAAAAAATTATATTGTAAGTATTAATCCATGTCTTGTTTTCATCCTTCAAAGTAATATTTCTAAGATTCACTGATGTTTTGCAGTAGTTCATTTTCATTGTTATACGATATTCCTTTGTCTGAATATACCACAATTTCATTTTGGTGACTAACATAACATTATTAAATTAAGTTAAAAAAAAAGAAAAAAGGAAAAGAAAACCAAAGCTGGAGACATCACAATTCCAGACTTCAAGTTATATTTCAAAACTATAGTCATTAAGACAGTATGGTCCCAGCAAAAAAACAGACATATAGATCAATGGAACAGAATAGAGAACCCAGCAATGGACCCTCAACTCTATGGTCAACTAATCTTTGACAAAGCAGGAAAGAATGTCCAATGGAAAAAAGACAGTCTCTTCAACAAATGGTGTTGGGAAAATTGGACAGCCACATGCAGAAGAATGAAACTGGACCACTTTCTTATACCAAACACAAAAATAAACTCAAAATGAATGAAAGACCTAAATGTGAGACAGGAATCCATCAAAATTCTAGAGGAGAACACAGGCAGCAACCTCTTTGACCTTGGCCGCAGCAACTTCTTGCTAGACACGTCTCCAGAGACAATGGAAACAAAAGTAAAAATGAACTATTGGGACTTCATCAAGATAGAAAGCTTTTGCACAGCGAAGGAAACCGTTAACAAAACTAAAAGGCAACCCATGGAATGGGAGAAGATATTTGCAAATGGCATATCAGATAAAGGTCAGGCATCCAAAATCCATAAAGAATTTATTAAACTCAACATCCAAAAAATAAAAAATCCAGTCAAGAAATGGGCAGAATACATGAACAGACATTTATTCAAAGAAGACATATAAATGGTTAACATACACGTGAAAAAAATTCTCAAAATCACTTGTCATCAGGGAAATACAAATCAAAACCACAATGAGATACTTCACACTTGGCAGAATGGCTAAAATTAACAACACAGGAAACAACAGATGTTGGTGAGGATGTGGAGAAAGGGGAACCCTCCTACAGTATTGGTCAGAATGAAAACTGGGGCAGCCACTCAGAAAAACAGTATGGGAGGTCCTCAAAAATATAAAAATAGAACTACCCTACAACCCAGCAATTGCACTACTAGGTATTTATCCAAAGGATACAAAAATAGTGATTCGTAGGGGCATGTGTACCCCAATGTTTATAGCAGCAAGGTCCACAATAGCCAAACTATGGAAAGAGCCCAGATGTCCATTGATGAATAGATAAAGAAGATGTGGTATATATATTATATATAAAATATATATATACCACTATTATGTGGTACATCTATATATAATGGAATATTACTCAGCCATCAAAAAGAATGAAATCTTGCTCTTTGCAATGATGTGGATGAACTAGAGGGTATTATGCTAGGTGAAATAAGTCAGTCAGAGAAAGATAAATACCATATAATTTTACTCATATGTGGAATTTAAGAAACAAAACAGATGAACATAGGAGAAGAGAAGGAAAAATAAAATAAGATAAAAGCAGAGAGAGAGGCAAACCTTAAGAGACACTTAACTATAGGGAACAAACTGAAGGTTGCTGGAGGGGAGTGAGTGAGAGGATGGGGCAACTGTTGATGGGCATTAAGGAAGGCACTTGATATAATGAGCACTGGGTATTATATGCAACTGATGAATCACTAAATTCTACCCCTGAAACTAATAATACAGAATATGTTTACTAACTTGAATTTAAATTAAAAAATTAATTAATTAATTAATTAATTAACTAAAAAAATAGAAAATCATGACCACTTCCACCATTTTCAAACAGTCCATTGACCATATGACTAGTTGAGAATCACTGTGTATGGCCTTAAAACAGATGTAGATACCTGGTAGGGCAAGTCCTCTATCCTTATTTTACTTTTAGCTCTCAGAACTTTGCTCTTCCTTCACATTTTAGAAAAACTTGAAAAGCTCCTCGAAACATCCCATTAGAACTTGGACTGGAATGATATTGAATCTAAGTTTTCTCTAATGTTTTCAATAAAGTAAAAATAAAAAGATCTGAGAAGCTCTGGTTTATTTTTTGTTATTTCTTGGTATAATAATAAATAGGATAAATTTATTTGTATTCTCCAGTAAATAGATATGCAGTTGATTTTCCTATACTAATTTACTATCTAGTCACCTTGCTAGACTCTATACTAATTCTAATGATTTATGTACATTATTTTAGATTTTTGCCTATATTGGCAATCATATCATCTGCGATAGTTCTATTTCTTCCTTTCCAATTCTTATATGTCTAATTTCTTTTTCTGTTCTTACTGGTCAAGACTTTGTATTAGTTTCCTAGGGCTCTCATAACAAATTATCACAAACTTGGTGGCTCAAAAGAATGGAAATTCATACTTTCACAGGTCTGGATGCCTGAAGAAGACCAAAATCAAGGTGTGGGCATATTAGATTTTTCTGAAGGCTCTGAGGTAGAATTCTTTCCATGCCTCTCTCTCGTAGTTCTTGATGACTGTTGGCAACTGTTGACATTCTTTGGTTTATAGCTATATAACTCCAGTCTCTGCTGGGTACAACATTCTGGATTTACAGTTATTGTCTCTCCATAACTAAAAAATATCATTCATATTTTTGGCCTTCCACTGTTGCTTTTGAGAAGTTTCTATTTGGATGCTTTAAAGATCTTCCCTTCATGTTTGATATTCTGAAGTTTTACGACAATATGAGTTAATTTTTTATTTACCCTGCTTGTTGTACCTTTTGTTTTTTCTGGATTCATGTCTCCTATTCTAGAAAATTATTGTTATTATCTCTTTGACTATTATCTCTCCATTTAAAAAATAAGTTTAAAATTACAAAGAAAATCGCATTTTGACACAGAATACTGGTTTCTCTTTTTTTTCCCCTCCATGTTCTTTAAACTTTTTCATCTCTTTGTATCTCTATGTAACATTCTACCAACACATTTCTTAACTATATATTTTATTGTTTTATACATCTGGTGTGCTTTTCTTTTATTTCACTGGTTTTATTTTTCACTTCTAAAAGTGCCATTTGCCTCTTTTTCAAATAATATAGGTTATTTTTGAGAATATGTTAGTTGCTTATTTTTAAATTATATTTTTGTTTCTGTAAACTCGTTACATGTAATTACTCTATATCTGATATTTTCAATATCCAAAGTGCTTTGGAATCTAATCTGCTATTTATCATTTCTGTTGACTTTCATTTATGGTAGCTTGCTTTTTTATGTCACTGTTTTGTTGTTGTTGTTATTATTTGTTTGTTTTAGTTGTAAATACATACTGTATATAACTTTAGGTTTTACCTTCTAGGTACATTGACTTTTATATCACATAATTTATTCTGTAAAAATTTGGAGGGACTAGCTAGGGAATGCTCTCATCCAGTGAGAATCTCTTTTCTTCACTTTTGATCTAAGGGCTGCTACCAACGTCGACTATCTTAGGTTGTCCTTCCTTATCGCAGGTTCAGCTCCTCTTTGTTGTGGAGCCCAAAATCATTTTGGATTCTAGCTGGTACTTGAATTTTCCCCTAGGAGAACATTCCTTTTGTATTACTGTGCACTGCTTTCCCCCATCTCTGTTTTCAGTTCATCTTACTTTAATTAATTAATTATTTAATTATTTACTTAAAGATTTTATTTATTTATTTGAGAGAAAGAGAGTGCACACATGCAAGAGAGCACAAGCAGAGGAAGCGGCAGAGGGAGAGGGAGAAGCAGGCTCCCCGCTGAGGAGGGAGCCTGCCTCAGGATTCTATCCCAGGGCCCTGGGCCCAATCCCAGGACCCTGAGATCATGACCTGAGCTGAAGGCAGATGCTGACTGAGAAACCCAGGCGCTCCTTCAGTTCATCTTACTTTTAAAATATGTTAGTTGTAAATTATTGTGGGAGGTACTATAGAGGTTGAGTATGCCATGGAAAAGGAGCATAAGCTTAATTTTTTTTTCTGTCTTTTCACCATTGCTATCTTTCTCCTTGGTACGTTTAATAGAAGTGGAAAGATGCACTATGTTTCTATTTACCTTCCATTTTACACAGCATAATGATAACTCAGAGTTGAATCTTCTTATTTATTTCACTAAGCATGAGTTAGTAAAGCTGTTACAAGTCATTTAAAATGTGGATCTCATATTTAGATTTGTATTCCAAATTTATAGATTGGTTCCATTTATTCATCATCAACTATGACTCCTTTTTTAAAATTAAAGATGTATCTTCTTAGGACAGCTCTAAAGTTTTCTTGGAAATCATATTATTCTTAAAACAGATTTTGTCAAGTTAAGTTTAAGTGAATCAGAACATACGGATTACACATTCATTAAAACACACACATGGGTTGTGAAATGACAGAAAAATGTGTTTGGCAAAACCCATTTGGCAACTTTCCAAAACCAAAACATTTAAAAACTAGTATCTAATCATTTTCTAAACCTAGAACATGGCCAGATTTCTCAATACCTAGGAATTATATTCTTTGATACTTTTATTTTTTATGGCAGAGAATAACTTCTATTAAGTTAAATACTCATATAACAAATATTACTAGTAAAATTCAGTATATCAGGTCTTCTTGCACTGGCTCTTTAATAAATTAAAAAATTCAAAGTGAACAGGGTGGCAAAAGACATAAGACCTGATATGACTTCTTATTTTATACATAGAAGAATGCCTGGGCACAAAGGCAAGTCACCACATACGCAAACAACTTAGCAATAATCAAATTCCAAATTTAACTGCTATTCTTTTTTATTCTACAATTAATTGACCAAGAAGACCAGGGAGCATTTTGAAAAGACCTTTGATTATCACTTTAACTTTAGAGAACTAATCATTACCTTTGGATTCTTGGATTCAAGCCATTATTTTCACATTCATGTGAATCAACAATACCAGTTGCAAATGAAGCTATTAGACAATGTGAGATTCATTTGATTGAGAAAATTAAGTTTACTTACCGAGTGCTTAATGTGGTTGTGCTAAAACTTGTTCAGATTCCCAAGGGTATTCACTTCACTTTGACTCTAATGTGATCAAGATTGTTCAAATCTTGAGGGAGAATTACTGTTTCCCAAAAAGGACAGAAGTTTTAGTTCTCCATCCATCCCTTCTTTGCAGAGTTCCCAGTCATCTGCATATTACCTTCCCCTTCCTAAATTCAGTGAGACTGCTCTTGAGTTTGGAGCTCAGAGGGTAACCTGAATAGCTCTATTCCAGAATGGTGGGGTTTGTGGAGGTAACCACTTCCTAAACTCTTAAACACAATCAGAGAATAATTTCTCTAATACTAATAACAGTTTTGGACAGAACATCTACTATGCACAAAGGATTTTATATACACTGTCTAAACTTATAGCAATCTATAAGATAGATTACTTTATCCTCATTGTACAGAACAAGTAAATTCATTTAGATTAGTTAGAAGCTCATTTAGATTAGTTAGCATGGAGATTCAGTTCTACCTTTCTCCTTTAATGAGGAGGCCAGTCTGCCTGTGTGTGTCCTCCCTCTAGCTAGATACTTTGTGTATCCTTCACCTCTCTACCCCTAGGTCTCCAAAACCAACATAGCCCAGTAGCAGCCCAGTAGCGTGGCTGAGATCTTAGCATATTCATAAGTAGGTTGAAAGTAAGTTTCCAGCTACCTATGCTTGATTCTGATATTTCTTAGCTTGTAATGAAATAAAATTCACAGGGAACAACTTAATATGCCTCCCTGCCACCCCCCCCCATACGAAAACACCCCTCCTCTGACCCTGAGCATTGTGGTGACATGGACCTTTGGGGCCATATCTTATGCAATTTGCCTCACAGAATTGGGCCCAGACCTCCCTTCTCTTCCCTGAGTTACTGTCGCATGCCCAGAAGCAGACACAGGTTTGGATGCCCTTCTAAGGTAAGCCTTAGTCTCCAGCCTTACAGAGGAAATAAGTGCTCATGTTCCAATTCTCTTCGGTTTTCTTCCTCATATGACTTCATTCCCCAGTGTACTGAGGGGCTGAATAGAGTGCATATAGTGTCATGCTCTAATTCTCTCCTGGACCATTGGAGCAATTCTGGAAAAAGATTAAAAAGATTTCATTTTAGGTTTTTGGTTTGATTTCAAGAGAATATAATAAATGTGAATTTATTCTTTCCAATCAGTAGCTATTACTCTTCAATTACATTTCTGCTATTATCACTGGGCAATAATGATTCATATATTTTAGCAAAAACTGTAAAATTGATTTGTAATCTGGATCCATACAGATGTTCTGTAACTGTCCTTGGTCCTTAAAATCTTAACAAAGATACTACTGGGCCCATTCTACATTTCAGAAGATTGTCATCTCCTTGAAGGAAGGGACTTCCTAAAAAAGCGTTAGTTTTGTCCTTACTAAATAATACAAAAAAGGAGGTTGAATCAGAAATCTGTATTTTTGTTTTATATGAAGGATAGATAGATAGTTAAGCATGAAGTGACTGAATTAAATACTTGGAAAAAATGGGTTAGTGCTTTCACTCACACAGCAGGATGCCAGACATACATTTAGAATTTTATTAGTGTTGTTTGTATTCATTGATAGTAGCTTCAGATCCTGCACATAGATGCTATTCTTTTCAAAATTATTGCAATTATGCTGTGGAATTTTGTTTTGGCATGGGGCTTGATGCAGAAAACCCTGGGAAGCCCTGCTTTTACTGCTTTCTTAAAATCTTACTCAGAAGAATTTGATAACTGTAACTTTATAGAAATAAAGACTAGGAGCTAGAAAGTTTAAAGTCAAATCTATGCCTACCATATCAGGGGCCCAAATGGAATCACTCTTCAGAAAGTTCTATATGAGAAGTGTCACATGTTTTAGACTTGCAAAGATACTTTGTTCCCTTTACTAATCCTTAAATATCAGTAGCTGACATCAGGGTGATGGAAGATAGTATTGACAAATGTTTGTGGCATAATATAAATAGCTAAATTTCTCATAGGGTACAAAAAGAATAGAGCAAATAGTTCAGCTAATTGTGTTTTTTTAACATAATGTATTTTCTAAAAAATGTAAAATCATTATTTAAATGAGCCAGATTGACAATCAATCATAACACTATTTTACATATTTACATAATATTAAATTTCAAAGCAAAGGTAAAACGTGGTACACTGCATCAAATTTCAATGATTTATTATTGAATGATCTACCTGTGCTTTCCCAGTTATGCTTCTGAGCAAGGCGTCACAAACACTGAAAGTCTTACTTCTTCAGTCCTACTTGCTCTTGACTAATTCTGGATCATGTGATTGGACAGTTTCTCCCTTTGCTCATTGGGGTTCTCTGACTGTTTGCACAAGACAAATCCGTTTTGGCTCCATGTGTCTTTCTGCTCTGCATAGATTAGTTTAAGTTATAAGATGGAGCGCTTGTCAGCTCCTCACACATTCATGGAGGCAGAACTTGGAGCCCTGACCCAGGAGTGTGTAAAACCACACACAATGGCCTAATAATGATCTCTTTCCAGTCAGGAGGCAGTAATTTTCTTTCCCTTCACTCTTCTTTTCCCTCAGCCCCCATTTCCTTTAACCTAGAGCTTGTATAAAAATTTGCATTGAAATGTTTGAGATCACTTTCAAACATTCTAGCAAAATTGCTGTTCTTTTGAAAAAAAAAAGCTGTTTCTTCTTTTTTTATTTTTTATTGTTATGTTAATCACCATACATTATATCATTAGTTTTTGATGTAGTGTTCCATGATTCATTGTTTGTGCATAACACCCAGTGCTCTACGCAGAATGTGCCCTCTTTAATACCCATCATCAGGCTAACCCATCTCCCCACCCCTCTCCCCTCTAAAACCCTCAGTTTGTTTTTCAGAGTCCATCATCTCTCATGGTTCGTCTCCCCCTCTGACTTATTCCCTTTCATTCTTTCCCTCCTGCTATCTTCTTCCTTTTTTTCTTAACATATATTGCATTATTTGTTTCAGAAGTACAGATCTGTGATTCAACAGTCTTGCACAATTCAGAGCGCTCACCATAGCACATACCCTCCCCAGTGTCTATCACCCAGCCACCCCATCCCTCCCACCCCCCACCACTCCAGCAACCCTCAGTTTGTTTCCTGAGATTAAGAATTCCTCATATCAGTGAGGTCATATGATACATGTCTTTCTCTGACTGACTTATTTCACTCAGCATAACACCCTCCAGTTCCACCCACGTCGTTGCAAATGGCAAGATCTCATTCCTTTTGATGGCTGCATAATATTCCATTGTGTATATATACCACCTCTTCTTTATCCATTCATCTGTCAATGGACATCTTGGCTCTTTCCACAGTTTGGCTATTGTGGACATTGCTGATATAAACATTGGGGTGCATGTACCCCTTCAGATCCCTACATTTGTATCTTTGTGGTAAATACCCAATAGTGCAATTGCTGGATCGTATGGAAGCTCTATTTTCAACTGTTTGAGGAACATCCATACTGTTTTCCAGAGTGGCTGCACAAGCTTGCATTCCCACCAACAGTGTAGGAGGGTTCCCCTTTCTCCCCAACCCCGCCAACATCTGTCGTTTCCTGACTTGTTAATTTTCACCATTCTGACGGGTGTGAGGTGGTATCTCATTGAGGTTTTGATTTGGATTTCCCTGATGCCGAGCGATGTTGAGCACTTTTTCATGTGTCTGTTGGCCCTTTGGATGTCTTCTTTGGAAAAATGTCTGTTCATGTCTTCTGCCCATTTCTTGACTGGATCATTTGTTCTTTGGGTGTTGAGTTTGATAAGTTCTTTATAGATTTTGGATACTAGCCCTTTATCTGATATGTCATTTGCAAATATCTTCTCCCATTCTGTCGGTTGTCTTTTGGTTTTGTGGACTGTTTCTTTTCCTGTGCAAAAGCTTTTTATCTTGATGAAATCCCAATAGTTCATTTTTGCCCTGGCTTCCCTTGCCTTTGGTGAAGTTTCTAGGAAGAAGTTGCTGTGGCTGAGGTCGAAGAGGTTGCTACCTGTGTTCTCCTTTAGGATTTTGATGGACTCCTGTCTCACGTTTAGGTCTTTCAATCATTTGGAGTCTATTTTTGTGTGTGTGGTGTAAGGAAATGGTCCAGTTTCCTTCTTCTGCATGTGGCTGTCCAATTTTCCAACACCATTTGTTGAAGAGACTGTCTTTTTTCCATTGGACATTCTTTCCTGCTTTGTCAAAGATGAGTTGACCATAGAGTTGAGGGTCCATTTCTGGGCTCTCGATTCTGTTCCATTGATCTATGTGTCTGTTTTTGTGCCAGGACCATACTGTCTTGATGATAACAGCTTTGTAATAGAGCTGGAAGGCCGGAATTGTGGTGCCGCCAGCTTTGCTTTTCTTTTTCAATATTCCTCTGGCTATTCGGGGTCTCTTCTGTTTCCATACAAATTTTAGGATTATTTATTCCATTTCTTTGAAAAAAGTGGATGGTATTTTGATGGGTATTGCATTGAATGTGTAGATTGCTCTAGGTAGCATTGACAACTTCACAATGTTTGTTCTTCCAATCCATGAGCATGGAGCGTTTTTCCATTTCTTTGTGTCTTCTTCAATTTCTTTCATGAGTATTTTATAGTTTTCTGAGTACAGATCCTTTGCCTCTTTGGTTAAATTTATTCCTAGGTATCTTATGGTTTTGGGTGCAATTGTAAATGGGATTGACTCCTTGATTTGTCTCTCTTCTGTCTTGTTGTTGGTGTATAGGAATGCCACTGATTTCTGTGCATTGATTTTATATCCTGTCACTTTCCTGAATTCCTGTATGAGTTCTAGCAGTTTTGGGGTGGAGTCTTTTGGGTTTTCCACATACAGTATCATATCATCTGCAAAGAGTGAGAGTTTGACTTCCTCTTTGCCGATTTGGATGCCTTTGATTTCTTTTTGTTGTCCGATTGCTGTGGCTAGGACATCTAATACTATGTTGAATAGCAGTGGTGAAAGTGGACATCCCTGCCGCGTTCCTGACCTTAGGGGGAAGCTCTCAGCTTTTCCCCATTGAGAATGATATTCGCTGTAGGTTTTTCATAGATGGCTTTTATGATATTGAGGTATGTACCCTCTATCCCTATACTCTGAAGAGTTTTGATCAAGAAAGGATGCAGTACTTTGTCAAATGCTTTTTCTGCATCTATTGAGAGGATCATATGATTCTTGTTCTTTCTTTTGTTAATGTATTGTATCACGTTGATTGATTTGCGGATGTTGAACCAAACTTGCAGCCCAGGGATAAATCCCATTTGGTCATGGTGAATAATCCTTTTAAAGTGCTGTTGGATCCTACTGGCTAGTATTTTGGTGAGAATTTTTGCATCCATGTTCATCAAGATATTGGTCTGTAATTCTCCTTTTTGATGGGGTCTTTGGTTTTGGAATCGAGGTAATGGTGGCCTCATAAAACGAGTTTGGAGGTTTTCCTTCCATTTCTATTTTTTGGAACAGTTTCAGGAGAATAGGTATTAATTCTTCTTTAAATGTTTGGTAGAATTCCCCTGGGAAGCCATCTGGCCCTGGGCTTTTGTTTGTTGGGAGATTTTTGATGACTGCCTCAATTTCCTTAGGGGTTATAGGTTTGTTCAGGTTTTCTATTTCTTCCTGGTTCAATTTTGGTAGTTGATACATCTCTAGGAATGCACCCATTTCTTCCAGGTTATCTAATTTGCTGGCATAGAGTTGCTCATAATATGTTCTTATAATTGTTTGTATGTCTTTGGTGTTGGTTGTGATCTCTCCTCTTTCATTCATGATTTTGTTGATTTGGGTCACTTCTCTTTTCTTTTTGATAAGTCTGGCCAGGGGTTTATCAATCTTGTTAATTCTTTCAAAGAACCAGCTCCTAGTTTCATTGATTTGTTCTACTCTTCTTTTGGTTTCTATTTCATTGATTTCTGCTCTGATCTTTATTATTTCTCTTCTCCTGCTGGGTTTAGGCTTTATTTGCTGTTCTTTCTCCAGCTCCTTTAGGTGTAGGGTTAGGTTGTGTATTTGAGACCTTTCTTGTTTCTTGAGAAAGCCTTGTATTGCTATATACTTTGCTCTCAGGACTGCCTTTGTTGTATCCCAAAGATTTTGAACAGTTGTGTTTTCATTTTCATTGGTTTCCATGAATTTTTTTAATTCTTCTTTAATTTCCTGGTTGACCCATTCATTCTTTAGTAGGATGCTCTTTAGCCTCCATGTATTTGAGTTCTTTCCAACTTTCCTCTTGTGATTGAGTTCTAGTTTCAAAGCATTGTGGTCTGAAAATATGCAGGGAATCATCCCAATCTTTTGGTACCAGTGAGACCTGATTTGTGACCTAGGATGTGATCAATTCTGGAGAATGTTCCATGGGCACTAGAGAAGAATGTGTATTCCGTTGCTTTGGGATGGAATGTTCTGAATATGTCTGTAAAGTCCATTTGGTCCAGTGTTTCATTTAAAGTCTTTATTTCCTTGTTGATCTTTTGTTTAGATGATCTGTCCATTTCAGTGAGGGGGGGTGTTAAAGTCCCCCACTATTATTGTATCGTTGTCAATGTGTTCCTTTGCTTTTGTTATTAATTGCCTTATATAATTGGCTGCTCCCATGTTAGGGGCATAGATATTTATAATTGTTAGATCTTCTTGTTGGATAGACCTTTTAAGTAGGATATAGTGTCCTTCCTCATCTCTTATTACAGTGTTTGGTGTAAAATCTAATTTGTCTGATAAAAGGATTGCCAACTCAGCTTTCTTTTGGTGTCCATTAGCATGGTAAATGGTTTTCCACCCCCTCACTTTCAATGTGGGGGTGTCTTTGGGTCTAAAATGAGTCTCTTGCAGACAGCATATCGATGGGTCTTGTTTTTTAATCCAATCTGATAGCCTGTGTCTTTTGATTGGGGCATTGAGCCCATTTACATTCAGAGTATCTATTGAAAGTTATGAATTTAGTGCCATTGTATTGCCTGTAAGGTGACTGTTACTGTATATTGTCTGTGTTCCTTTCTGATCTATGGTGCTTTTAGGCTCTCTCTTTGCTTAGAGGACCCCTTTCAATATTTCTTGGAGGGCTGGTTTTGTGTTTGCAAATTCCTTTAGTTTTTGTTTGTCCTGGAAGCTTTTTATCTCTCCTTCAATTTTCAATGACAGCCTAGCTGGATATAGTATTCTTGGCTCCATATTTTTCTCATTTAGTGCTCTGAAGATATCATGCCAGTCCTTTCTGGCCTGCCAGGTCTCTGTGGATAGGTCTGTTGCCAATCTAATGTTTCTACCATTGTAGGTTACATCTCTCTTCTCCCGAGCTGCTTTCAGGATTTTCTCTTTGTCTCTGAGACTCGTAAGTTTTACTCTTAGATGTCGGGGTGTTGACCTATTTTTATTGATTTTGAGAGGGGTTCTCTGTGCCTCCTGGATTTTGATGCCTGTTTCCTTCCCCACATTAGGGAAGTTCTCTGCTATAATTTGCTCCAATATACCTTCTGCCCCTCTCTCTCTTTCTTCTTCTTCTGGGATCCCAATTATTCTAATGTTGTTTTGTCTTATGGTATCGCTTATCTCTCGAATTCTGCCCTCGTGATCCTGTAGTTGTTTCTCTCTTTTTCTCAGCCTCTTTATTTTCCATCATTTGGTCTTCTATATCGCTGATTCTCTCTTCTGCCTCATTTATCCTAGCAGTTAGTGCCCCCATTTTTTATTGCACCTCAATAGCCTTTTTGATTTTGACTTGGTTAGATTTTAGTTCTTTTGTTTCTCCAGAAAGGGTTTCTCTAATAACTTCCACACTTTTTCAAGCCCAGCTAGTATCTTTAAAGTCATGATTCTGAACTCTAGGTCCGACATCGTACTAATGTCCGTATTGAGTAGGTCCCTGGCAGATGGTACTACCTCTTGTTCTTTTTGCTGAGGTGATTTTTTTCATCTTGTCATTTTGTCCAGAGGAGAATAGATGAATGAGAGAGCAAACTGCTAACTGGTTAACAACGTCCCCAGCAAATATACTCTATACAAATCAGAAAAGACCTGAAACGAGGGGAAAGAAAGAGAAAGAAAGAAAAAAGAAAGAGAAAAAAAAATAGATAAAGAAAAAGATAAAAACAAACAAAAACAGAACAAAACAGAAAAACCAGAATATGATCAAATATGATCAGGCTAATGCATAGATCAGTGCCACACACTAGACTTTGGGCGTATTTTGGTCTGTTAGAAGAAAGTGCCTCCTAAAATTTTAAAGGAAGAAAGACTTATATATGTACGAAATAAGGGTTGATACAATGAAGGGATGAAAGATGACTGTAAAGATGAAAATTATAAAAGATTTTATAAAAGGAATTGATAAGATAAGAAGTTGTTTGAAAAAAGAAATAAGAACATTTAAAAAAAAAGAATAGAAAAAAAAGCGAGAGAATGTGATCAGGCAGGAGACTAGAACAAAGCCGTACATAGTGATTTAGGGTATATTTTGATCCATTAGAAGAAACTGTATCTCAAAATTTTAAAGAGAGAACAATTTATATATATATGCCATAAATAAGGGTAACTACTATGAAGGGATAAAGTATGACTCTAAAAATGAAAAACAAAAAATATTTTTTTAAAAAAAGGGATTGATAAGATGTTGGTTAAAAAGGGAAAAAGAAAAATTAAAAAAAAACAGCTAAAAAAATATTAACTTTGAAAAACTAATGAATCATGGTAAAAAAGCCATGAATTCTATGGGCAGTATTCCCCTAGCGCTGGACTTCGCCTGTTTTCCTTGATTGGTAAACTTGGTCTTGGCTTGCTGGCTGTTCCTGCTGATCTTCTGCGGGAGGGGCCTGTTGCTGTGGTTCCCAAATGTCTTTGCCGGAGGCGGAATTGCCCCACCCTTGTCGGTCAGGGCTAAGCAAGCTGCTCGGGTTTGCTCTCAGGAGCTTTTGTTCCCTGCAAGCTCTTGGTACAGCTTTGGAGGACCAGGGTGAAAATGGTGGCCTCCCACTCTCTGCCCGGAAGAGCTGAGAACTCGGGGCCCCGCTCCTCAGTGCACCCCCAGAAAAAAGCAGTCACTCCCGTCTCCCCGGTCTCCGGCCGCACTCCGTGCTCACCTGGCCTGTGACCGAGTGTTTCTATCTCTGGCACTCGACCCCGTGTGGAGTCTCCGAACGCAGCAGATCCCTGCGGTGCGTTCCCGCGCCGCTCCTCCCAGGGGAGGAAGGGGAGTCTCCCCGGCTCTGCCGCTTGTTGGGTCCCTGCTGGAGGAGAAGTGACCCGACTGGGCCGTGGATCACAGTTTATGGCCACCCCGAGCTGAGAGCCCGCGCCTCGGCTCCGTCTCTGCAGCCGGCTTCCCCGCTCCGATACCTGGGAGTTCTGCCGCCCTCAGGCACCCCCGGTCTTTCTGGGACCCCCAGGGTCCTGAGACCACACTGTCCCGTGAGGGTTCCACCCTCAGCTTAGCCACTGGAGCAATGTACCTCAGTGGAGCCGACTTCTAAAAGTTCGGATTTTGTGCTCCGCGGCTCTATCACTTGCCAGAAGTGGCCGACGGAGGCCCCCTCCCCCGCCGTCTATCCTCCCGAATATCGCCTCAGATTCACTTCTTCGCACGTCCTACCTTCTAGTAAGTGGTCGCTTTTCTGTTCAGAGTTGTTGCTATTCTTCTCTTCGATCTCCTGTTGAGTTTGTAGGTGTTCAAAATGGTTTGATCCCTATTCAGCTGAATTCCTGAGACGAGACGAAATCCTGGTCTTCCACTCCTCCGCCATCTTGCTCCACCCAAATCCAAAAAAAGCTGTTTCTTCTTAAAAGACCTGTGTAACTTTTCCAGAGGGCTTAGGAATTGAACTTAAGCCAAATAAGACTCAATGTTTAAATAGAAGTGACTAGCTCTTTCTTTATAGCTCAGTCAAGAAACAAAACCTTTCTAGACTTCAGTCTCTAAAACTGAAATTTGCAAGTAAGAAATATTAATTGGGCTATTTTCTCAATCTTTATCATTTTGATTTTAAAATGTAAGACACTACCTGCCAAGTGAATTAAAAGAATGAGATTTAGCACACCTTCTGCTCTGCCCAGTGGTCATCTTGTGGGTCACTGGCAGTGCGGTCTTTCTTAGACAATTTCCCTGGCTCTGTGGATAGCCAAGTGAAAATATAGATTATCAGAGAAACCCTCTATTCTCACCACAAATATCAACATTATTCTCTCTCCTCAGCTGAATGCCCACTTGACTGAGAAAAGAGAATCCGTGGGAAGGGGTATGGGGGACTCTCCAAACTCTTCATCACAGGCCAATCCTCAATCCGTCTTTTTGATCCTATCTCATCCCCCACCTTTCTGAAATAATTTGTTCATACTGCTATCATCCATCTCATACTGGTCCATTGATCTTCTATCTTTACTCAGTCATCTCCACCACATAATGCTACTCTACTGACACCACCCTTTCCAATACCATGAACAACTCCTATGCTACCAGACCCAATGATCATGCTACTGGCATCAGCTCCATCTGTCTCTTTAATACCATTGTCCATGGCTGGGCTTCCCCCTGATTTTTAAACACTCTCTTTGCTTGGATTCCATGACAACACAACTTCCTGGTACATTTCCCAAGTTACTAGTTTCTTATTCCCCTTTTCTCTTGCAAGGGCTTCCTTCAAACAAATCTCTAAAAATTGGTGTTCTTTGGGTTAGATTCTGAGCCCACTTCTCTTATCCCTCTCTATTTCCTCCCTTGGTGACCTTATTCAGTCCTGCTGCTTTAACTGGCATCTCTCTGTGACTCACAAATGTGTATTTCACACCCAGAGCACTCCCCATCTATCTATCTCTTCCAAATCTCCTGTAGATGTCTCACAGGTTTCCCAAGCATAACTCACCCAATTGAAACTCGCAATATTCTCAATAAATGCTCGTTTGCTCAGTTTTTTCTATCTTAGTAAATGACACCATCACCGTTTGCTCTGTCAAGCCAGACACCTAGGAGTTACTCCTAGTCCCTTCCTTTCCCTCACGGAGTCTTCCACTTCCTCCCACATAATCCATCGCCAAGTCCTATCAACTATGACTTTTGGATAAACATCATAGCCATCTATTCTACATCTCTCTCTACCCAGGTTTCAGTCATTGCTGGCCAGCATTATTGCAACTGCCACTTAGGACATATTCCCTTTTCTGCTCTTGCTCACTTATAATCCTCATGCTGCAGGCATCTTTGAAAACCAAAGAGCAGCTCATTTCAGTTACCCCATCAATGACTTCCCCTGGCTCTATGTTCAGGTCCCAGCACACATCTGCAGAGTTAGCTCATGCTTTACCCTCCCCTTGGGGACCTTGGGCATACTAAGATGCAAGGCCCAGGGCAAATGTCACTTCCTCAGAGAGCACTTTCTAACCGTATCCAACGGAGCCTGCCCTACTGTTTATGTCTTTCATAGCACTGATGACAATTTCTCATGACTATTTTTCTTATTTACTTTTAATACTTGGCCTCTTGTATTGGGCTGTAAAGCCCTGACTGTGACCATCTCATACTCTCACATCCTCTTCATCCAGACCCTAGTAAATAATTGTTGAATAAATAAATGCAATGCAGGGTGCTCATAATAACAGGATTTTTTTCCACACTGTGCATATGATATTGGGCTGCTAATTGAGCTTCTAAATATAGAGCAAATAAATTGTGTAAAACAAGCCATGTGAGAAAATGAATATTTCTTGGAGAATGTGAACTTTGCATTCATTTAGATTCTAGGTCCCAATTTATGATTTAAGGGCTGCATTAATGTAGGTTTTTTTGTGATTAATTATTTATAAGGCATTGAAATGATCAGTGCCAAAAAGCTGATCCTGCTTCAAATAGCTTTAATCTATCTGAAGGCACTGCTAGACACAATTCACAAAATCTACACTCGGATTATTACAGGTTTGCTGAAACTATATTAATCACACCAGCTATCACACAACACAGGAAAAAGAAACACTATTTGAAGAGATTTGTAAATGATTAAAGGGACAGCTGTTTCAGGGTCCAGGTGCTAAGGTGAAAATGGAAATTTACATCCAACCCTTTAATTCAAGAGTTCTGTTAATCGTGATATAATGGGCCCGATTTTCCTACTGACTACACAATCTAGTTTTTATTTTCTCAAGTTCACATTTTTTTCTATCTTCCATATTTTCTTAGACAATCAGAGGAAATTTCTGTATTCTCATGGTGGGAAAGAGGATTTAATAGCAAGACATACAGAAACACTTAAATTCATCTCAGATAATAAAGAGAAATTTATATTGAATGAAAAAGAAGAGAAGAAACTTTCAAAGTCAGAAGAAAAATCTTACTCAGTTGTTTTCAAGCTTGTTTAGTTTAAAACTTTTTAAAACTGTAGAATACTTTCTTCAAATGAATTCTGAATTGTGTATGTGTGTTGTGTGTTTATACACATATGCCAGTGTGTGTATAGATGTATGCATGCATTCACGCACACACACACACACACACACCTGTGAAAGTGAGGTTGATTTGGTTGACATACGAATAGAAGACCAAAATTATGCCCTCTTGGTCCCTACTTATGTGTGTGACAGCCTTTGAGTTACTTATTGGACCACCTCAGTTTTTCTCAATGTGGGGACATATAAGCCATAATGCCCTGAATTTTCCATTGTATGTATAAATTTAACTTCTATGCATCTAGTACAGGATCAACTAAGCACTATTCTTGAGAGAATTGAAAAAAAATAGTCACTCAATTCACTTTTTATGTTCAGATGAGAAAACCTGTAAGGCTATAAGTAATTTGAAAACCACTAACACAAGTAGTAGAAAAAATGGTGATATCATTATATAGAACAGTTTTGTCAGATACACTGCAATAGTTCTGCCCTTCCCCCTTCACTTACCCATAGCACACATTGCTAATCAGTCATGGCACTCTTGGCTCCTGTGTCTGGAAAATGCCTTCCAATTCTCCTGAACACTGCTCTAGGTAGCCATTACTAATCAATCAAAATTAAGATTACAAGATGAAACCAAACTGCTATCCAGATGTGGAAGATATTTAAAGTGATTAAAAGGATGGATGAAGAAGTAAATACTAAATAATCAAATCAACTCTCCAATGAAACGCCTGCCTTTCCTACTTCAAAGGTTGTAACTAGGAACACATTACACATAAAAGTATAAGGCAAGTCATAATATTATGGGTGACATTATTTATTATATATTATCTAAAATACATTAATTTGAGGGTTATTTGAGATGTCATTATTCTGTATTTCTTTAAGATGGTCATATAATTTAGCATGTAGATGGGCAGAAGAAGACAAATAAAAAGCACAGTTGTGTGCCTGTTGATAAGGAGAATGACACTGTTAGTAACTGGAAGAAGGAGAAAAGTAAACTTTTTTTAAAATATGAAAATAAAGGTAACCTTTGAGAAAAAGAGATCAAAATTAAAATACGGTGACTGTGAGGTGACTGGTTCTTTTGTGTATCTGCAGATGGTACGGATCCTATGATGTCTTAAACATACACAGTAACGGCTCAATAAAGACCCTACAGATAGAAGGAACAGCTGTGTGCTCTGCCCCCAAAACCTCTTTGGTCTGCAGATAGAGCCATATCTTTCTGATACTTCTGTAGATTCATTCCTGTCCAGACTCTGGGGAAAGATAGAGTAGCAAGGTGAGGAACTTGTCACTTCAGAACCAAACAATCCTGACCTCTCAGATTCTACTCAGGCTTCCTAGAGTGATGCCTAGATTTCTTCCCCTGTGGCCTTCTCTTCCAATCTAGTTCCAAGTTTTCTTTCCCTGTGTCTGAATTCCTGCTGGGATTCTCTGCCCTGAGCCCTATGTTTGTTTTGTTTTGCTAGTTTTTTGGGACTTGGCTAGTATCTTGCCCTTTGAGTCCCACTGAGTTTAAATCCCAGACCACATGGATGGGTCCTTGTCACATATTGTCACGCCTGAAATTGATGATTATCTTGCCTGGACTGAGGATAATGATGGAGATAATTGTTATCATGCCTATGTATTAAAAGGAACTTGACGTTTGAGTTTCACATATGCTATCGCTAATCATACAACTCTGCATGTTAACTATAATTATCTCCATTTTAGGACAAAGAAACCTGGGCTCAAAAGGATTAAATAAACTGTCCAAGGCCTACTGCTGGGAAGTGGCAGAGCTAGGTTTGAACCCAGGCCTATTGATCTCTAAGCTTCTTTGCTCTAACACAACACATAGGAACTCTGACTACTGTTCCGCTGCCTGTCCATCAGCCATTTACTTGTCTTTTCTCTAAATATTTACTAAGCAACTATTATGAGTCAGGCAGGGTACTGGAGACTGGGGATATAACAATGATACATAAAATAATTATGACTTCTGACCTTACAGATTTCCAACAACACCCAATCTCCAAGAACAAGGACCAGTAGACTTTCCTTTTGTCCCAGATAATGGAAAGCTATAAAAAGATTTTTACACAGAAATCTGTATGGACAGACATTTGTTTTAGAAATACTCTTCTGAGAACAGTGGGTTTGTTACATTAGATTTTATATGTGAATCAGTAAAGGACAATTAATAAATTAATAAATAATAAAATAAGCAACAACATACCGCATCAGGGTATTATAGAAATGAACAAAGAGAAGCCTGAGCAACAATTACGTGGAATGACTAGGATTCACTGACTGATTAAACATGGGGCTGGCAGGAGAGAGAGAAGCATCAAAAATGGTTCTGAGGTCTCTAGGTTAGGAGGCTAGTTGGGAAATAACATAAATGGCAGAGAGTGAAGGTTTACAAAAGGAACAGGTTTGTGGTAGAATATAGAGTTTAATTTTGAACTTGTTGCATTGAAGGCACATGTGGGAAACCAAGTACATTTCCAGCAGGCAGTTGAGAATCCCAGTCTGGAGCTCTTGAACAAGGTAAACGTTGAATATAGAGGTTTGGGAATCATTCATGAGCAAGTGCTGGCTGAAGCCATGGTAATAGATGTGATGGTTGAAAGAGAGAGGGTAAAAGAAGAGGGAAAGAGGCCAAGAGTAATGCGTGAGTTGAACTTATGTTTAAAAGGCAAGTAAGAGAAGTGGAACTTGCCAAGGAGATTGTTGTATACTGCAGGAAATGCCCCAGTTCTCCCTCACTCTTCCCTATGGCTGTGCCCCCCGGCAACGTGATTTCGCCTCAAGAGTTGGAGTCTATTTCCCCTCATCTGAATCTTGATCAGCCTTTGGACTTACTTTTGCAGGACTGATGGTTTGCCACCAAGAGGCACTGCAGAGTGTATGTTCCCATATAGAACTCTGAGCAGCTGCAAAGCCCAGGCTGGCTTGTTGGAGGATGGGAGGTCTTCTGTAGCAGAGACAGACCATTCTGGCTGAGGCCATCCTGGACTGACCATCTGCCAGCCATGCTGGAAGCTAAGCACAGATACATGAGTGAGCCCAGCTGAAACCAGAGGCACTGCCTAGCTAAACACTGCCTACATTACCTACTTGTAGAATTGTGAAATAAATGGTTGTTTTAAGCTACTGACTTATGGGGGAGCTCGTCATGCAGTAAGACCTAATGGATACAGAGGAGGTGAGCCAGCATAAGTTAGGGTCAAGAGGCAGGAAGAACAAAAAGTGCAAAAAAAGAGGACGGTCAACAACGTGAACTACTCCAAATACATCAGGCGAAGAACTGAGCACTGAGAAGAGTCTATTGCATTTAGCAAGAGCAGGATTCCACTGATGTCTGAAAGAGCAGTTTCAAGAAATGAGGTCAGGTGGGGAGGCGAGACTGATGGCAGGAGAAATGAAGACAGAGTAAAGGCTTCATATTCAAGGCAATTAAGAAAAAGTTCCCCGCCCCGAGAGGAGGAGATTGGATGCAAAAAGTGACACTTTTTCAGCACGATGATCCTCAGTGTCTTCAACCTTAAAATAAGGAAGTTGGACTTGATGCTTATGAAAGATGCTTCCTCTTCTGATACTCTACCATACCTGGGAGGCAGAAAGACTTGATAGTTATTTATACAAGCTTTGAAATCGAACAGCCTTGTGTGTGATCCCGAATTCTTTTCCCTAATATCTGTGTATTATTTTTAAGATTATATAAATGAAGTCTGAACTTTCTTTCAAATCACGATATTGATAATATTAATAATGGTGGCTGACCATTAGCATTTTAGATGTCATTCAGTTCGATGCTGTAGAAAATGGGCCAGCTCAGTGCCTGGCTCAGAAGATACGGTAAACACATTTGTGAAATCAATATCATCATCATTCCCATAACCGCTGCTACAACTTAAGCAAGTCCCTCTGCAATGTGAGGTTATATCTGCACAGCCATATTGCTGCCTGTTAGTCTGGGTCCCTTTAATAACAAGGCTTTATGGGGCTAGAGTACCCAACAGCTTCGCACTGTGCTCTCATATAATCACATTACAATTTACTGAACTTCATCCTATGGTTTCCCTTGGCCACCTTCACTTCTTCCTTCCCTGGCTTTATAATAGGTGAGAATCAGAGATAGCGATGGCTTAAAGCTGGGACAGCAGGGTCAGATTGCAGTTATCCATAAAGAAGAAAACAAGAAATAGTATCCAAAAAACACAGACATCTGAAGCCATTCGGTGTAGGGGAAAACTGCAAATCTCTACATGTCAATACAATAAATGATGTACATAACGATGACCCTGCTTAATCGATTCAATTATGTATTTTATATAAATTCTGTTTCCTAAGGTAGAGAATTTTTTAAGGCTAAGATGGAACAACAAAATATGTTCTTTGAGTTGGGTCTAAGGTGGAAGCCAATACAGTGCAGAAGGCAGACAGGTCGAGCTGTTCTTGATGTGGCAAGTGGAGATTAAAACTCCAACGGCACCCACCTACCCAGCTACCCTGACATCCTTGTTGCGTGAGAGGGGGTCTTCCAGAACTGCGGGTGGGCTCTTAGAAAATGATGCAAAGCGTGGGATTAATTTTTTTTTTCAGAAAATGCACATCAAAAATATTTAAAATACAGTTTGGTGCATTAAGAGGTAAATTATCTGGGAAAAAAATCACTCATATAGAAAATTGCAGTCCTTCACAGTTGTAGATAAATAAGGTTTTACTCCTTTTCTTAAGTAAGAAATCATCTTAAATGTCATTTTTTTTTTTATAGAACAACTCTATTGACATTCACAGAAGTATAACTTTCATGGGAAAACCTCAAATAAAAGTCCTTTATTTCCACCTCATAAACCACTCTTCCTGTGCAGAGTATATCCCCACCTAAGAAGTATGCATTACCGATGGAACTGGAGGGTGTTATGCTGAGCGAAATAAGTCAATCAGAGAAAGACATGTATCATATGACCTCACTGATATGAGGAATTCTTAATTTCAGGAAACAAACTGAGGGTTGCTGGAGTGGTGGGGGTGGTGAGAGGGATTGGGTGGCTGGGTGATAGACATTGGGGGAGTATGTGCTATGGTGAGCGCTGTGAATTGTGCAAGACTGTTGAATCACAGATCTGTACTTCTGAAACAAATAATACAATATATGTTAGAAGAAGAAGAAGAAGAAGAAGAAGAAGAAGAAGAAGAAGAAGAAGAAGAAGAAGAAGAAGGAGAAGGAGAAGGAGAAGGAGAAGGAGAAGGAGAAGGAGAAGGAGAAGAAGATAGCAGGAGGGGAAGAATGAAGGGGGGAAATTGGAGGGGGAGACGAACGATGAGAGATGATGGACTCTGAGAAACAAACTGAGGGTTCTAGAGGGGAGGGGATGGGGGGATGGGTTAGCCTGGTGATGGGTATTAAAGAGGGCACGCTCTGCATGGAGCACTGGGTGTTATATGCAAACAATGAATCATGGAACACCACATCAAAAACTTACGATGTAATGTATGGTGATTAACATAACAATAAAAAATTAAAAAAAGAAGTATGCATTACCGGTCTCTTGAAACACATTGCCAGCTAATATCACAACAACTTCCCCTAGTTATTAGCTTTTAAATGTTTCCTTTTTTTTCTATGAACTCAAAACCAAATCTAATAAACATTTGGTTTCAAGCAAAGAATAAAGAATTAAGTAGTGAACTAAAAGTTACAAATTAAAATTAAGAGTGACACCAATGTGGACAAAAAGAAAACTTTAATTGATAGATACATAATCTCAGAGCTTTCAAAGAACTCCAGTCAGTCAGCATGACACATATATAAGTTTTATAAACATAATTTCTTTTTATTTTACTACCTAGGAGCATTAGGATATACTTTCTTGACTGTAATAATTGCTTGCAGTTAATTACAAATGAAACAGAAGTGCTGGTAATATTGGAGACTTGTACTCTGCATAAAACTGGAAATTACTGCTATTACTCTTGGTTGCTAGAGAATATTAGGTCATAGATGCTAATTAGCAGTTCATAGCCCTCCTACGGGGGGGAATCTCATTACTGCATGAAACTGTCTTGCGAGCCAAACGCACCACTCATGGCACTCTGACCATTTTTGTTTGTGCAATTATAAGGTATAATAAAACTAAAGATTTGCTTTTTTTTTTTATTTTTGTGAGAAGGAAACCAAGAAAGCTACCTGACACAGTCTTGTATTTGTTCACTGCTTCTAGAAAAACAGTTCTATCACATTCTGAGCCTCATAGTCAATGTGCCCGGACTGATTATAAACAAAAAGACAGAAGTTTTAATCAACACAAGACAGAAACAAGGTCTCCCACTAAATATCTGTTCCCAAAACAAAAAATTTAGAGAACAAAAGAATATGAGGGATGGGAGAGAAATGAGAATGATTCCAGGACTTTTCTGATGTGTAATTTATCATACAGTCACACACACACACACACACACACACACACACACACACAACTAGCCCTAATAAAAGTTATACATACACCTGTATATAACCTTTTGAAGTCTGTTTATATATATGTATATATATAGTCCTTTGTATAGTTTTTTAATACAGCCGGATCCCTCAAACAAGAGACATTTCTTGGGCTTGTTCTGGATTATTTTTTTCCTGAAGGGAACTTTTAATACTATAATTTATTAAAATATTTCCATCTCTCACAATACATAAATATTTTTACTAACCACATAATCATTTGGAGAAAGAGAGGAACATGTTAAAACTCTGATCTGAATTTACTTATTTCTACTAAGGCAAATGAATTTAGATAATGCATAAATCCTAGCTCCATAGTCAAATTAGGTTTCATATTGAAATATAAACTATACTTGTATTAAAAAAAGAATATTTTTTTTATATTTCTATTTTGAGACACATGTGAATGCACACACATACACACATGAACACTAGTGGTCTAGAAAATTCCTTAATGAGTGAGACAAGAAACCTAGGAATAAATCAGGGCCACAGGAATATATGAGTTTTTTATGTTAAAGAAGGCATATTCATTTCTTCTCAGTGTAATGACATATCCCACTATTAATTGGGCTCTTTTCTTTTCCCAGAAATGGTACAGCCATTTTCACCTGTGGAAGTAAAATTAATTAAAGGAGCAATAACATAAAAGTTAGAAGAGTAAATCTTTCTTCTCTGTATGGCATCAGAGGGTCTGTGTGATACAAAATGTCTTTGCCCTCCTACTAAGCTCTTGTCAAACCTTAACATAGGCCCGCATCAGCTATAAATAAACTCCAAGTTCATTTAAACAAAGGAGAGAAAATTGAAAGTTTAGTGAGAAATAGTGGGGGAAACAGGCTAACTCAGAAGTTGGGAGGTAGAGAAGTGCTAACAGTGTCCTGTTTTAATTTACATACTTCAAGAGGATTAGCTTCCCTGCTTTCTTGAACTGAATCAGATCTCCATTATGGATGGTCTCAGTTCCAAATACTCTGACCCATTGCCTCCATGAAACCACTCTACTTGTCCTACTACAGGCTACTATTTTTATGATCGAATGTATGACACCATTGCCATGATACGTGTGGTACCTACAGAGAAAATAATGGAATATTGATCTTTCCTTTTGTTTTATTTCACAGAAATACATGTTAATTGAAAAAAATCATTAAGAAATTCAGTGAAGATGAAAATGCCTCAATTTCCATAACATAAATAATTATCCAATATTTTATAAACATCTGTCCGCCTCCATCCATCTCTATTTCTAGCTAAGAACAACTATTGCAACACCTTATCTTTATAGGGTAATTTACAGTTCACAGGTACTTTCAAATTTTGATCCTCACAATAACTCTGGGAGGAAGAACCCTATAAGATTGTGTGTTGGGGTGTATGTGTGTGTGTGTGTATGCATATGTATGTGTGTATCTTATTTATCATCTTACTCTACCAATTGTCCCACCTGTTCCGTCTAAAGCAAAGGTTAATTACATTTCTGTGGAGCTATCCAGCGGAAGTCTACATTTTCCCACTAAATTATAACAGAGTAAATTAGAGGTTTTCAGAACTTCACGGTTTTGATTGATGAATTCATTAATTCACCTTTTCAAAGTGAGGACTCATGCTTTAAATATTTTATGTACAATTTGCATGTTGGCATTTTTTAAGGGCTTTTTTAAAGAAATTAGACAGTGCTCAAGAGAAAAGTCAAGTGGTCACCTTGGAGGTATACAAGGGCAGCGTTGTCTTTCCTGCCTTTCTGTGGCCTGAAAAAGAGTCTCTCTTGGTATCTCCATAACCTCCTTATTTTATGACTTTGGGACAAGAACAACTATGTTTCATGAGATACTAGAGTTTCATTTCCCAAAGTGAAATTCTCTTTGTATCAGGATAGATGTGGAGACTATTCAACAGAGGTTTGGCTGGTGGGTCACCCCACATATCAACATTAGCTAATGCATGGTCATGGCGTTGCCATTCTCTCCATGAAATCTTTTCATCAAAGTTTTATGCACTTAAACATATTCTATATCCAGTCATTGATGTATAGGCCTCTCCCCACCCTCCCAAGACAACTGAGCACATGCCTATAAATTCTGCTGAGAACAGACAGGATCTTTCAGTCCATTGAGCACATTTACTTCTGATTTAAGGACACAAGCCTCATCCAAATGGATAATACCACACCAGAAAACTGGATCTTATAAGCTGCATCCTTGTTTTTTCACTCATCAAAGCTTCCTGTGAAATATTACATTTCTTCCTGCCCCTCCCCCAACACTCTTTACCTTATTGTGGCTACTTTTGAGAATTAGTGAAGAAATAAAGGTATTTATAAAAGATGTGTTCAGTCGCCCTGTCCCCCATCCAGCTGATCATGATTAAGCTTGATTTTTAAAAAACAGAGAAATAGAGAGGGACAATCAATACGATTAAGTAATAGTAAATGACTGTTTACTGTTAACAAATAGTAAATAGCAAAATGCCCGCTTAGTTTCCCATCTAAAATCATATGAGGTAAACATAAATGGGTATGCAAGTACATATCTTGGAATATCGCAGGATAAGTCACATAAAGCAGGCTTTCTTTAAAAACATCTTAACAATAAAAGAGGAGTATATTTTTAATGTCCCACCTGCTTAATGCAACCTCAACCCACATTGGTTCACACATGCAGAATATTAAGCAGGGATCTAATATAATGACTGAGGATTTTCAAGACATTGAAGGAAGAATTGTTAATGATATATGGAGTTTCAACCTTATTAAAATCTGAGGCAATATTTATGCCTCTCCCTCTTGGTGAGTCCATCCTATTGCTGCACACAACAGCGTGTTCCTGGCCTCATTCTCAGTCCTTAATTTGTACTTGAAAAATATGTACGTATTGAGCCAGATGCTCCCAGTGCCTAAGGTAACTCTGTGATAAATTAGGCACTTGAGAAAACAGGATTAACTCTTTCACTAAGAGTTCTGCATAGAGGCCCACTCCACTTTATATAAATGTGGGATCTGAAAATCCAGCTCTGTCAAGAAGACAATTAGAATTTACTATAGCTTTACATTCTGTGCAGCCTTTTTAATGCTTATAAAAATGGTCTTACTAACCAAAACTTCTTTCTAAATAACTCTTCAGGAATTTGTCTACTGGGTAAAGCTACATACTTCTAAAATGAAGAATATCCTCCAGTGTCCTGGGGTGGGTGGGGGGGGTAGGAACAACTGTATTTCCCAAATGAGCCCATCCTATTTTTAATCCATGATGTTAATGGTGTACATTCACAGATGAGGCATCAGGAGGCCGATCACTAACTGTCAATGGAGAGTTTGGAGCAAAGTCTCACCTGCCTCACCCATAGGGCCTCTTTTATTTGAATTCAGAAAAATTAAATTACTGTGTTATTGAAAATGTTTCACTTCTACTTTTTCAAAGATGGGAGACGCTCTTTTCTTTCATGTTCTCTCTTTGGATCAAATGGCTGACTTGACAATGTTGGCCTCATATAGACCTAATCTAAGCTGTTTGAAATCTTCAGTGTGTTTGAGTCACACTTTTAATACTCTAATTTTGGCAGGATACTTCAAGGGATTAAGAGGCTCAAAACAACAGTGAACAAATCAGCAGTAATTACAACACAATGGCCATTACAGCACAACAATATCACAGAGTGTCTTCAAAAGCATCCTAATTGCACACTTCATTTGGCTACCCTTTTGCATCACGCTGAGTTTTTGAGCAGGACCGTCTTTAGCCCTAACCATTTAAAATACTCACGAAGCCAAGTTCTTTCAAGCCCCAGCAAACTCACGGCGAATTCTATATCCCTCCACCTTTTCAACCTTCTGATAGAAACTTCTCTAACAGGTATGTCAGCATGGGTGTAGCAAAAACAAGCTCAGGCCATCGAGCTGAATTTTATTGTTCCTTGAAAAAGGCATAGGAGCAAACATTATGACTTAGCACTCCGAGTGACTCTCTGACCTAGTCAACCCGTCGAGAAATCTTTATAGGCTTAAGTTTGGAACACTGAACTTGGACTTTACACATCCTTCTTTTATGCTGGGCCAGGGGAGGATGGTGGGTGAGAACGGAATCCTAAAAAGTATTTCCTGGGATGTTGAAAAACTGGGGCAGAAAAAAAATTTTGTCACTTAACAACATCTTACCATTTGGGCTTCCTTTCCTACTTCCCTGATAAACACCATCACCCTGCTTTTTCATTCATGTCAAGTTTTTATTTCTTATAGCACTTCTGTAGGCTAATAATCATGTGTTGTATTTATTCCCTTATGCTCCCTTTTTAACTTAGTCTAATGTGTCCTCCTTTCATTGCCATGAACATCTGCCCCCTCACAGACTGTTGAATCCATTTAAAATAAGATAATCTGCCAAGTGCAAGTAAATATGTGTCACTAGACACTCCCTGCAAAAAGAAATGCTTTTCCCCAAATTTTCTCAACATTATGGCTACCAGACAAACAACAGCTACAATTTTTTTTTTTTTTTTTTTAGTTCAAGGATGACAATATAGTTCAAGGGTGAAAAGATTATTTGTTCTGGTAGCCACATTTAGCTTACCTTGGAGTTTCTCTTCTGCTCAGCATAAAACTGAATGTTCTTTGGTGTGAGATATGAACCAAACTTACATGTTTCCCAAACTTAAGTCTATACTGCCCAATCCAGGATTTCCTACATAACTAAGGAATAAAATTTTAGCATGGGGTCATAAGATTCAGGTTACAAATGCAATATGTATCTCAGTAAATACTTCTTATATTATAGACATGATATAATGCATTTCTAAGTCAGAAGAAAATGTAAAATGAAATGTGTTATTTAAAAAGCAGTGTTCCAAATATAGGTGTATGGAATTTAAATGGGAAACATTTAACAACCGTCCATTTAAAACATTTCCGAATGGTCTTTGGATCTGGATATCGATAGACAAAGTGTGGTCAAAATCTCTCAAGGCTAAAAATGGGCCTTGGCATGGTAACACAGGACAAAATATAGGATACTATCTGAAGTCTTCCGAATTTGAACCACAACAATGAAATGTTAGTAACTTCTTACTATGGGCAACTCATTTAACCCATAGAAGCTCACAGTTCTCATCCGCAAAATTTTGGTAGTAATACCTGAGGATGAAAGTGATCTACTGCACCTGAACAGGCTTTAAAACCACAGCAAGCCATACAAATACAAAGCATTACTATTATTCAGCAATAAAAATTAATGCACATTAAAAATACACATGGGGATTTATATTTCAATAACACTAACTCTGTTATAATACTAATTCCTTTTAAAGACATAGCTTGGACATGTTTATAGAATCTCATTTTACTTGATAACATTGCCCTTTCACAACATTGTAAAATGTTTTATTCACTTGAATTACTTTCCAAATTGTTATGTATCTATTAAAAGAAAGTGTGTCTGAAAAATGTACATGCACATATCCCCCAAGATTCTATACATTTAAAATGTTCTTGTTTTGAAACCTACAACTACATTCAAAATTTTGGTTTGTAGCTTCAATTCTTGTCATTCTAAGTGGTAATATAAATTATTTCTTCTTACCTTTTATCTGATTAATAATTCTGGATACCAGAAATGAAAACTATAGCTGGATATTTTTTTTTTTTTTTTTTTTTTTTTTGCTGTAGCTGTATGTTCTACAAAGTCCCTGTAAACACAGAATTAGCAAATGCTGGATCACTGCTGGTAGAGCAAGATTCCTGCAAACCTCTGGTCACATTTTTATTAACCAATTAATACATAATCTTGTTTGATGTGTGTTTCTGTTTAAAGACACCATACTTAATATATATTGTTGATTCATTAAAACCAAGCTTATCCAAGACACATATATTCTTCATAAGGCACAACACAATCTTCTTGGGCTTAACAATAATAGACAACACTTCAGCACTATGCTTGGGAGCTATTTTAAACAGCAAAATCAGCAAAAAAAAGCCACAAAAATGAAGAGATTTGGTACTCAGTCATCTGCAAAAAGGACACTTGTATACACTATGATGGATGAAATAGGAAGGCAAAATGTTGCCTTGTTCCATCTTGGCTGGGATTGTGTACATGGGTGACTCAAAGTTTTCACTGCTCTGCACGTATCTGTGAATGACCTCACAAGTATCATGAGTATTGATTTGGGAGTTACAAATAAATTTTAGTAAGTAGACCAGTTTGCAAATATGGAGTCTGCCAATAATAATGATTGACTGTGTCTTGTAAGGAGTGCACAGAAATCTGCAGTTGGACTAAATCAGCGAATTGTTGGTCCATTCTCCCTTGTGTGAGGCTTCTCTTTGGTAAAAGTATCTGATATTTCTGAAGCAGAGCTGTAAAGCCACTAATCACTGCTTAAGCTTTCAAGTCTTTTTCCCCTTAACGCTTCTGTTTTGATTAAAAAAAAAAAGCAATTCTGCAAATGTGTTTGTTTACAAACTTTTTGTGTGGAACAGCTTAAATGATTATTTGGGGGGCATACTTTAGGACATGTGGGAGTAAATTTGTGTAAACAAATTCCTTTTGATCCCTCTCCCCCAGCCCTAATTCTCCACAGCAATAGTGCTTTATCATCTATAGTTCAAAAAACTGGAGCATTTTAGTCGAATGGTACTAACCTGAGAAATGTTTGCCTTATTAGTTCAGCCACTGCCATGACCTTTTGGAATGAAGATGAATCTGACCCACTCTGGCTTTCATCCCAGTAAACTACTGTCATTACAATGGAAAAGTTCATTTTTTTATCCTGTAGGTTATATTTCTTTTATTTTTCTACCATCTTCACTGAGAAAAATTCAGGGTTACCAGTACTTACCCAAAGATGAAGGCCAATCTACAATTACCCCTGCAGTGCCCTGGTCACTTCATCTACTTCATCTCCAACAGCCAGGTCAGGAGAAGAGAGGACTAAATAAGTGCATAAAGGGAAAGGAACCTTCCTGAATCCCATGACAGATCCCGTTTGTTAAAAAACCCATTAGAACCATCACCTTTGAAGCCTGTTCTTAAGATTGCTCTTCAGTGTTTTATGAACTGATCCCTCAAGTTCCAGAAATATTCCATAGCATGATTATTCTCTGGATTCTAGCAGATATTATAATATATGTATTTAATCATTTAAATTTAAATTGGGCCTCTGTATGAACTTATGAGGTTGGGCAAGTCAATCTCCTGAGCTTTATTTTCCTCATCTGTTAAATACAGATAGTTAAGAGTCACTTCAAAGGGTAAACATGAGAGTCTGGGGTAATAAATATAAAAGTGTTTTGTAAACAGTCAAAGGCTATAGGAAAAGGAGCTTGCCTATATCATAAGCCAATGTAAATGTAGTGACTACACAGTAATATCATTGTTTCTAAAATAAGCTCTTTAAACCCCATAAAACCAGCAGCTTCTTCTGAGCTATAACTAATAACTTTGCTATTTTTGTTCTGTATCAGAAAAGAAATGTTACATACTGATGGGTTCTGGAAAGCAATAGAAGAACCCTTGAGTTTGAGATTTTGTTGAAAGTTCCACCTCTGGAAAAAAAAAAAAAGAAAGAAAAAAGAAAGTTCCACCTCTGTCTTAGATGAACAAACCACCCCCCATGCATAGCCTTCTATTTCCCAGGGCAAACAAACCTTATAAATGTGCTTCCAGGTCCTCAAAACAGAAAGACTTGGGCATCACAGTTTGTGTGAGGTTTGGGGGGTTATGACTTGGTTGAACCGATAACCACACCCTCAGAAGTATGAGCGCAAGTACGTGCTTAATTCAATTATACAGCGTGTAAACGACTAAGAGAGGAAGAAAATGTTGCCTTGGTTACTTCCAGATTTACTCACGTGATTAATACTGATCAAAGTGACCAGATAATTACTAACCTTGCCCAATTTTTAAGCTAGTTTTCCATTTTAATTGAGAAATCTACTTCAGATTTAGGTTTGAGGGCACTTGTTTTGCATTTTTGTTTTTCTAGATGGATTGTTTTACCTTCTTCTGCAAAGTCCATTGACATCCAACACTTAAGACTTCTCATCAAGCCACACTTTAACATGTGAAATTCTTCTCAGAACAGCCAAGTCAGATGAAGACTCTCACTTCCCACAAATTCCTTTCTGGCAACTGTTTCCCCCTGTGGTATTCACTCAAGTCCATTGTCCACAAACTAACTTTAAAATTTGATCAATATATGCTTGCTTAGGATCTGTGTTTTTTTATGAGTAATGCTTAAGCCAATTTAGCCTATAAGCTTAGAATGGACTCTGTCTCTATTATGTTTGATGCATTGTGGCTTATTCAATAAACACTTAACAGCAACCAAAGAATTGGACCAATCGACACATCAGCTTTATGGATTTAATGGATGACTGGTACTTTAAAAAATCCTTTAAAGGTAGAGTAAATAAAGCATGAAGCATTTGAATTAACTGTCCTGAATATCCTAGGACTTCACATGTTACTATAACCAACATACAATGAAAGAATCAGGCCATCCATCTACATGAAGACACACAGACTTCTGAGGCTTTGTGATTCAGAGTGTTTTCTACACTAACCCTTACTTTAGTTACTGTTGAGGGAGCTCTCTGGGTGAGAAATGGCTTATTTTAGCACTCAGTTTGAATGAAGTTAGTGTTTTTTTGTGTGTGTTATTTTGCCTAGAGAGCTGCCTTAAAATCCTATCAATTTTACCACCTTTGAGCTTCATGTCCCAATGGGTAGACACAGCCCAGACCCATAAATGTCACCATCATTGTTTGGTGAGTAGGCTCTTCATGCTTCACTGGTCATCTACAAGGAGATTAATTCCTTCTGGGGAGAAAATCAGGTTTCTTCTATAGAAGCAAGTTTTCACACATGCAGTAGGTTTCACAAAACTCTTTAATATTCCGGGAAGAGACCTGGTTGATTCCAAAAATCATCTTTGTCCCTCCTTAATTTGGTGGCATGCTTCAATTATAATTTGTAAAATAGAAAGAGATTGTGGAAGGTCCCTTGACAATGGCAACGTGCTTGTGCATATCTGTCCCAAGGTTCACTAAAATAGACCTGTTTCCAATTCATTGCAAAGGCCCTATGGTCTTTATAAATGTTCTAGCTATCTACCTGATGACTATGACAAGCATCTGGCTTAACAGGACATGAGTGAGGTCACTGTGGGATTTGTGGCTTTTGTTCTTTTCTTTGGCAAACTGCGTGAAAAAAATAGCAGGGGAAAAAATCAGTATTAACATTCTAACTATTAAAACATGAGTTACCAACCTCCTTTATGAATCAGACTTATTTTCTTTTTATAATTCAGAAAAAATTGAGAAAGTTGATTTTATGAGGGAAATGTTATGTGTTTTCCAAGAAAGTTGGCAACATTTTGAAAATCCAGACATCTTATTCATCAAATCCAAGACTTGATGCTTAAGTTGAAATTTTGACTTATTAAAAATAGTAAATAACATCATTTCATTAGTCAAAATAGCTTATCAAATAACCAGCAGCAAGTATTCCTGAGTACAGACTCCATGTACAATGCTATACTGAAGGCCTTCAAAGATACAAAGACACCAAAGACACACTCTCAATGAGCTGATGATATAATTAGGGCAATAACGTCTGCACAGAAGAAAAAATTAGGTGACTATTCAAGAAAGAAATAACAGCACACAGGATGATGAAAATATTTGTTTTGGAAAATAAGGCCAGAGAATTTAAAAAATTAAAATAAGACTCTCTCTTGTACGAGCAACTGCATGAGGGAGGAAGAGAAGATCAACGTAGGAGATAAGTTCAAGGTAAGTTCTCAGCTCTTTACAATTTCAAAATTATAGGCTTTATTTTATTTTCAGATCCAACCTAAAATCTTTTTCGGAGAATGGTTTTGTGGTCAGTGTTAAGAGTGGGATGTTTAGAGGAGGATATTTCGGACTCTCAGGGAGGGGAAAGGAGCTTTTGATATTCATAGACCTATTTGTGGAGGACTGATGGTCCATTACCCAAAGGGCCCACAGAATTTACTCTTGTTCTAAAAGGTTTATCAGGCTTCCACTAGAAAAGGGTAATCATTAACATAAACACATTTAGTTTCTAACTCTGAGGATATTCTTATTGTCATTTATCAAGAAAAAAAAGGTTACGGATTTATGTAAAAAAATCTATTGAGATTTAAATGCGGTCCTTGCCCTCCAAGTGATCCTCCTCTGTTTATTCCTTAGACATTTAAAACTCAACAAGGGCAAACTTAATTCAAAACTTTCCCTCTGCGCTCTTGCTTGTCCCAAAGCTGGAAGGGGGCCACTAAAAATCCAGCCCTTTCCCTCACCACACACTAGCAGTTGGCAGTATCTTTAGGCCTCCATCTGGAGTGTCTCCTATAGAGACCACCATCCTTTCTCTAATGCTCAGGGTTTGCAGGCTGTCCTGATTTTCTGAAGAGCCTCCACACTGCCATTCGAGTTTCATTTCTAAAATGCAACACGAACATGTCACTCCTCTCCTTAAAATTGTCTAATAACCATGTGATGTCAAAAAAAAAAAAAAAGATAAAGTCCAATGTGTTTAGCACATGGTAAAAAGTCACTTGCTGTCTGGCCCTCTCTTTCTCCCTTCACAGCCTTCCTTCACCTAGCTTCTGGTATCCGTGAACTACTCCAGTTCTCCAAACCTGCTGATGTACACCTGCGTCTCTGTCCATAATGCTATTTCTACTTATCCTTTAGGACACAGCTTAAACTGTCACCTCCTCCCGACTGCTGTTTTACCCAGGGGAGTCAGCTGTTTCTTCTTCTGTCCTTTACCATAAAACTTAGACCATGTTATCGGAATTTATCATGCTCTCTACGTTGTGTGCTCTTCAAGAGCAGAGACCATGAAGACCATTCATCTTTGACTATCCATCATCTAGTAGTGCTCAATAAATTCTGAGTAGATGACAGATGAATTTCTTGACTATTTTTCTTACGTTGAATGTGAGTTGCTCGGTCATAAACTATAATCTTATTTATCTTTGTGTTCAGGCTGCAGCTTCTAAGAGAGACCAACATTTACTAAATGTTGAATGTTGAAGGAATAAATTAAAAGATGTTTGTCTACCTGAAGATTGACTAACTAAGTTTATAGGGTAATAACTGGTCATAATGTTACCCCTTGGGGCAGTAAGGTTTTTTTAAATTGTTTTAATATATTTTGTTTTCTAGTATAACTGTGTCATTTATTTGCCAAGTTGTTAATTAATTATTTTAAATACTTTGTGCTTACAGGCTAAATATTCTAGATTTGTTACTTGAATAAAGTGATTTAAATCACTTTTATCATGGAAGATAAATGTAGTGAGTTAGGAGATTAACATCCCAATATAGGAATGTCTAGTGTTCATCCTCTCTCAGAAACACCAATTGGAGCAACTATCTGCACACAAAAATACCTTCACAAGAAGTAAGCATTCCACGTGAGTGGCTACAGCACCTGGGTGGAGCACAGAAATGAGCAAAGGTGCATTGAAGAGGGTAGGAAAACAGTTTCACATTACCCCCATCTCTCCTCTCTCAAGCAAGGGCAGCCTGGTCTGGAGAGAGACACCCTCCCCACGTGAGAAGGAGAGTAAATTGAACTCCCAACTTCCCCAGGGACCCCACTACCAGGGCCATACCATCACCAGATGTTTCCTGTGAACCCAGGCTCCCACTCACCCCAGCACCAGACCAGCTGTCAAGGACACAGATACCAGGTCTATGCCAGCAATCTGCACTCAGTAGTCTTCTTGGGGATTCCCTCTCTCCCTCTCCCTCTGCCCCTCCCCCACGCTCATGCCTTTGCATGTGTGCGCGCTCTCTCTCTCTCTCTCAAATAAATAAATCTTTACAAAAAAATACAACATCACTTCTAAGCTGACTCATGTTGGCAGAACTTTGCTACATGAGCCTGTCTACAGGGCTGCCTCACAAGATGGCTCCTGTTTTCCCTAGAAGTGGGCAACCAAAGAGAAAGCAAGGGAGAGGGGGAGAGAGACCAAGGGCCTAAGAAAGAGTTTCCATGGTAGAAGCCATATAGTGTTTTTGTTTGGAAACCAACATCTGAATTTAGTAGAAGAAAAAGAAGGAGGAGGAAGAGGAGAAGGAGAAGTGGAAGACGATGAGAAAGAAAGAGAAAGAAAAGAAAGAAAGAAAGAAAGAAAGAAAGAAAGAAAGAAAGAAAGAAAGAAAGAAAGAAAGAAAGAAAGAAAAGAAGCTGACTTTAAAATTGCTCTTACATTCAGCAATTTTGCTAAACTCATCTATTATTCCCAAAATTTATCTGTAGATTCTTTGGATTTTTGACATATATATTATTATAGTCTCTATTGATAATAATAACCTTCTTCGGTTCCAAACCTTATACTTGTTATTTTTTAGTCATATTTAAAAAGCAGGACCTCCTGTTCAATATTGTTTATCCTATTTACATTCATGCAATTACTACTACATTTTGGTGTAAATCTATTATCTAACTATTTGCTTTTTATCTGTCCTGCCTGCTCTATGTACCTTTTCTTCCCCTGCCCTAAACACCTCCCCCCGCTTTCTTTTGGAAATATTTGCTATTTTTAACAATTATTCCAGTGCTACCTCTATTATTTTATTTCATTTTATTTTATTATTTTATTGTGATAAGAACACTTAACATGAGATCTACCCCCTTAACTAATTTTTAAGTGCACAACACATTATAGTTGACTATAGGTATAATGTTGTACAGCTGGTCTGGGCTTTGATTAGAAACTGCCAATTTTCCTCTCCCCCCAGGCCCTGGGAAAAAACTATTCCATTCTTTGATTCTGTGAATTGACAAATTTTGTTACAAATGCAGAAGGGCGTAGGTGTTTTCCATAGTGTCTACACTATTCAGCCTTAAAAAGAAGGAAATTTGATAATATGCAGTGACAAAGATGAACCTTGATACCATTATGCTAAGTGAAATAAGTCATAGAAAGACAAAAACTGCATGATTCAACTTATATGAGGTATTCACTTCTACTAGCTTTTCTTATTCTTTTACTGTTGGTCCTAGAGATGACCATGTGCACCCTAGGTTTATTCAAGCTGTTATATAAATTACTAATCTTACCTCTGCCAACATGAGGACCTTAGGACACTTGAACCCTTGGTTTTGTGTATCTAAATTCTCTGTATATTTTAAAGTACATAAGACATCATTGGTATCATTTATTAAAATTTGCATTATTTTAGATTTGCCCGCATATTTACCTTATGTTGTGGTGGATGGTGTTTTGCTGCTTAATTCCTCCTGAATCTATACCTTTTCATCTGGGATTGCTTTTCTTCTGCCTGAAAAATGCTTCTTAGTATTTTAGTTCAGGTCTGGTAGTGATGAATTTGTACAGGGTTTATTATTTTTTTTAATTTTAGCCTTTATTTTACCTTTATGCTTGAAGGGGTTTTCACTGGCTCTAGCATGCTAAGTTGGTAGTTATTTGTTTGCCTTTCTTTAAAGATGTTAGTGTACTTTCACCCAGTTTCCACTATTACTTTTCTAGAAGATAGTTGTCAATCTAAATCTTTCTTTTAGTTTTTGCCCTATCCTTTTTCAGACATTTTTTTTTTCTGTTGAGTTTTAGCAGTTTTACTATGATGCATCTGGGTGTAATTTTGTTTTTTTAATCTTTCTTGGGGTTCATGATTCTTCTTGAATATGGGGCTTGATGTTTTCTTCAGTTTGGGAGAATAATCAGCTATTATCATTTTATCATTGATCACTGATGCCCTGTTTTCTCTCATCTTTTCTAGTTCTCGAATTTTTTGTCCATTATACCTTTTCATACTGCCCTCCATGTTTTTTCCCTCTCTTTTAAGTTTCAGATTCTCTTTACTCACCATTGTTCATTTTGGATGTTTCCTTCTGATCTAGCTTTTGATTGATTTATTGATTCTTCAATTGTGTCTAATATGCTATTACTCTGATTGAGTTCCTGATTTCTATGTAGTTTTTAAAAAAATAGTTTCTGGAGTTCTGGCTAACTTCTCCGTAATATCTGCTACCTCCTAAGATATATCAAACATAGCTATTCTGAAGTCTTTATCTGTAGTTCAGAGTGTTTCTATGGTCCATTTTCCCTTCATGTTGTCTTGTCTCTTCATGTGCCTGATTATTTTTAATTGCTTGCTAAATATTGCGCATGAAAAATTATGGAGATAAAGTTAGCCCTAAAGGTAACTGATGTTACCTTTCCCTAGAGATGACTTACGATTACTTTTTTTGCAGGCAGCTATGCACACTAGAAATATAGGCCCATCTTAATCTATTTTTAAGAATCTGATCATTTACATCTGAACGTCAATCCCTTTGAGAAACTTGGTGTTTCTGGTTCACCCTGACTCTTAAAATCCTTACTCTAGACATCTTTGGGATTTTAACTCAAAATATTGGTTTTACCAGCACCACAGCAGCCCCTGTATTCTAGCTTTTGTCCCCCTAGCTCCATATGACTTTCTATAATGAGCATCAAGGTTTCTTGGGTACCGAGCCACCCATTCTGGAACTGACAGAGGAAAAGTTGCCCCCAAGGCAGCATTCTTCTCTTTGAATGTCTGTCTTTTACAAAATCTTGACCTTGTAATCCTACCATGCCTTATTGGCTTCCCCATGGCTTTGAGACACACACACACACACACACACACACACACACACACATGCTTTCCTAGTTGTCCTCAGCAGGAGGCTGTCCAGATGATCCAATCCTTCATTACTGAAAGTGAGTATCAAGAAGCCCTCCTTAAACTCTGTCACATTGGCCTTTTAAACAATTATGCTAGGGTATAAACATCCAAATAAATATTTCCCTGTCAAATCACCTTTGAGAGTTAGCCACATATTCAGCATTTTACCAGAGTGCAAAGCATTTCAGAAACTCCTTTTAGATCACTGTTTTTAGAGTCACTTAGCCAATTAGCCAAAAGTTAATTTTGGTTACAAAGTTGCATTTTGTTACTTTTAAAGTTAAATAGTTCTTCCCCCCCCCCCGCCCAATGCAACACTTTGATCACATACTTAATCATTACACATAGGTTTATAACTGTTGGCTATTTAGAAAAAAAATCAATTCTGCAGTTTATACATGGAGAGTGGCCACTCCTGATACTTACATAAAATATGCCATAGCTTCTGAAGGCACTTCTGAGGAAAAGTCCAAAACATTATTTGAAAAACTGGCGATTTTATTGGGGTGTGTTCAGAGTCTCCCCAATTGTAACTTTGCAAAGAATGTTTGGATATGTCAGTGTTCTTGTGTTTTAAAAGAAAATGAAACGCTTGCTATTATGGTGGTCAATTTTAGAAAATTAAAAAAAAAAGCTCTCTCTTCTTTCACCTTTGATCAAATAATGTAGACAGCAATCAGCATCACTGGCACATTCATTTACTAACACCTTTGTTACTAAATATTTCGATTGTCTTTGAAACACAGCAAATGCCTTTCACCCTTGGGCACTGTCAGTTTTGTTCCATGTTCAACATAGTGCCTTGGGGTCGAGAGAGTTCTTCATCCATAAGGCTGCAGATTGCAGCAGACATATGGCAGTGCACAGTAGAGCATCTCTCACATTTGGAGAAAGAGGCTTTCTTGCCTATTACCAGTAAGGCCCTCGGTGCCCCCACTGCATTAGCATTCATCACTGTTTGGATCTCTCCTCTGATCGGCCTCACATGGGTTGATTAACTTTGATTAAAGCTAAGTCTGGTCAAGTTCTAAGTAACATGGAAAATGTTCGTAGGCCTCCATAGTTTCTTAATCTCCTTAGTACAGCTTCCTGGAAGGGAATCCACTTTGTTTCTGGATCATCAACAGCTCCATTTGGAACGAGCCACAGTTTCAGGAGAGAAGGCACACAAGGATAATCCCCCAGCACGGTTTGCATTACCGAACCCTCAGCCTGCACCCCGGGTGTGTGGTGAGGCCTGAGGCAGATGTTCTTGGGCGAAAGCATTATTCACGGGGCAGCTGTGCACACAGAAGGCAGTTTAAATTTCCACTGTATCCTAGACAGCCCTTTTTGGACTCTAATCTCCAATTTTCCCCATCCCATAGCCCTTGGAAAATTTTTGAGTCAATTTTTAAAAATTGAATTTAGAGGCCTTGGGAGACTCACCAACGCAGGTGCTGACAGACAGCCAGCTCTACTGTGGCTGAGATATTTCTAGGGCTGTAGTATAGCTTGGGGGGGGGGGGGGCGGGGACTGGTGGTAAGGATTTCCCCCTTCCTGAGAGAAAGCTTTTTCAGAGGGGGAAATGCCTGCTTCCTTTCTGGGACCTGGTTGCCCAAGGCTATGTGGGGAGAGAAAAGGTTATTTCAAGTACTTGGATACTTCTACACTTGTACTTCCCAAGAAAAGAAAACACTTCTTCAAAAACTTGACAGCCTACAAGCTAGCAGATGTTCATGTGTGGCCCTAGCTGAAAACGCCTTATCTAAGTGAATTTTCATTTTCAGCTTGAATTACCTGGTTTCTCTGGCTACGGTGATCAGATTAACTGAATCGTTGCCAAACCTACGCTCGATTTTTTTTCTTTTGCTTCTTGAACATATTCTTAAGCTTATGCGAAGAATGGGAAGCATGTCCAATGGATACAACCAGCGTTTTTACAAGCACAATTTGTGACCCCAAAAGCCTGTGATGACCCTGCGGTCTCGAGGCCAAGTACATCTACTCTCAGTGTTACAGAAAATGTCCTTGTGTAGAAGGGAGCAAGAGAAGGGCCTGAGTAGAATTGCCTCTATAGTACAAGTCAAAATTATCAATGCATGGGTGGTCTGTAAAGGCTACGACCGTGTGTAGGCATGTTTTGAAGAGGTACATGCTGTATCCGCAAAATAAGGCAGGAGGAAGGGGGCATGGTTAATAGTTTGGTGCAGTAAAGGGGCAGGGACAGGCTAAGGAGTGTCAGGGAGCCGCCCCAGCGTAGGTCCACCCTCCCCACTCAGGCTGCATGTTAGCTTCACTGTGGACTGCTGCTTTTCTTTCATGCTAACCATTTTCACAGGTTTTCACGAGTCTGTGAAGGTCACAGGGGTTAAAGAGCTCTGCGATTGTCAGGTTGGGTCAACTGCCCCAACAACCCCCCCAAATTTCAATGGCTTTACACAAGACAAGTAGATTTCTTGCTCATGTCCCGGTCCAGTGGTGGTCGGCAGAACACTCCACTGGCTCCTTCTCTTCAGAGCCTGGGAGACCCCAACACTGTCCCTGAAGGCAGGAGGCAGGCTGCGAGGGCTGAGCAGGAGATTTTATTGGCCACGCCTGGAAACTGTGCACATCCCTCCTGCCCACATTGCATTGGCCGAGCTTCATCCCACAGCTGCTCCTGGCCCCGAGAGCGAGGCTGGGACATGTGGCCTAGTTGTGTGTGCCCAGAAGGAAAAGGCAAACAGTTGGTGACTAACTAGCAGACTCTGCTATAAGCCAAAAAAAAAAAAAAAAAAAAAGGCGGTGGGGGGAGGAGGAGACTCGTCCTTTACTGCACAAAACTATTGACAGGAACTTTGTCGTACAGACACTCTCCTCAACTCTTTTGCAAAGGTCTCAGGAAGGGCAGCTAGCTCTTTCAAAAGAAGCCTCGGAGATTCCTGAGACTAAAGCCCGCTGCACCCAACAGGCCCAGAAGCCGGTGTATTTGGGGCCCAGCGGAGAAGACCTCAAACTGCCTGCCTTTAATCCCTGGCACTCTAGTGTTAGGAGGTGATTCTGTGCGCAGAAAAATAAAGAAAACTGTGCTTTTTGTCAGCGGAAAGTCTCGTTATCCCTGAGGTGAGTCAGGAAAGGAAGCAAAGGGGAAAGTGTCTATTTTTGGGTGCTGCACAGAGCCACCTGCCAAAGAGACGCAGCTGCAGGCGCGCCGCGCGGCCGTCTACGCACCTGCACACCGAGCCGCGCGCTGGTGTCCGCACCGTGTGCCTGGGCCTCCTTTCTGAACGTTTCCAGAAGCAGAACCACATATGACAGCATTTCCTAAAGTGTTAAGTAGCCCTTCTAGGATTCCAATAAATAAAATATTCCAGGCAAGAAAAGCACTCATCTACATAAAAGAAACTTCATCCAGTTTGCCAAATTTAACTCTTATATTTAAATGCATGTTATGAGAAGCAAAATATCTTAGTCTTGCCTCTAATCCTATTTACCGAGCGGTGGTGGTCCCTTGGTCATTAGAAACCACATCCTATCTAAATACTTTCGAGGCTTAGGAGGAGGACAGTTGCCAGGTACAGTAAACACTGGATTAAAGTGATATTACCAAGCGCTATTTTATGAGCCCATTTAAAATGGTAACCCGGCAACCAGCTTGCTTTTGTCCAAATGGATTACATAGCCATAATTTGCACTCAGAATTTCCAAATAAGTTTCTTAAAAACAAAAGACACTTCCAAGTAAATATTTAAATGGGCACACACTTGGAAAATGTTCAAAGAGAACGTGCCATCCCACAAGGAACTATGTTGTTCTAGAAAAACGCTTGCCAGAATTTCTCCAATTAAGCAATTCAAAATGAAACAAGGATTATGATTAATGTAATTTTATGTACTGGGGGGTTCCAAAACTTAAAAAAAAATAAAAGAAAGTAAACTGAGCTATTAGGATAAATTAGGGAATGAAAAAACAAACAGGACCCCGCTATTTGGGTTACTTGGGAGAAGCAGAGCGTCAGACTCCCTCATACAGATCCTTTATGACCATTCATTCACTGGTAGGTAATGAGCACCTACCTTATCTATATCTGGCTCTGGGTGGGCCCTGAAGATATTAATGGTAAACAAAACGGACATAGGACCTGTCTCCTCAAGCTTAGCTTGCAGGCATTGACAATGGATGACATCTTTCCACTGGGGAAGTATAACATATTCTGGGAGTTTATATCTCCTTAGGCTGCAGCATCAGAAAAGATATTCCAGAAAAAGTGACATTCAAGCTGAATCCTGAAAGGTCAGTCAGAGCGAGATAGGAGAAAGCAGATAAGAGGGGCTGTAGTTGGGAGATAATTCTTCAAAATTCTATATCTTGTGCCAAAAGACCTAAAAGCCAGAGAGACCATGGTGAGTTACAAGAATTCAAAGAAGTGAGAATGTCTGGAAAATAGTGGTCAGGGGCCAGAGTGATGAGAGAAGGGGCTGCAGAGATGGGCAGTGGGTAGATCAGAGGAGGAACGTTGAACACTGGGACAGAAACCAAAAACACGTGCAACACTGACAACTATAACAACTTAATATTTATTCCCCCACCCTTTCAATGGCAAAAAAAAAAGTCTGTCCTATTTTAACAAGAAATGCAAGGTAAAACTTTTGGACAGATACATAAAGCAAGTGCAACTTAAAACTAGAATCACTTTCCTAGTAAAATCCAAGGAAAGGCTTTTTACTGGAGATTAGACCCTTGTTGGAAATTGTGGCTGGTCTGAACCAACAACTGGTACTTACTGAGTATCTACTACATTTCTATCATGTACTGGTTAGGCAACTGGGGATAACAAAAGACATACCTTTGCTGAATCAATCAATGAAAGACATTTCAGACAAAAGCATTTCTCCTTAAGGCACGTAGTTGTAGAAATAAATCCAGAAACCATGAAGCAACTGGGGATAATTGAATGTTATGCTGGGTAGCGTGATCTGAATTCAGGAAAAGGAATGATCCGGTGGACAGAATCTTCTCCGAGAAGCTGATGCTAGAATTGGGCCTTGAGGTATGGATGGACAATAGAAATGGGAGAGGAATCAGGGTCATGGAGAAAGTGTGAGAAGAAGCCATAAACCAGGCAGGGAAACCCAGGTGAATGACCACATAGGTGGAGAGTGTGTACGTCAAATAGGATGGGAGCCAATCAAAAGTCAGATGCTTAACAATACCCTGTGTGCCTTGCCAGACCAGGCAATAAGGAGGAATCAAACCAGGAACTACCAGGTTTCCATCTTCAAGGAGAAGGTGATCGACCTGAGGTGCATAAACATGCAAAAATAAACAGAGAACCTTATAAAGCAGACATATGCAAGAAGACTCTAGAGACAGCAGGTGCTTGGCAGAAAAGATATAACACTAAAAGTAAGTTTTTAATACTGCACAATTTGAGCTTGCAAGATCTTTTGCAGTTGCTTTGGCCACAGAGGGAGATAATCAAACATGTCTTATACATATAAGTGTACCCATGGTTATGATGTCTTAGGTCCTAGCTTTTGCTCACTTATTTTTTTATAAGGCTTAAAGAATCATTTTGGCTCAATACTCTTCTATTAATTTAAGTCAGGAGTTTTTTTTGTGTGTGTGGTAGAAGGATGGTATCTGTTCTTTGCTGCACTTGGACTAAACTCTCAATTTCATGAGATCATATATAGGTACACTTACGCAAGGTTTGCTTGACGGTCCTAAGATGCTGGCAAAAGAAAGCTTTCCTGATATCCCAGGCAATAAGAATACCCGAGTCAATTACAGGAGATGTGTATAGTTCTTAAGAGCATGGTGCTCTAGGCAAGTCTGTCTCACAGGGCACGGGGTTAATTAGTGTTTATTAAGTAGTTCAAAGACTTAAAAAAAAGAAAAAGAGGACCGAGTAGCAGCAGGGTAGGGAGGCGGAAGTTTTCCTTTTTCTGGTTGCCACTTTCCTTCTGGCATCCAGGCTCTCAGACAACCTTCTACCACCCTGTGGCTTTGGCTACATATGGAATCCCTTAACTTCTTTGACCCCTTTCTGTCTGTTTCTAGACTTGAGTTCAGCAAAAGAGATGGAGTAGTTGTACTCTACCTTAGTCTCCTTTGAATAATAATAGTTACCTTTTAGAACGTGCCTTCATATTGCCTAGCATTGTGCTAGGTACATTCACAGACATTATCTCATCAGATGATCATAACAACCCTATAAGCCAAAGGCCAGAGTCTTAAATAAATTGTCCAAGGCTACACAGCAAGGAAGTGGCAAAGCCATAGTCCAGATTTAATTCTGTTTGGGTCCAATGTCCATGTTCTTTCTCCTCTTTCTGCTTAACTACTTCTAGAGATCAGACTAATAGTAAGGACCTCAGTGCAATTTATAAGCCCTTTCATGTAAGTCAAGTTCAATATTGATCATCTCCAGTAGGCAAAACTTCTTTTGAAATAACTGCTAGCCAAAAATGGCAGCACAAGATTTAACCAAATAACTCACTGGAAATATTTTTACTGGACAACTTTGAGGGATTATGAACTTATATTTATTCTACTTCCCCATCTATCTTGGCCTTATCCACGTCATACAAGATCTCTATGTTGATAGCTCATCTGTTCTTCTAATGATCCAATAGGCCAGCAGGCAGAAGGACTCCATGCTCCCAATGCTTTCACTTAAGTCTGGGCTCTTCTTTTGGGCTGGTGAAATCTTCTAAGATGGGAACAATACCGATTGTCTCGGAGCCTGAGCTTAGTCACATTCAAACATCTATTTTGCTTCCATTCCAGAATTGTTGTAGGAATCAAGGAAGAAAGTGAATATGAAAGTACTTTGAATATTGCAGAATTATAGTTTAAAGTCACTGAGCCAGAAAATTTAAGGCACTGACATCTTGCATTTATCTGTTACTAATAATTAAAACTAACTTTAATTGTTTTTGCTATACATGGAAGAAAAGTAAAAGCTTGAGATGAAACATGTTCTATAAAGTGTTGAGGTCTGGGGAACTAATTCTCTGATTTGATACAATATATCAGTATGCATACAACTCCTGGACAGAGAGTAAAGATTAATCTATGAATGTCTGTTAACTGCTAGCATCAATTTTTATCTGTAGCAATATAAAATGACCTAATAAGAGTCATATTTTCTCTGTAAAATGGGTAGTGATGAATTGATGTGCAAATACACTGTTTTGCATGCATTGGCAATGCAGAAAAAATAAGATTGTCCAGCCAGTGACCAATATATCACTCAAGACCAAATTAACTCCTACCAAGAGTCTCTCTATAGAGCTGGACAGCAACTTTTGCCTCTGGTAAGAAGTCTGCCAAATTTTCTTTCTTCTGATTCTCTACTCGCAGTCATTTCATGAACCTCATGAAAGCTAATATCCCAACTTAGCAGCTCCCCCCACCTTGCGTTTCACTAAGAAAACAGATCATGCAATAAAATAAACACACATACTGTCTTGGGGCAAAGGTATATTCCGTATATGATTTTAATAAAAACATGTTTTACTTTGTGAAAGAAAAAAACACCTAGTGATAGCCTAAAAATATAACACAAAACAATCTGAAGAAAGACCATCTGACTCAAATATCAGAATCTTGGTGCTATCTCAAATTACCACCATTTCTTTCCATCAGTTAAATTCAAGACAAGGTTTATGTCTAAAGCAAAGGCAGAGCACATATCACAGGATGGTGTGGAGGTGTTCAAAGGGCACTCTTAAAGCCTTAAGGGAGAAGTTGTGTGGAACCATGCCAGAATGATGAAATTTCTGTTGCTTTCTAGTCCACAGTAGTTACTGCATCAACTGAGTGGGAAGGAGCTGGGGAGACATCAGTCCATTCAAGCACAGTTTATAGAGTTCTGCTTCAGTCAGAAGCTAGCAAGGAGTAATGATGAAGCTCAAGAGGAATTCTGGGGATGGTCCATAGTTTCCAGTCCTCTCCCCATGCAGAGATTCTGAACTGCTGGAGAGTCATATCGAGGAACCCCAACCAAATGGGACATTTGGTCTCTCATCCCCTCTTCAGGAGAATGCAGATTGGAATCTGGTGAGACCTCTGAATTCAGAGGCAACTTCTGAGGATGAGTTCCCCAGTTTTGTAAAAACAGAGCCATCTTCCTAGTTGAGCAGGGCTCGGAAGAGTAACTGGGGAGGGGGGGCGTGAGCGTGTGCGTGCATATGCATAATGCACCAAATATTGTACAATCAACATCTATATAACAGTTACATGATATTAATGAAAAGCAAATCAGGTGACTCTCCCTCATTAATAATTGTTTCAATGTAAATATTTATATGACTGCTCAGAGTAGAGACACGGTAGCATAAGTGATTACTTTCCTTGTTTCAATATTACCTTTTTTGCTTTAATTCAACAGCCTCCTCACATGTCCTTCCCTCTCTCTGGTTCCTCATGGGCACAGTCACTGCTGCCATCATCACACCTGCCTCTTCCGTCTTCTCACTGGACCCAGTGCCTTTATGACACTGCAGTCAATTGGAATTCTATACATATTTATATAGTTAGTTAATATTTGCTCACTCGACAGTACTGAAAGCCCACAGTAGCAGGAACTGCATCCCTCTTACTCTTTTGCTGTGGTTATAACACGACTATCATAATTCTGGTACATAGTAGGTGCTCAGGAAATATTTATCAAAGAAATATACAGGTTTATTTAAACATACATCAAGTTTTTTGCTAACCACTATGAGGGATTTACAGATAAATTAGATAGGATTTAGAAGGAGAGATAAGATATATACACAGAGAACTCTACTGCAAAGCAGTATGTCATCAATATTATAGTGGAGATATAAGTACTAAGGAAGTGTTGTATGTGGAGAGGGTGATTAATTCTGGCCACAAATGAAGAAAGAATGATTCTATTACATAAACACTCATTAGCTTGAGTAGAGATCTGTAGACAGTGTGTAATCCACTAACTTATTGATGACTGATGCAGAATACCTGTTTTGTTTTTGTTTTTTTTTTACATTGATATATACATCAGAGAATGGAATGCCAAACTGAATTTTTACTTTACATTCTAGAGGAAGAAGGCATTATATAAACAACCGTACATAATGGAATAGAAGTACTAATTAGGAAAGCATGACTTCTACATCATTGTAATTTTGCTCTCCAGATCCCATTGAAGTGTAAGCATTAATTAATGAATAATTTTAAGCTCCTTTAAAGTTACTTGTTGACTGTCTTTATTCACATTTGAACATTTTAAATAAATAGAACATTTCTTATTTAAAATGTAATGGGAAGATTTAAGAGAAATCATAGTCAATGAAGATAAAGTTATAGCAAACACACACTCACATGCTGCTGCTAGGAGAAAAATTTGATATGTCATTTCTGAGGAAATTAACCTTAATATGTTCATACTCTCTAATCAAAAAATTCCATTTCCATGTTGTATGTATATTCTAAATATTTATAGATGAGGTGTTTATGGAAATTTTTATCTATAATAGTAAAGAGTTAGGAACAGCCATAATTTGAAAAAATAGAGAGAATTGGTTAAATCTTGGAAATTAAGAAGCCATGAAAACCATGATTGAAGAAAGCATTTTTTCATTCTTCAAGCCAAAGCAAATCGTACATGAAATCCTAATATGGAAAGAACACGAGAGTTAAACTTCCCTGATTAAAATGTCCCAGGCAACCCAATGTCTTCTGCATCCACTGTCTCAACACAGTTCACAAACTGCTGCTGAGGAAGAATATTAATTGATGTGGGATTTTTTTTTTTAATTAGGCTCTTACAAAGTCCTACAGGGAAGATGAGAAGACAATCACATTTGAAAATACATAACAAATACTACCAGTGTTTGCCTCTGAACAATGAGATTACTGTTCATTTGCTTCTTCTGCTCTTTTATAGTCTGCAAGTTTCTAAAAACAAAAATGCATTAACTTTGTAAACATGGGGAAAGTTATTTTAAATAATAAATGTAACCCAGTATTTTTATTTTCAAAGGCAACACTGCTTAAAATGGAATATTCCTGCATTTTTTCCAATGATCATTCCTGCTAAGTGCACTTCCAGGAGTGGAGGAAAATCTCTGCAGGGCTCCCGTGGCCCTCATCCTGGGTATTTTTCTCTTCAGCTGAATTAATGTAATCCAGAGAAATGTGTGCCAATACTGGATTCTAATAGACATGATAATGATTATATGGAATTTTATTTTTGAAATTGTGAAAGAGTGCATTATGAAGGAAAATCATCCTCTAAGTGAAGCTCTCACAACAAAATTAACTCATACAAATATTTGGTTAGGCAGATGCTATTTGAGTTTGCAAGTGCCAAATGGGAGGTGTTCTATCCCAATATCAATTGTGGTGCTTAAATGTGTTTTCTTCCAGAATAAATAAGTTTTTTTGAACAGGATCTCACCAATAAGCAACCGTACAATCAGTGATGCCTGTTTGGCATGTGTGGGAAGTGTTGGCTTAAGAGGAATCTGGAAGGTTATCCGTTGCCATCATCTGTGTATTCTTGGTCCACAATGAGGCAAAACAGAGGAGTGCCTCTTTTTTTTTTTTTGAATTTTATTTTATTATGTTATGTTAGTCACCATACAACACATCATTAGTTTTTGATGTAGTGATCCATGATTCATTGTTTTCGTGTAACACCCAGTGCTCCATGCAGTATGTGCCCTCCTTAATACCCATCACGGGGCTAACCCAGGAGTGCCTCTTTACACTCACCCTAGGGCTTTTCCTTTGGTAGATCCTGCCAGTATCAGCCAGCTGTTGGGGGCTTGTTTGCAAGTATTATTGTAATTCTGGCTGCCTCTGTGGTCTACTCTTATTTACATAACAATTTTCATTAAATAGATTCATGTTTTTGCCAGAATGCTGTTAAAGGTATTTTTAGATCATGCCATGCATGGTAAATGATCATGTGCCACATGTTGGTACAATGAGAATAAAGGCATGTTACCAAATTTTAGTTAGGTGATATTATCTACTACTCCACTGCCCAGAAATGCTGTGGGCATGCAGCCTTGTCTCTTGGTAGGAAGAGAAGCCTGGAGAGTGTTATAGGGATGTTAGGGACAGAGTAGTGCCAACTAAAATTTCCCCTAGACTTACCCAGAAATATTGAAAGAAGATTAAAAGGGACTATTCTTTGATGATGTGATTCAATACTAGTCAATACTAGTCAAATAGCCTAGGGGCCAGCTAACAACTGCCCTTGTCCTGCCAGGAGTATTTGTCTCCTGCTTTGGGAATTACTGTTCTAGAAGGATGCTGTGACCACATGTAGTCACCAGCTATTGTCTTCTTGCCCATGTCTCTCTCTTCCCATTGTAAAGAGAAACATCCACCTCTCAGGATCTTTGCTTCAGTTCATTCACTCAGCTCTTGCCCAGTTCTCATACTCAGAGGAAATAATGGGGTTCTGTATCTTTCTGGCTCTCTCTTATGTTTTCTTGTGTGTCTTCGTGAGCCGTTTAATTTTTTAGCTTTTCTTGAGACAAATGCTATATTCAAATTCAACCAGGTGCTTTGCTTACCACTGAGCCTGGTATATTTTTGAGGCCCTAAATAAATAATAAATAATGCCAAGTCTTACTTTACTACACTTATGTGCTGACAATTTAGTATCTGCACGGGTACCAGATGATGTCATGGCTGCGTGCTTTAAGACTTTCTTTATTACAGCCACGATAGCATTATTTTTAGCACAGCAGGTGTCAAAAAGGTTTATTTTGAAAGAAAGAAAACATAAAAATGAATTATTTATGTGAGTTAAATCAAAATGTACTTGATATAAATGTTTAATCAGTTTTTCACCAACTTCTTTCCATATGCTCTGCCCTGCTCGGTGGTGCAGTTCTAATGGAATTACTAAATATATCTTAATAGCTCAGCATACAGCATTATGCAATGGTACTTACACAAGAGGAATTTTTCAATTTATATTAAACAGGTCAAATGATAAAAATTCTGTAAGATGCTCACTGTTTTTACAGAAGATTATTATTCGATTGGCTTAAAAAATTCAGTAAGTTTGACACTTAAAATGTGCTACGTTGACCATATTTAAAGTTTCTCATTCCTTAAAAAAGATGAGAAGATTAGAAAATAACTTTAATTTTGACTGTAATTGCAAATGTTTTTTTCCCCCTGCTTTCATAAGTAATCAGCAGATTTGCTGTTACTCCTGGAATATAAATGTTACAGAATTAAAATAAGGATTCCAAGAAAGACTACACCGTGACTAAAAGACAATTTTTATATTATGGAAGAAACTGAAAACCTAGACAATCCAATATTTTGTAGTCTCTGCCAGCTTCTCCACTGACCTTCAACTAGTTGCTTCCATATTTTTCTTTAAATTACCTACTTTTTTGAGATCTGTAAAGTCCAACTCCTTATTTTTATTATGTGCACTTTTTTAGCAAAATCAATGTCTACAAAACACTTGTTATTTTTATATGCAGATGCTTCACACATAGAAATCTTCCAATTTTTAAGGTTATGATCTAGAAGAGAGTCGTTCAAGTAAAGGGTTTGTGTCCGAGTCAGACACTGATTTCTTTTTTTCTTTTTTTTACTTTTTTATTGTTATGTTAATCACCAAATATTACACCATTAGTTTTTGATGTAGTGTTCCATGATTCATTGTTTGTGCATAACACCCAGTGCTCCATGCAGAACGTGCCCCCTTGAATACGCATCACCAGGCTAACCCATCCCCCCACCCTCCTCCCCTCTAGAACCCTCAGTTTGTTTTTCAGAGTCCATCGTCTCTCATGGTTCGTCTCCCCCTCTGACTTAATCCCCTTCATTCTTCCCCTCCTGCTATTTTCTTCTTTTTCTTTTTTCTTAACATATGTTGCATTATTTGTCACGGAAGTACAGATCTGCAACTCAACAGTCTTGCACAATTCACAGCGCTCACCATAGTACATACCCTACCCAATGTCTATCACCCAGCCACCCCATCCCTCCGACCCCCCACCACTCCAGCAACCCTCAGTTTGTTTCCTGAGATTAAGAATTCCTCATATCAGTGAGGTCATATGATACATGTCTTTCTCTGATTGACTTACTTCACTCAGCATAACACCCTCCAGTTCCACCCATGTCGTTGCAAATGGCAAGATCTCATTCCTTTTGATGGCTGCATAATATTCCATGTGTATATATACCACATCTTCTGTATCCATTCATCTGTCGATGGACATCTTGGCTCTTTCCACAGTTTGGCTATTGTGCACATTGCTGCTATAAACATTGAGGTGCATGTACCCCTTCTGATTCCTACATTTGTATCTTTGTGGTAAATACCCAGTAGTGCAATTGCTGGATCGTGTGGTAGCTCTATTTTCAACTGTTTGAGGAACCTCCATACTGTTTTCCAGAGTGGTTGCACCAGCTTGCATTCCCACCAACAGTGTAGGAGGGTTCCCCTTTCTCCACATCCCCGCCAACATCTGTCGTTTCCTGACTTGTTAATTTTAGCCATTCTGGCGGGTGTGAGGTGGTATCTCATTGAGGTTTTGATTTGGATTTCCCTGATGCCGAGCGATGTTGAGCACAGACACTGATTTCTTAAGAGAGTTCTCAAACTTCAACTGAGCTATTCTGATAGTAATGATCAAAATTATAATGTGTGTGAATGTTCATCGATGGCTGTCCACATGTCAGAAAAGTGTTCAACATTCTCCACATTCACTTCAAGGTTTTCTCCACATAACCTTATATGGTAGATGCCAACCATAACCCTGTTTTCCAAAGAAATAGCGGGAACACTAAGAGGGGAATAAATTTATATTCGAAAAGAGAAAGCAAGAAGATATATTAGAAGTAGCAGTTGGGTGAAAGAAATTGAAGATGATTTGGGGTTGAGGATCAACAGGTAAACCTATGGCAGGATTTTGGGCAAATAACTCCAGCAATAACAGCAATACATGTGCATGCATATACTCTGCTCAACACACCTGAACAAAAAAAGGACCAGCAGCAGAGACAACTCAGGGGAGAATGGCTACAATGAAAGAGCGAGAGGCTTTCTTTAGGCAATAGACTAAAAAAAAAAAATTATAGACCTTCAGTGTGGAAGGCTAAACACAAAGCAAGGATATTTAAAAGAGGATTAAATGGAGAGTGTGAATTTGATGGTAAAGAATCCTTTACCAAATTCTGGGGGACCGGCAGTAGAAGAAACTCCTCAGTGTTTGAAAAAAAAATACACTTGGGAAAAAAAGAGGAAAGATTTATGGTGCTAACTTATTCAATAAATAAATGTAAGGTACAGATTATTAGAGAGCACCAAAGGAAAAGCAAACCCTTCCAAAAGGGTTAGGTGGAATGATTTAGTGTCCAGCTGAGCACATTTTGCAGTGGATATAGAAATATTTCCCATATTTTCTGCAGCTAACCTCATGAAGCACCAACATTTCCTGCCACATAGCTGCGACAGCATTGCCAAACCCAAGAAATATGGAACTTGATTCCATAAAGGGTGGGGCGGGGGCAGGTTATTCTAGATGGAGACAAACCATCAGAGAGAAAGCCTCTGCTCTGTGGTTGTATATTGGTAATGCCCAACACACCGATGAGGATTTACTCCTGACTTACTGGCACTGTGTATGTGGCAGGGGATCCATGGATTTTGGTTGACAGGACAGGCCACTCATCACCCCGTGGATACTGTTAAGAGGAATCAGAGGAAGAATCTGGTTTCCTGAGATTCTCTGGACATTTTGAGAAGGAACACCTGTTCTAAAGTTCTCTTTTCTACTCTAATCTCCCCTTTCTTCTTCCTGCAGGAGAAAGTGTAGTAACAACAGTAAGTAGTGGCTAATGGTGGAAAGAACTGAGGGTTTATTGCGTGCCAAACACTTTGCTAAAGTCTTTCATACATTGCTGTGTTTTATCCACTTTATTGCTTCATTTTACTCATGTCAAGAGATCCCTCTTTTTCTGGTGACAGCATCCCTACCGCCCATACCAGACCCAGTGTTTTCCACTCCCTATTCACATGACCCCACGTTCCCCTGGCTTCATGGGTGAGAATGGGGCCCAGCCCATTGGTTGGGGGGCATTCCATTCTGGACATCGTGACAGGTTCAGGGACAGAAAATGTTCCAAGTCAATCTCAGGATAATTTGTCAGGGTATCTTCGGTGGAATAACTGGAAACAAGAAACTCTTTTTACTGGGTCACTATGTGTAAGGGTGAAATAAGCCCGGAAAAGCAGAGCTGCGAACGTGGAAGGGAAAGCAGAACAATGAGGAGACCAAAAGTGAGAGCGTTCATGTGTGTTCGCGCCTGCGCATGAGACTAGGAATGGCGGAGCAGGTGGGGGCGGAGTCCCAGTTTCAGCCCCTGCATTTAGACAGGCTTGAAGTTTTCTGGGATGCCAGCCACAGAATTTTTGTTTCTGATTTCTTAAGCATTTTTGAGTCGAGTGTCTGTTATTCTCATAATCCTTACTATTAAGAGAAAAAAAACTTTATGAAAAATGCATTATTATCCTTTTACAGATGAAAAAGTGAACCTCAGAAAGATGCATTCAAGGACTCACTATTCTACCTGGTATTGTCTGACATCTTTATAAATCCTATTCTGACCTTTCTCAGATTTTGATTTTCCCCAATTTTTGTATATGAGTCTGTTCATTCATCCTTAGTTACATCTATAATTTTTTTCTAATTATTCTTTAATAAAGAAGATTTAGACTATACAAGCAATATACTGAAGTCACAGTCTCAAAATTATCACTTGAAGATTTTCCTTGTTCATTGTCCTGACTCACCTAGGCAGAAATCCACCTGAAAATGGTTTGCATTCACAATTTCTTCAGCTCATGGTTTGCAGAACATTTGTAAATGAGATGTGAATATTTATAGACATTTGTGACATTACTACTGCATTTAGAAGCTTTTATACCAAATTATAGATTCATGTAAAGGTTATAAATTAGAAGCTTTACAGAAAATGTCTAAATATTTATGAATTTAACTACATTTAGGAATAAATTTGCAAATTTTACATTTGCTATTTTTTCACATTTATGAGCAAATATGAGTTTTCTAATAATCTATCAAAATGAGTCGGCACTCAGAAAAGCACAAACCCCAGATGGAAATGTTGTCTTCATTTTCTCTGGGCGTCTCCCTCCCCCTCTGTCTCTGTCTCTGTCTCTGTCTCTTTCCTCTTCTCTCTCCCTGACTCCTTTCTCCACCAGAAATAAAATATGCAAAATCCACCAAGGAGATTTCAGTGCTTCCAACAATCCCTGGTATTTATGAGTTGTCAATCATATTACCTCTTTATTTTTAACTCTCTAATCAGTCATCCATCAACCATCAGCATCCAGAAAAAAAAAAAAATTACACTTTGGAACTCTTAAAACATCATTATCTAACCCTTTAGGTTATGCTGAGTTCCAACTGAACATACTTGGCACGGACTCAAATGAAGCCACAGTTCTTGTTGGCCACACCCCCGGGGGGATGGACATGAATAGAACCCTCAAGATGTTCTGCTTCTGTGCACTTCACCATTGGGAACTAAGGGAGGGAGAAGACCATCACAACTCCTTGTGTTTCCACTTACCACCCCATTGCCCTGCAGTATCCTCCATGCAGCTCATCAGCCAGCACTCAGGCCACCCACTACATGACTGCTCACATCCAGGGATCTTCCCTGCACTCCACTGTGGCCATTGGGCCACTCCATTGGGCCTGGTCATCACGAATAACCACATCAACACTGAAATTTCAACTTATATGCATCCTACTCTTGAGCCCCACCCTCAAGTCCAATTACTCTTGAACATTTCTTTAGCCTCCCTGAGACTTTCAATTCATAAAAATGACTGTCTCATCACCATCCCCAGTCTGTCATATTACCACTTTCCTCCTTACTCAGCCAAGAATCCATGGTCTATCTTTATACTCATCTCCTAGCAAACACTGCTAACTGCCTTGACTCTCTCTCCCTTTTCCATTTCAGCCTTGATTAAATGCAAGTACCCAAGTGTTGCTGAACTTACCAGAGACTAACATACCACTAGGCTGACTTTAACTTCAGAAACAAAAACGTCAAATGAGTACTCAACAGTGCTGACTCATCCCATCCACGGCAGAGCTGCCACCCTGCCTGTGTCACAGGGGATAGTTGAGGGAACTCAAGCCAAAGTCACACTGAGTGTTGAAATGGCCTAATAGGACTTGGTTCGGAGATGGGCTTAAAATCCAATTATAGTGGATTAGACATAAGGAGAAATTTCATGTGATTTCTCACTTATTTCTGAAAGCAACTAGGACTTCCCTCTCATGCTCCCCCGCTCCATTTTGATGATGTAAGTTATGGGTAGAAAGCCTAGACTTCTTCAGCCGCTTTCCCGACATCATGAGAATAAGACTACCTCTGCATGATGCCAACACCATGGAAGACAGAGCAGGTAAAATGCAAGAATGCAGATCCTTTCTGAGACTTGTGAGTTGCTGAATCATTCAGTGCTAGGGTTCTCCCTACCTCCATACCTTCCGGTTACATTAGGCAATACACCCTGTATCGTTTAAGCTGGTAGAATTGAGTTTTCTTTTATATGCTATAAATAAGAATCCAAAACTGAAACACTTTCTTATTATGACTACTCTCTTGCTGTCCAAAACAACAATAACAACGACACCTTACTTTTACAGTCTCTTCTTTCATCAAACAGGGACTCATGGAATAAATGCTTGCTGCATATTGCTAAATGTCTCCTTAATAGTTCACCCCCAGGCTCCAGGGTGCTGTAGTGAGGCCAGTCAGGGGAGGTATGTGCAAGTAGCATATGGCAAAGGCCCATATATAGTGACTTTCATGGTGTTGGGCATACACATTTTGAAGTGGCACTCAGCCTCAAAATTGTTCTCTTCCTACATGGTATCAAAATGGTCTATAAAACCCTGTCCCCTTCATCTGGGAAGGGATGATGCCATTCTTTGGTAATGGGATGCAACTGAAGCTGCCAGCAGTGTGGAGCACACATGAGAACAGAGAGCCACACTTATTTATTGCATTAGTATAAGGGATGAATCTGTGCAGTAGATGGGAAGAGAAAAGATGGCAGAAAACTACATCATAATAATAGCAGCTACCATTCTTTCAGGATCTATTATGTGGTAGGCACTGGCATTGTGCAACTTACCCAAGGTACTCTGATCTTCACAACGGTTCTACAATAGGCAATCTCCACTCTACAGATGGTGAAAGCAGAGCCTCCAGAAGGAACCAAACCTGCCAATACCTTGATCTTGGACTTCCGTCCTCCACAACTTTGTAAGAGAAGAGATTTCCATTGTTTTAAGCCACCTGGTTTGTGGCAATTTGTTTTGGCAGCCCTGGGAAATTAATAAAAGCTGAAACTCAAACCCACAACCGCCTGCTCTTAGGAGTTCATGCTTTGACCAAAATACCACATTGAATAAAAACTACTTAAAAAGTGGAGTTTCAATGGATAGGGGTAAGAGAACTTAGTCAGTGAAATTATCATAGAAGCTCTACAAAAGACCCCACCGTCTGATGCGCACAGATCTCAGTGAGAAGGTACAGAAGAGAACAAGAACAATACAAAAGATAATGGCCACAGGGTTTTCACAAGTTCGTTAGTTAAGAGACTCTGCAATTTAGCACCAGAAAGCACTTCAGCCTACGTATGATGTGTGTGTTTTGTTCAAAAATAAATAAGGAGATACATGTATACTTAACTAGTTAATTGATTTTATCCCATACTATGAGTTTAAGCATCAGCTAACACGTTGGCTCTCTTTTCAAAGCTCTGAGTGTAAACACTGACTTTTAGGAAAGGGATTTGATAGGTATTGAGTGACTCCAATACCAGACTCTTCATCTCAATCTTTGCAGCCCGCAAGCACGGTTCCCTTTTTCAAAAATGTGATAGCTGGGCAGACATCCCTAGCCCACAGTAGCCCCAAAGCTGAAGCCCCAAGAAGCAAGGTAACAGCGTTCAGGTCTAAACCTTAGTAGATGCGCATGTTATACCTTGAACCCACTTCGTAAATGTGCATGCCAAGGTTTGAACCCACTTTTCTCTGAATCAAAATTCTGTATTTTCATTACTTCAGGTTTCACCACAAAAAATTATCTAAACTGATCAGTGGAGGTGACAGCTGCAGTTGGTATGCTGGGGACAGGCCAAGGGAGTGACCCTTCTGAAGAATGTACCCGAAGACAGACTCATTTTCCCCAGTGTGGGGCAGGACCAGCTCTACCATTTGCAGGGCCTGGTGCAAAATGACAATGCAGGACCCTTGTTTAAAAAAATCACCCAGAATTTTAATAGCAGAGCGTTGAACTAAGCCCAGAGTTCTTGTAAGGCGTGGGATCCCGTGGGATGGGGGAGGGGGCACACCAGGGAAGCCAGACACCTGGTTTCCAGAAGAGCAATCAAAGGGACCTTGGCAGCGAAGATCTCCTGCCTAGGTCAGCACACACTCCTATGCAGCTTCTCATGCTCGTGCACGTTCCAGCAGTACTAAGAAGTTGGGTTGAGTTATATTTTCTCAAAGCAGGGAGAATCTTTAATGCCCTGCTCTTAGTTCTTACACAAGCAAGCTACTGCTTTGCCCTGGGTGGATCTCTGTGTGACCTTAAGGTTAAGTTCAAATGCTTCAACGAAAGTATCTTTATTGCCATGGTCTCTTAGTGTGATAGGTAAGACCCTCTATTGACTTATGCATGTATTTGATCCAAGTTCATATCCTCAGATAAGAAGGATAGTATAATAGGAAGGGGGAATATCAAATCCCATTGCCCTAGGGCTTCTGTTTAAATATACCTTTGGATTCCGCATTTCTTCTATTTATTATTATTATTATTATTTTCAATTACCCAACATATAATACAGGAAAAATCAAATAAAATAGACTTGAAATTAAAAAAAATAAATAAACAAACCTACCTTTGGAAGTCTCGGAATTGCTACGCTTGCATTGCCTTTTAGAGCAGTGTTTTCCAAAGTGTGTGCCACTGCAAACTATTTCGAAAGATGTTAAAAAGTAATTGCATAAAAAGAGTTTTACGGTCAAGTAAGTGGGAGCTTTGTGCTAAACAGAGTGTTTTACTGGACGTTTCCTGGGCTCCCGCGCTGGAGTGGGCTAAGGGATGCGGCGTCTGCAGAGCCATCTTGCGGGACTGTGTTCCATGAAACACACTTTATGAAGCGCTTCTTTATGTGAAGCTGCATTGCCGGCGGCATGCCAAAGAGGGCATTTTCAAGCTCCATAAGTCCAGGCACACTTGTTTAAGAGCTTGCTTACCTAGGAACTTCTGATTCGGCCTTTCTTAGCTCATTACTTCCCCTCCCTCAGTCCCAGGTGGAGGTTGGTTACACCTGTTCTCACAGTGTCCTGGCATTTGGTGCTCAGTTTCCACCCGAGGAGCAGATTATGGCTGTGAAGATCGAAAAACATTCTCAGCTAATCTTAGCTGTGGGGTTAATACTGTTGTAGGGATCTTTTTGCAGTCTGTGCAGACGTGCGCAGCTCAGAGATCCATCTAACGCTCAAAATGAGGCCCCCTGAGTCTACGCCCCGGAACCCGCCGTCACGGCGGGAACTGGCACCGTGCCTGGCCTGCTCTTGTGTGGCCCAGGGCGAGTTGCGGCGTTCACCGAGACAAGTGGCTGCTGTGCCTTTCCTAATTTTAAACACGCCCACAGAGCAGAGACTGACTCTCAGTTTGATAGGTAACCATTTAGTTTGCATCAAGAGTAAACGAGTTTTCCGTTCCACTACACTTGAAGAACCCACCAGGCTGTACGAGGAGCAGTCGGTGAGCAGGCAACAACCCAGTCCACGCAGCCCGCGGCTCCGAGGCTGGGGCCAGGTTCAGCGGGAGCCGCGTGCGCCCAGCGCGCACATCTAAGTTCCCAGGAGGCTGGGAATATGGGGCTCACTACCCGTGTGTGCTCGGATGGGACTAACCGCTTTTGGCACTTGGGTGTGTTTGTTCATAGAAAGGGAAATTGAAATCACAAGGGAGTGCTTATTAATAACTGGGCGATGATAGAAGAGTAATCAAAGAAAGTCAACATATGAACTTCAAACTAACTTTCCTTTCTTAGCCTCAATCAAAAATCATCTTACTAATCGTTTCAATGATTATCTCCAGCTCCTTAATCTTTTCAATGAGAGGAGAAAAAAAAATCGATCCACTTTTATTCAGGAAACATTTTCTTATTGGGAGAACCCATGATTTTTATTAGTAATGGTTTCTTGAATATTAAGAGCCATACTTCTGGTGATTTCTGAACAGCAGCTATTGATTGCTATAAATGTTAATTCACTTGCTACTATGGCCACTGTTGAAAACACTAGAGGAATTAAATGTTTGGAGTTGAAAGATCATTTCTGGTTGTGTTATATTATTCATTCATTCGTTCATTCGTTCATATTACACATTTATCAAACCTCCATTTTGTGCCAAGAACTCTGACAGAGAATAAGTAGGGAACACAATGGATGAGGGCCCCAACCTCATGCTGTTAAATAGTTATCTCTGGAATCATTTGCTCCAGGATATGACTATGGAAGGGTCATGACCAGGCCTCTTACATCTCCTGCCTCAGCTCCCCGGGGTTCTCCACTCACCACATCTATAGAGTATCATGGTTTACATTGTAGCTCACAGCCTCAGACCTTCCCCAATTCCTCAGCAAATTATGATTGAGGCAGGAATATACCATGGTTCTCAGTATTCTTCCTGCTACGGTAGAATTATTTTAGGAGCTTCTGGTGCTTTCAGGGGCTTTGACCCTGCACTTATGTGGCTGGTTGTTGCCAGTCAAACCCAGGATATAGTCATTTTTATAAATAACCCTTTGGTTCCTGGGCCAACCCCTCTGGATCACTTTTCCTCTTCCCATGTTGGCCCAACTTGCTGTATTTTTTTGACCTTCCTCTTTAGTTCAGATCTGCTAGGTTACTCAGGTTAGTGACTCTATACCTTTTTAGGCATAGACCCTTAACCTGAATCTTCTCTTAACAATTTGTATTTCCTAAATGCCCACTTACTACTGGGCTTCCAGAACTGACCACCAAGTGGATTCCCTGGTGATTAGAATCCTCCTGATTCTAAACTATAAGGGGAATTAGGACTTAATTTGCCATAGATTTTGTACACTTGACCATTCAAAGTCAGACTCAAAAGCTGGAACAGAATCCCCAACCCCTAGTTTCGTACTAGGCTTTCATTTGGATTATCAGGTCTCTCCTCTTTCTTCTTGATTGGTGCTGCTCTACATTGGCCATAACAAACCACCTCTGTAATACAGACCTGGTGGGAGATGGCCAGAGGGGCGACACTGGAATTGGAGAGGCTCTCAATGCAGGAAGTTAATTCCAACTACAGAGAATCCACAGCATTTATATACATTAAGCAGGCCTCAAGTTGTCATGGTATTTCATTCCTCCTAAGAAAAAGGATGATCAAATAGGCAGAAAAAAAGCTGCTTACTTGCATTTCTTTGCTGAAAAATTATAGGGGGAAAAAAAGAGTGCATATAGAGGAAGAAGGCAATTCTCTATTACTGCTTTTTAAAGACCAAGAAACAGAAGCAGCTAGAAGATATCCACTAAATGATACTCTGGCTAAAGGGGGAGTAAGAGGAACAAGGAAGGAAAGCAGATGCATCGGCCACTATAACGAAATACCGGCCTGGGTGGGTTAAAGAAATTTATTTTCTCATGGTTCTGTAGACTAGAAAACCAAATTCAAGGTGCTGTCAGGGTCAGTTTCTGGTGAGGCCTCTACTCCTAGCTTGAAGATGGCCGCCATTTTGCTCTGTCCTGACATGCCCTCTCTTTGTGGGCCTGGAGAGTAAGTTCTGGCATCTTCCGTCTTCTTGTAAGGACAACACTGCTATCTGATTACGGCTCCACCCTTATGATCTCATTTAGCCCTAACTCCCTCCTTAAAGGCTGTATCTCCAAATATAATCACATTGGTAATTAGGGCTTCAACATATAAATGGGGGGTTGTAGACAGAATTCCGTTCATAACAATACCCAGTGAATGAGCAGAACATAGCCACTCTGAGCAATGTGGGGGTCATTTGCCCAGTGGTTCAAAAGACAGACTCCGGATTTAAATAGGCATGACTTTGAATTCCAGTTCTCCAACTTTATTCACTTATATTTTCATTTAATCATTGAACGAATATTTATTAGGCATATGTGTATGAAGGTTTTGTTAAATAGTTTAAGCACCCTGGGGTGAATAGAGCATCTCAGCAGACACCATCTCTGTCTTTAGAGAACATAGTTCAGTGGGAATATTGGTCAATAATCAAAAAACCCTACAAATATATAATTGCCAGCTGTGAGATCTCATACAAATTACTCGAGCATTATAAGCTTCAATTTCGGGGCACCTGGGTGGTTCTGTGGGTTAAGCATCTGCCTTTGGCTCAGGCCCTGATCCTGGGGTCCTGGGATCGAGCCCCACATTGGGCTCCCTGCTCAGCGGGGAGTCTGCTTCTCCCTCTCCCTCTGCCCCTCTCCCCTGCTCATGCTCTCTCTCATGTATGTTCTCTCTCTCTCAAATAAATAAATAAATAAAATCTTTAAAAAATAATAAACTGAAAAAAGTTATTTAAAAAAATAAGGCTCAATTTCTTCATCTGTAAAATGGGCCAGTAACAGCATCTGCATCATAGTGTTTTGTAGGAAATGAAATGATAAGATGCATATAAGACACAACACAGTGCCTGACACGGAGGGAGTACAAACAAGCAAACAAACAATAGAAAACAGCAGTACAGTAACTCCTAAATCCTTAGAAGAGACCCTCCCATCAAGAGGAAAATAATGGATTGTAGATTGGTAAAAACCAATGAATCACTAGTTACTACAGCATTCTTCATGTGAACACTAATGGAGCATAAAGATACGGGACGATGTTGTTTTTCTCTCACCTTTGTCAGGCCACACATCACATGTCCAGAGGAGTGCTGGACACCCTCATGAAGCAACGTGTGAAAGATAGTGCTCCTCAGTTCATCTTCCTTTTCCTGACTTGTGAAGGCAAACAATCTGCTCCCAGGAAATTGTTCTGTGAGTAGTTGTCCTTATCTGTAAAAATAAAGGTGTAGGAGAGAGAATTCTTAAGCCTCAGAATCCTAGGCTTCAAATAAGATTAATGATTAAGATTAGTAAAATAGCATGGTGATACAGCCTTATTTTTTGCGACATAAGGACCTTGATAATCAGACCAAAACCCAAAGCAAAAGAAGAACCAATCATTTCAAGCAGACCTAATATGTGAAGTTGCAACTTATAGTGACCCCAAGTATGTCTTTCCTTCTCTACACCCTCAAGTAGTTAGAGTAAGTTGATCCTTGACAATTCCACACAGCTGTTAAATTCAGGGCCTTTGGTGTCAGGCCAACTTGGTTTTGAAAGTTGGCTTGTAGGTGTGTTCCCGGTACATAGTAGACTCAATAAGTACGTGTTTAAGTAATGTTGAATCCTTAAGTACTGACTCTGCTCTTTTCTGATTGTAAATCACTGGGCTCTCTGTGCCTCAGTTTCTCCACTGTAAAATGGGAAGAGAAACAGTGCCTGCCCCACAGACTTGTTCTGGGGCTGCTGTGGGATAATTCAGGCAGAGCCCTGCACACAGCAAGCCTATGAAGGGTTAGCTATTGTTGTTGCAAAGGGGATTGTCTCGATGATTCTCTGGGTTATTTCCATTCAACAATTTTGAGTCATCCAACAACAATTTTCCAGGGTGGCAATAAATGCAGGCCAATGTCTTTGCTAAAAGAGAAATCTGGCCCCTAGGAGAGAAGCTGTCAAATCCTGAAAAGGGGATTTTGTTACCAAAACTGCCTGGCACTTCCTCCCTTCACCCCAGGGTCTACACCCTTTGTTTCTCTTTTCACCGCACACCATTCAGATTAAAGTGTTTTTGCCCTGCTTATCCTCTAAAGCACATATCAGTAGGCTAACGGTTGAAGGTCATGGGCCTCCATCTCTCTCTACCTTGTCTGGGCCACGCTTGGTGGATCCAAGGCCCCAGCTGGCGTGGGGGAAGTCCCAGTGAGCACACTGTGCGCCTAGCAGATGTAAAAAGCTCGGTGCAGTGATCTGGGTGCACCTGTTGGTTTGTCACCATCTGTTAGCCAAAATGTTAAAGAGCCACACCCTCGGACGGCCAGCTGAGGAGAACTTAATCCCTTCCCCCACAGGCCTCCCAATACAGGCTGCTGATCACATCTTACAAAAGAAGAGAGGCAAACACAAAGAAGAAACTGTCTGAACCCCACCCCGGGGGGAAACCTAATCTTCTGTCATTGCTGGATTTTATTTCTTAAGCTAACAAGAAAGGGGTTTTAAAATAAACCTAGATGGTTATTACCTGATAAGAAATCCTGTTATAAACTGCCTATTTTTTGTAAGGGAAGATATTGGTTTAACATGGATACTAGTATTAAGTGAATTCCTTGGTAATGGTATTTTGGATGACGACTTAGTGAGGTCGGGAACTAACGTTTGCCTCCTCCGAGGGAGAGAGAACTGGAATCTCAGGAGCAAAGTTGCTTGGGAAACCAGCCCAGGATCAACAATGATCTAGGCGTTTAGGCCTTGGAGTCTCTAAGATTAGAGAAATATTCCTCTAAGTAAAAACAGAAATTTGTATGACCTTCATCAAATCATGGGGCAGGCTTCACCCACTCGTGCCTCGGTCCCGCTGCCCTGATCCTCACAACACAGAACACAGCCTCACATTCCTAAGGGGTCAAGGACCACACCACTGAATAGCATTTAGCCAGGGGAGGTTATTTCAGAGCGAGGTGACACTTCCTTCCAGCTGAACACCATTAAACATGTTTAAAAGGAGAGTGAGATGGCAAGAATCTTTTACTGGCTGGCCCAAATCTTTTTTTTTTTTTTTTAAGATTTATTTATTTATTTGAAAGAGCGAGAATGAGAGAGAGAGAGTACATGAGAGTGGGGAGGGTCAGAGGGAGAAGCAGGCTTCCTGCTCAGCAAGGAGCCTGATGTGGGACTCGATCCCAGGACTCTGGGACCATGACCTGAGCCGAAGGCAGTCGCCTAACCAACTGAGCCACCCAGGGGCCCTGGCTGGCCCAAATCTTATCAAAGTTAAATATTCAACTAGAATATGCATCCGGTAACTTTCTTGAATATATACCTAGGATAACTCAAGAGCAAATGGTAGCCAGCCTTCTTTGTTCAGAATAAATAGGGAGCAGGAAACTTGTTCCCATCTAAAGTTGTAAAATAAGGAAGGAAATTGAAGATTTTAAAAAGAATCTTAAGTTAGAAATAATTTCATCCATCTAGCTATCAAGTTTGGGTTTTTTGTTTTGTTTTGGGTTTTTTGTTTTTGTTTTTTTGTTTTGTTTTGTTTTTTTGATGCTGGTGGTAGGAAGACAATTTTTAAAAATGTTGGCCAAAATCTTTTGTATGGCCTCATACTTTTCTTGTTGATTCTTTACCCCTTTCTCTCTTACCAAACTATCACTCACCCTAATCCTTAAGGAATATGAAATAGAATTAACACCTTCATACCAATCCCATTAGTGTGCTGTTAAATTAATGGGTTCATTTCTGCCCTCCAGCAAAATGCGGATTATAATCTTGAGACAAGCTACCTTTAGGCAGTAGGCAATCACTTTAAAAACCTGAAAGCAGGCAACATATGGCACACTACACAATATAAAAGTGTTTAAGAGGTACAAGTTTCCACCCTCCATGATACATGCCCAGTTTTAAATAAAACATAGCGTCATCTGGTTCACGCTTAAACACTGAAATTGAAATTATTGGCCATACTGTCATTTTCAAAACAATAGCTAACGGTTTGCACATGTGCTGTTTACAGATCCACAGCCTGTAAACACAGTCACCAACCACAACTCTGCAAAGGTAAATGACAGCTTGAAAAATTTCAAGTCTCCAGAACTCCTGGGATTTCCTCATTTTCCCCGCTTTCATTCATTCTTTCTTTCTTCCCACCCCACCCCCAACTCTAATCATAGACACAACAGAGCCTCCTCTGCCTGCGCATGCGTAACTTCCTAACCATGTCACCGCCACCCCCCCCCACCCCCCACGACACGTTTTCCTGCTGTTGAGACCAGCTGGGATGTATTAGTCATGCTGAAGCACGTCATGTAACACAGCAAAATATCAGGCAGCCCAGTGTCATGGGAAAAGTGAATCTACTTCATTATCTACCTAGGGAAAGGAAACGGAACTACCTCTTAAAAGGGCCTGGTCTGCTCTTCCGCGTTAATGTATATTCTGTTAATATCATTAAGGATATTCCAAGGTGTCTTGCTGTCAGTGAACACAGTACATTAGGAAAGCAGCCGCAGTAATACTGTGGCACATGGGTCTTTTTCTACCCTTTCTGTTCACACACACATTCTGTAGAAGTTAAAAGATTGTGATTTTATTAAATGAAGGAGAAGGATACTGTTATCAAACTAGGAACAGGTATGTCCTCTACTGTAAGACACTGCCTTGGAGATTTACAGGGAAAAATAATAATGTGTTGTGTAGCACTGCTTCTCAAACTTGAATGTACGTGTGACTTAGTAGAGACCCTATTAGAATTGCTATTGCTGACTCAGGGGCCTGAGAGTCTGCATTTCTAAAAAGCTTCCAGGTGAGGCTGAAAGCTGTTGGCCCCAGGACCACACTTTGATTAGCAAGGTTGTAGAGAAAGGGCAACATTTAGGACAGCTCAAATACAGCTGTTTAGAACTGTCAATGGCAAAATCTGGTTGAGTTGGAAGGGATCTAGATCTAGGTGACAGTGAATGGAAGGGGTTATCATGGGTCTCTGGGGCATTTTTGGTTTAATCAACAATAGACAAGGAAGACACTTCGGTTCATTTTAAAATTTTTATTCTGAATGATCTAGACAGGTCTGGAAACTCTCCAAATAATCTTGAGGTGGTATCTATTGGTATCTGCAATTTTTTCGTAGAGAAGCAGTGATGCTAAGAAGTTTTTCATAAAGGATATCAAAAGACAGGTAAAAAAATGGAACTGGAACTAGATTCTGGTGTGGTAGCAGTATCCCGAGTAATATCCCTGGGGGAAAAATAAGAAAATGATTTTCCCAACAAAAGATGGTCAAAGAAGTTATGATAATGTAAAACATTAGCTTCTCTTTGCTCCTAGAAATAATTTACATCTTGTATTTCCTCTGCCATTCTTCATGAGTCACTAATTATGGTAGTTTGAAAATACTTAACAGTTATACAATTATTTTATTTTTCTAACAGCACAATTTTTAAGAAAGAAAACATTTTCACAAAACTAAGATATTGTTCGGATGTTCTCCTTCATGATGCTAAGAAACATGAGAACTTTCATACCCTATGTTAAAACTAAACACAAATTTTGGGAATTAGAAAAAATATATATTGGTCAAACTTTTTGTTTTTATTACTTAAACTGTGTTATGATGTATTAGTTTCCTCGGGCTGCAGTAACAAATTATCACAAACTTGGGGGCTTACAACAACAGAAATTTATTCTCGTATAGTTTTGGGGGTAGGACTCTGCAAGTTTCAAGAGGACAAAGTCCTCAGCCTCTTTCTTAGCTTCTAGTGGTTATTTGCAATCCCGGGTGTTCCTTGGCTTGTAGAAATATCATCTAATCTATGACTCCATTGTTACATAATATTCTTTCTGTGAGTCTCATCTGTGGCTCTTCTCTTCTTCTAGGGATACCAAATATATTGGATTAGGGCCCACCCTAATCCAGTATGACCTTCATTTTAACTGGATTACATCAGCAAAGACCCTACAGTAGCCATTGTCCATGGTTTCGCTTTTCACAGTTTCAGTTGGTCAACTGAAATTTGAAAGCAGATCATTTTAGCCTCCTTCTGAAGAAGTGTCAGAAGGTCAAGAGTAGCCTAACACTATGTCGAGGTCCCTACATCATTCACCTCCCTCATCTCATCAATGGGTATTTTATCATCTCACAGCATCACAAGATGAAGAATGAGTGTAGGAGAATAACATATCTTGAGAGAGAGAGATGACATTCACATAACTTTTATTAGAGTGCATTGTTATAATTATTGTATTTTATTATTAGTGATTGTTGTTAATCTCTTCCTATGCCTAATTTTATAAATTAAATTTATCATACGTATCTGTGTACAGGAAAAAAACAGTATATCTAATGTTCAGTACTGTCTGTGTTTTCAGGCATCCACAGGGGGGATGTAATGTGTCCCCATGGATAAAGCGAAACTATTCTAAGTAAGATTGCTTTCACAGGTATGGGGATTAGGCCTTCAGACAGATCTTTTTAGGGGATACAATTGACCCATAACAGATATTGTGGCATAGACTTTTTGTACTTTGAAATGTGAATTCCAAGTTGGGTTTTTTGTTTGTTTGTTTAACCATTTTGAACAGGTTCCTCTATTTATTTATAAAGCAAGATGTGGAAGGGCTATGATTATGAAGGGGGGGAACTCAAGAAAAGTTTCACTTTTTAATGTAAAAAATATGAACTGATTAGACATGTAATAGATATTAGAAATCTTTGCTTTTTTAAAGAGCTAATGCAATTCAAAATATTTATTCTTATGAAGATTTGTACGTGTTTCTATCCAAGAGTTGTTGCTTCACTATTTAATTGCTACAATGGGAACTGTAATAGAGTACCCTCTCACACTAATAGTTAATAGATAGTAAGTTTCTTGAGGACAGATATTGTCCCATTATTTTTATTTCTTCTCTATTCCTAAAAGAGCACAATCAATGCATGTTTACTGAACATGAGTTTAATATTTTCTCATATCTAGTTATACTGAATCATTTTGAAGGCAAAATAAAACTTGTTTAATCATCAACATCTGATTGTTTATGTCATCTATTGGACTTTGGGAAAAATGCTTATCAGAGGAGATGAATGACATTTCTGTAAACATTTATTATGTATAGCCTGTTGTTAGCCCTAAAGTATACAACAAACAATCAGAAACAATAAATAGTTGGTATCCTAGGTTCACCTTCAAGTCCCTAGGTTTGTAGGCTTCATATCTTAGCCCACCGGGTGTCTGAGTTACTTGAAACCCATGATGTTAGCTAATGTCCTGCCCAGCTTGCTCACCTAGGAGATGGACTCACACATGTTATTTGTGCACTGACTCTAGCCCATGATTTACTGAAGACAGGGTGAAGAAATTTGAACTGAAACCCTTTTTGATTTAATCACGTTCTCCTAGAATCCTTCCCATAATCTCTTTTCCCCATCCAACCACACGCAAGCAAAAATATTCAAAGAAGAATCTTTGCGGTTAAGATTCAAAAACTCATCTTGAACTTAAAGCTAGCAAATGTCAGCAGTTTCATGCGAGTTTGTCCTAATGTTCTCAGAAATCTAAACTATGGTATCTTGCCGCATTTAAAATTCTTCCCTGCTCGCCGCAGTCCCTAATAATATCCTGGCCATGCACCTTCATCTATATTCATGAGAGTGCAGATGCAGCCAAATTAGTGGCAGCAAAGCACATTTTACAGTGTAGAAAATACAATCTGGCTTCCTTTAAACATTTTTTGACAAAAAAGTTTTATTTAAAAATAAAAAAAAAAAGAAAACCAGACAGATTTAAATTCACCACCACCCGTCGGAGGAGTCTGTTACAAATGCACAGCTGGCTTGATGATGAGTGACAAATCAAAAGTCAGAGAGAAACTTCCCGATCATCTGAGCCCTTGCCACCCGATTAGCAGAAGAAAAACAGGGCAGATGGAGGGAGACGCAGCAGTTCGGAGGGAACAGATGGCCACTACGAACTTGATATATGAAATTAATAACACTTTCTCAAATACAATTAGTAACAGGAATACATTACCTGAATTTTCATAACTGTGAGCAAGCTGACATTAAATGAGGTTTTTCAGATTAACAGTTGATGTGGCATTGATATTTGGAGGGAAATAAAAATATATAGCAATAAGAGAAACCTTTTGCTTTTTGGTGCCATTGATCAGGATGTTGTAACATATGAAAGGAGAATTGCAATTCAAAGAAATTCCACATTTAAATCTCACTAATTGGGATTTTTTTTTTCCTAATGTAGCCATTTGGACCACATAATGCATGAAATACTTAAGAGCCTTGTAGATGTATGCAGCATCTACTACCCTGGATGAATTCTTCTTTAGGAAGAAATGAACCCTTATACATCTCCCTACAGATAAACCCCGGGGGGAAAGCAAACAAAAAGGGACACAGGGCAGTAAAAAAGTCAAGATAAGATGAAATCAAGAGATAGGCTTTTGTGTTTTTCACAGCAACTCCTGGTACAGTAAGTAATTCTGGGAAAGTCAAATTAAGCTTTCTCTATTTTGATGCCCAATCTCTAGAATGGGGGCAAAATGCTTGTGCTGTATGTCCTTGTTCAGAGCACTGTCAACCAGAAAACCCATTTTAATTCAAAACCTATGATAGTGATACTTCTGGATTTTGTTAACCAGTCCTCTGGGAAGCTAGAACCTTCATGAGCTCAGTTAGGTCAGCCCGTAGTAGAGCCTGAGGCTCCTGAGGATACAGACAGGATGATGATGGAGCTTTGCTGAACGAAGCCCAAAACCATCCCCTGCAGGAGGCTAAGGCAACATGGGGTGTGACAAGATGAGGCCACAGCAGCAGCTGCCTGGGCTTCCTCATCGCAGCCAAGGGCACACCCATACTGATGGCGGAGAGATGCCACAGGCTGAATGCCCCTGGGACAGGTAGGCTTGAGTGTGCAGAAGTGCAGAAACTGAGTCTGCTGCAGGGGGAGAGCAGGAATATACAAGCACACCAGCCACAAGCACTTATCCAGGGTGGCAAGAGGAGTCTTTACGAATCCCAGGGGGCAGATCATTAGTTCTGCTACAACATGAGAATGGCTGTTTCCACAGCTGGTGGCTGCAGCAATTGGCACAGAGAGAAGGTAAGGACATCTCCTCTTTCTTGAATGAAATAACTCTGGGTATTCAGATAAACACAGGAATCACAAAAAGAAGGCTGTTCTGTGTTAAGGAGCTAGCACCCTCCTGTTTGTAGGAGGGAGAATAGAATGACCAAAGAAATCAAGATAGACCTCCCTCTCTCAACCCATCCAGAAATATACTTTACCAAATAGTCAAAACAGGTACAACTGGGAAAGCCTAGAATACAGGATGAAAATAGAGCACTTACCAGACATTAAATAATATTAATTTTAAGTAATATCTGAATTTAACTTGTGGTTTCAGCTGTGAAGCCAATTAGCAGTGGGATCTCAGCTAAATCAATGCCTAAACCTTATACCACCTAATGAGTTTTCATGTATAAAATAAAGGGCTTGAGTTTTATAAAAGAACTATCAGATCTAAAAATATTATATTAACAATCTAAATGTTAACATACCCATGGATATTTTGTTAATACTTTTAGGTTGCAATAACATGTCCATTTATAACCAAGAATAAGAAAGTTACCATTACTGGAGAGGTTAATACTAAATATTCCCAAAGAGTTCCATCTACTAAGAAGTGGGTTTGGCTTTTCAAGGTTGAGCATGTTTTCTCTCACACCTGAAACAAAAATAAAATCATCACACACATTTAAGTTAGGCTAGGGAATTAAAGTAAGTATGAACTGGATAGCATGTTTCTGAGTTTGGGTTTTCCTAAAAGCAGACCTTGACACAGTAACTTGAGGACAAGTAGTTTATTGAGGACACGGAAGAAAACACCAGTGTGGGTAGAGGTAGGGGAAGTAAGATTGAAAGCGAAGACAGCCAACAAAAGTCGTGTTACCGAACCTGTCACCGTAGCAGGTGACTGTTGCTCGATCTCACTAGGAAAACTCTGGGGTTCCACGTAAAACACACAGTGCAGACTTCACTCGCAGGAGGGTGAGGGAGCTGGGGGATTTAGGCACCAGCTACTGCCAGTCATTGTTTAAGGGCTGCCCCTGGGGATTAATTCCCCTGGACTTGTGGTCTGTGCTGGTGGACAAGCAGGTTGCTCAGGCAAAGATCAAATACTGGCAGTTAGAAGTCGGGTTGCGGCGCCTCTCAGTGTTAAGTACAAGGGGATATGACAGGGCACTGGCTGCATGCGCTAATACGTGTAATGATGAAACTACTCTCAGCAAATTCCTCACCCAATGGCTATTTGTCCACTAGACTGTGTGACCCGAGCCTTTATATATCTTCCTCTTCCTCTCACCTTTGGGAAATGTGCAGAACCCAGTAGGTATCTGGACTCCAAGCAGCTGCTCCTAGAAAATCTCCTGCTGCAGGCTTCACAAATGAATGAAGACCATCCCTTCACCCAACTCACCTGGATAACATCCGGGTATTACCTGAATGGCTTCCAGCCTCCTGAAAGTAATAATCGTCATTTTCTGAATGGTTCTGACTCCACAGTTAGCTTTGCTTACTCTGAGAATGAGAAGTGAGACAACAGAGGATGCAAGACAACTACTCTCATGAAACCTCTAACATTCTAGTAAGGGCAGGGGAGTATTCTGACATCCCACTTTTTGTTATTATTCCCCTGGCAACATAACGTTTGAGTGAAATCCAATTAGAACTTCCTTTTACCTTACTTGGAGTACAAAGGGAAGTTCCTTCCTCTTTATTGAAATATGCATATTGAAGAGAGCTAGTAAGCAGGACTTCTAAATAGGGGGGGGTCATCAGTAGAGTATTTGCTAATGTTTTCCATTCTCCCTTTATGTTAACGAGCAGCATGCCTTTCAGAAAAGGTCTTAATAACCTAAACATTCCTGATCCGTAAGCTGTTAGGTTCATCTGTTCTATAAAAAAACAAAAACAAAAACAAAAAACCTCAGTGCATGGGGTGTTGGAGGCCTTGAGTCTCATTTAAAAACTTTTCTCAAGGAGTCCCCTAAACAGTGAGTAATATTATTACCTCCCATTATTTATTTTATTCTCTGAAATTAAACAATTTTTATTCCGTTCCTAAGAAATTATTTTTAGGGGCGCCTGGGTGGCTCAGTTGGTTAAGTGACTGCCTTCGGCTCAGGTCATGATCCTGGAGTCCCGGGATCGAGTCCCGTATCCGGCTCCCTGCTCAGCGGGGAGTCTGCTTCTCCCTCTGACCCTCCCCCCTCTCATGCTTTCTCTCTCTATCTCATTCTCTCTCTCAAATAAATAAATAAAATCTTAAAGAAATTATTTTTATTTGCTCCATCTTTCAACAAGTATTTATTGATCTCTTCTTATATGCCAGAAACTGTACCAAATAAACATTTCAGATAAAGATTCTGCCCCTGTTGTGGCGCCTGGGTGGTTCAGTCCTTAAGCGTCTGCCTTCGGCTGAGGTCGTGATCCCGGGGTCCTGGGATCGAGCACCGCATCAGGCTCCCTGCTCCGCGGGAAGCCTGCTTCTCCCTCTCCCACTCCCCCTACTTGTGTACCCGCTCTCGCTGTTTCTCTCTGTCAGATAAATAAATAAAATCTTAAAAAAAAAAAAGATTGTCCCTGTGAAGTTTACATTCTCATGTTGGAGTCAGTAGCGATAAAGTGAACAAAGTTAGGTATTATGTAAAAAGGCAACGAGTTCTATAAAATGAAGAAAATACATAAGGCAGAGAAGAGGTCCTAGAAGTGCCGTAGTTGTCAGGGGAGACCTTACTGGGAAAGTGCCATTTAGGCAAAGATTTACAGGGGATTAGAATATAATTCTGAGTACCTGGCACATTTCTAGGGCTGGCAACACTGCTGTAAATTATGACAAAACCCTTCCCTAGAGAAACTTAGCTTCTAACGAAGGAGCTCAATCATAAATAGATAAACAAATACAGCATAATGTCAAAAGAGAATCAAGAAGAAAAATAAAGACAGACCCTGGGATAGAGTAGGGGTGAGCAAATTTGTTCTGGAAAGAGCCAGATAGTAAATATTTTAGTTTCTGGCATAGTTTCTGACAAAACTACTCAATTTTACCATTGTAATATGTAAGCAGTCACAGATAAAAAATAAATGAATGGGCATGGCTGTGTTTCAATAAAACTTTATTTACAAAAATAAGCAGTGGGCACAAATTGGTCTGTGGGCCATAGTTTGTTAACCCTCAGTCATGGGAATCTTTGAGAATATGATATTTTGGCAGAGAACTGAATGAATGAATAAAAGCCATGTAGTAATCTAGAGAAAGAATATCCTAAGCCGGAGGAAACACAAGTCCAAAGTCCTTGAGGTGGTAAGTTGATTGACAAGTGTGAGCCTTGAAGTCAAGTGAACAAAAGGAAGAAATAGGGGCGCCTGGGTGGCTCAGTTGGTTAAGCGACTACCTTTGGCTCAGGTCATGATTCTGGAGTCCTGGGATCGAGTCCCACATCAGGCTCCCTGCTCAGCAGGGAGTCTGCTTCTCCCTCTGACCCTCCCCCCTCTAAAGCTCTCTCTTTTTCATTCTCTCTCTCAAATAAATAAACAAAATCTTTAAAAAAAGGGGGGAAGAAATACAAGAAAATGGATCAGAGTATGTAATAGACTTCATTGCTGGTCACAGTCATTTATTCCTGTCTGTATACACATTCTTTGCCATGTGATATTGTAGATCTCCTCTTAAGGGGAGTAGTACATTTTCATAGCCTTGACTTTGCATTTAGCCATATGAGTTGCTTTGGTCATTAGAATAAAGTGGAAGTGACAATATACCAGTTCTGAGTCTAAGGGTTGAGACCTTGTCTGTTACTGCTCTCTCTCTCTCTCTCTCTCTCTCACACACACACACACAGACACACACACACACACACACATCTGCCATTGCTATGACAAGAGCTCAGGCTAGCCTTCTGGTCCCTCTAGGAGCAGAGCCACCCAGCCAAGCAATCCCAGTTGAGTCCAGCCAGGATCAGCCAACTAGTAGCCAAGCTACAGACACTTAAGGGATCATCAGTACTGTTTTAAGCCACTGAGTTTTCAGGTTGTTTGTTATCTAGAAATAGTTATGTGATACAGAAAGGTAGCCAAGGGGGCAGATCATGGCAGCCTTGTGATTATGGTAGGAACTTTAGATTTTATTCTGTGAGAAAGAAACCATTTGAATGTTGAGGGCAGAGGGAAGGCAAGACTTGGTTCATATTGTAGATGGGATATCAGGGTTACTATATGTGGAACATATGTGGAATATGGTGACCACTCAGGAGACTTTTACAGCAGATTGGTAACGGCAGCTAAACTAAGGGGGCAGAAGTGAAGGAGAAGAGAAATGGTCAGATTTGGGATACATTTTGAAGGCAGAACTGATGGGATTATTTACATGGACTTGATGTGGTGAGAGAAAGGGAGTCATCAAGGATGGCTCTGAAGTTCTTGTCCTGAACAAATGGCTAAATATTGCTATATTTGCTGAAATAGAGGGTGATCTAATGGATGAGTTAGTTGAAACTGGAAAAGTATATAGAATGGAGATCAAGATCAACAGAGAAATATTTTGCTAATATGAAACTATTAGTTTTTTTTTTTTTTTAATTTGCACAAGACTTTGTAGGTACACTCTATAAGTCACTGTATTAGCTTGGGCTGTTATAACAAGATCCCACACACTTGAGTGGCATAAACAACAGACATTTGTTTTCTCACAGCTCTGGAGGCTGGAAGTACAAGATCAAGGTGCCATCAGTGTTGATTTCTAGTGAGACCTCTCTTCCTGGCTTGTAGACAGCCACCTTCTCTCTGTGTCCTCACTTGGCCTTTCTGCTGTGTAGGTGTAGAAAGAGAGATCGCTGCTGTCTCTTTCCTTTCTTAAAAACATACCAGTCCTTTAGGACTAGGACCCCAGCCTTATGTCTTCATTTAACCTTAATTACCTCCTTAAAGGTCCCTTCTCCAAATCTGGTAATGCTGGAGGTTAGTGTTTCAACATATGCATTTGGGGGAGAACACTACCTTTATTTATAACATGAATGATGGACTAAAGCAACTTGACTTGAACTCCAGTTAGCGCTTTTTTTGTTTCCTGTACAGAAAAGTATTCTTTTTTCTCAACCTTTCCAGTTAAGTTTCTTTTCTACCATTCCATTACAATGTTTCTTGTTAGGGTCAGAACTGACTGCCATAGGCTTTATCCCATAGTTCCTTTTCTTCCTTCTTCTTTCTTGAATCCTCTTCAGATTTGACACAGTTGATCATTCTCAGACACATGTTCTATTGACTTAGGTGATCCCTCACTCTCTGTTTCCATGTAACTTCTCTAAGAACACCTCACCGTCAGCTTTGCTGGCTCTTCTGTGAGTGTTAAGATGCCTCAGGGCACAGGCCCAGACCCACTTTTTTTTTTTTTTTTTCTAAAGCACTCTGTCCCCAGGTGGTCTCCTCAGCTCTCCTGACTACATAAAAGCAAACAGCTATTAGCTCTCACCTTTGTGTATTCAACATGACATTTCCACTTTGATCCAGACTTTTGTTCCTAACTGCACCCTTGACTTCTCCACTTAGATAGATAGTGGAAATATTAATAGTCATCTCATCAAGTCCAAAAAAGAACTTTGACTTACTCCTAGGCCAAACTAGTTCCTCTACCAGTTTTCTCCTCCTGAGTAAATGGCACCGTCATCAACTCAGCTGATGAGGCCTTACACCTGGGAGTCTTCCTTATGTCTACTGGTTTCCTATCCCTCAGGTTTCATCTATTAGCACATCCTGCCAGTTCACCTCCCTCCCCATTCTGCCACTTGCTAACATTTTCACTATAACCACCAACTAGGTATTGAAAATAAAATTTGCAGTATAATAAAAGGGTAGCCGGTACTTTTAGTTCAAGTGTATGACTCCTTTGTAACTCCCTCACTGAAGCATGTGGCTAACACAAGCAAAGAAATGAAGAAGAAAAAGAATGGAGGTAGTTTAATAAGCAAGCCTTGCTAAGATTTTTTTTAAGAACCCAAAATCCATGTGGAAGGAATGTTATTTAACATCCTATGATGTTTATTGACTTGTGAGAATCTAATATCAAGCAGAAAAGAAATGCATCTAGGACAAAAGTCCTTCTGGGGGAATTTAACTGTTACCCAGCTGGATTGTAGTTTGCGATACGGAATCCTGTAGCAAGTCAGCTTGTGAGGCACTCTGTCCTTTCAAGCCCAAAGGAGGAGGCTGTTCATGCTAACAAGGAACAACTCTTCCATACGAGTCAAGTCCTTCGTGGAGGAATAGTAAAATATTTGGGGGCAGGCCCTGGGTTACTTTTTGGAGTCCTTCAAATGTAACTGCTTCACCTACATAGGAGATGGGCTATACCATTATCACTGCCGTAACAAGAGGAATACAAGCTGTGACAAAGTAAAAAAACGAAACAGTCAAAAGTAAGCAGCACTCTTAAAAATCCATAAAATCATTATGCAGTTTTAACCAATTACAGGTCTGCTTTCAGTTAAAAACGTGCCAAGAGCCAACCACAGAAATGAGTCAGAATGGAAATTTAATTGAAGACTGCCCGCCAGCATCCATTGAAAAGACTATTTTGAGAGAGCTTTTGGAGATCAGTATTGAAGCCATATTTGATTTGCTTTAGGAACTGTTACATTCAAACTAGTGAAATCGCCTCTTCTATGGTACAGATAGCAAGCCCCCTGCACTGAATTTTCCTTCTCTTCCACCAACTGCTTAGAGTTGAAAGAAATAAAGAAACTTCAACAATCTATTAAGATTATTTAGCAGGGCTGGATAAATAATTTGCAAGACCCAATGCAAAATGAAATTTGGGGGCTCCTTGTTTAAGATAAGGAAAAATGTGTTGCTAAAGTACTAAAATATAAAGACCTTTTTCTTGACCTTTTGATGATTTTCATTAACTTTTTAATGTTGCACTGACTCAGGCAGGTGATACACACAGGATCAGTACAGACCCTCTAAAGCATCTGAGGGCTCAGCCTGAGGCACTAGTCCAACTTGTCAATCTCCCTTTTGTATGCTGGCCACCCAAGCCACAGGGACAGGTGACCCTGAGGGATTCCAACCTCCATGGGGGGCATGCTAGGAACCTTGATCGGGAGTGGATAAAAGCTTTCCACCCCCGCCACCCTCCTCCCTCCCAACATCCCCACTCCCAGTGCAAAAAAGCCACCCGTTGAATGCCCTGTAAAGCTGGTAATCCTGCGTTAGGACAGCAACCATGATACCCTGCCCTGAGATACTGTGGGGTACAGGCATATGCAACCCCAAACCTCTCCATGTTCATGCCCAGACCCCACCAGGAGTGGAAGGCAATGCAGAATGTGGTCCTTCCCTTACTGACCTGACCCTGCCCTTGGTTGAGGGTGGCCGTGGGAGCAAGGCAGGAGGTGGGAAGTGTGATGGGCTCAAGGCCCAGAGGGTAAGGGAATGGGTTGCCAAGAACCCATACCAGGAAGGTGGGAAGGCAACAGGAGGCTTCACCGCATATTAGCTGAGGCTTCAAGCCCCACCTCCTCACGCTCTATTGTCCCACCACACTTCACTTACAAAGCACAAATTCAAAGATTAAAATTATTAATAATTCCAAAACAGTGACTGTAGAGCAGAAGCCTCTGGTCCTCTGAGCCCAAGGTCATGTGTGACTACACTTTGTCATATGTCTATGAAACTGACTCTGATGGAAAATGAATTTGCTGGTGACATCACAGTGTCCTGAACCTGGAGAGTCTTGGAGGAGCTGTGTGCCTTCAGCAACTCTTATCCAACATATACAATCTTTTTTTTTTTTTTAAGATTTTATTTATTTATTTGACAGAGAGATAGAGAGAGCCAGAGAGCACAAGCGGGGCGTGGGGGGGAGGGTGGGATGGGGCGGAGATGGCAGAGGGAGAAGGAGAAGCAGACTTCCTGCTAAGCAGGAAGCCCATTGCGGGGCTTGATCCCAGGATCCTGGGATTGGGGCCTGAGCAGAAGGCAGACGCTTAACTGACTGAGCCACCCAGGCGCCCCAGCATACAATCTTATTTTTTAAAAAGAACTTTCTACCTCAGTAAGACAAGAAAGACAAGGCTTTTTAGAAATTTTAAAAACAGTATAGCTTTTATTTCATGCACTTATCAACATTATACACAGCAGTACTAGGAGAACTTGCTGAAGACAAAAATGACTTAATTTGGAGTCTGTTTCTAGGCAGTGCCATTCTAATCAGAGTGTGATTAAGGCATTGCTCCAAGCAGTCTTGGCTGGCTTCAGTGAGCTCGCACAGATATGGCTCTTGGAGTCCTTTCCAGCCTGGACTGGATTAGAGCTCATCAAAGCCTCCCAGTGCCCGCCATTCCTCCTTCCTTAGGACTCCATTTCTTTCTCAGTATTGCTGTTCAAACCATCTCTAGCAGCCCCCAGTGTCATTTATGATGAATCACTGCACACACTCACAATACTGTTGTGGTTGATCATTTTCATTGTGGTACATATTTGAAAAACCTAATTAAAAACTTAAATGTAACTAATAATTTTGAGGTTCTTCATAGCTCTGTACATATGATCTCATAGTTGTAATTCCACGTCTTTTTTTTTTTGTAGTCTGATATTGCTTCGTTGGGGGAGTGATTAGTTATAATCCAACATATTTAATTGTTATAATTATATATACAATTATATATATCATTCTAAGTATATTTAATTATGATTATTTGTGTGTAATATTTCTTGAATGCTTACTACCTATCAGCAATACCTAAACTCCTTTAATCTTCACAACAATCCGATGAAGTAAGCACCCTCATCACTGTTTACATATGAAGAAACTGACTTGCAAAGTGGTTGAGTAACCAGCTTAACTCCATATAGGCTAGTTGTTAGTAACTGGTTATTGAGGTCTCACTATGAGCCAGGCACCATGCTAGATATTCTATATACGTTATCATATTTCATCCCTACCGCTATTCTTTGGGATTGTACAACTGTTATGCTTATTCTAGGGATGAAGAAATTTGACATTGGCAAGGCTGACTTTCTCAAGGACACACTGTTATTGCCACGAAGGAGAAGAGGCAGGATTTTACCACAGGCATCTGGATACAAGAGATGGTGTTTTCATCTATTACACTATTTGTGGAAGGTTGTATTTTACAAAAATGGTCAGAGCAGTATTTCTATTCCAAACTCCTCTTCCAGAACCTTGAACTCCATTATCAGGAGATGGAGTCTATTTTCCCTCCTCTTGAAGCTGTGTGAGCATTACGACCACCATGGTAAGTAGCAATTCGGGGAAAGTGATGCATGTGTCTTTTGGGGACTAAGTCGGGGGGGCACTACTACATCTACCTGGCTTGCTCATGATGCTCATCCTTGGCACTCAGCCACTGTTGGAGACAGAGTGATGGCTCCTCAAAAATGTCCGTGTCCTAATCCCCAGAACCTGTGAATATGTTACTGTACACACCAAAAGGGACTTGGCAGATGTGATTAATTAAGAACCTGCAGATGAGATTATATTAGATGTAATCGCAAGTTTCCTTAAAAGTATAAGGGGCAGAAAGTTCAAAATCAGAAGGAGCAGTGACTATAGAATTCTCATGGAGAGGGAGGCAGAAGCACGTCAATCAGAGGAAGATCTCATTATGGAAGAAAGGCACAGAAAGAGGCAATGTCCCTGGTTTTGAAGATGGAGGAAGGGGGTCAGGAGCAAAGGGATGTGGCAGTCTCTACAAACTGGAAAAAGGAAATGGATTCTCCCTGAGAGCCTCCAGAGAGAAATGCAACCCTGCAACACCTTGATTTTAGTCCAGTGAGCTCTCCATCAGACTTTTGGCTTACAGAACTACAAGATGATACGTTTGTGTTGTTTTAAGCCACTAGGTTTGTTTTACTTTGTTGAAGCAGTAATAGAAAACTTATACAGCCACCATGCTGTGAGGAAGTATTTCAACTGATAACCCAAGGTAAGGACTCAGCCAACAGCCATCAGCATTCACTAGAGTGAGTGAGTGAGTGAGTGAGTGAGTGAGTGAGACTTCAAAAGATTCCAGCTTCTAGCCTTTGAGATGTCGTGTTATGCCAAGTGGAGCAGACATGAGCTGTCCCTGCTGAGCCCTGCTTACATGTCTGGAGGGATTGTCAAAAAACAAAAACAAAGACAAAAAAACAAATATAAGAAGGTCTGTGTTACTCTATTCCATGCTTTGCTCAACTAGGGAAACTTCACAGTCTGTGAAGCAATTGTTGACTATTGGGTTTCATAATTTAAGTATTCATAAATTACAGTAAGCATTAACCTATGCCTAACTGCTGAGAATTTCCTATCCTGTTAAAGTATTAGACCCATGCATACCAATAAGTTTCTAGAAATGGTAAGCAATAAATAAGGAAGTATGTCAATGGCCACCCTCACCGTGAGAAGAATCACCCATCTCCAAGACCTGTGTAGCCTTGATGTTCTCTACTAGTTACAGCACTGCTGCAAGTATCACAGTTTTTGAAAGACATTCCATGTGGATGATTCCTGAGATGCATATGAATAACCAAGAACTTTGATTCCACAATGCATAGCATGCAGAACACACAGAAAATCGTGGAGGACCATCTAACAAATACAGGTACCTATCTTAATTCAGATTTTTTTCTCTTTTTTTTGAAAAAAGAAAATGTCACAGAGCTACCATGGTCATGAATTTGGCATTGTTATTTTCAGCCATGCATGTTTTTTGTATTTTTGCTCCTCAAAGAAAATAATATTGCATTGCATCTTTCCACACTTCATGTATGTTATCATCAGCCTGAAACAATTTTTGGTTGCTATCATATTTTTAAGGTTTATTCATTGATACTCATAGGTCTAGCTTACTAATTTTTAATGGCATATTCTTTCTGTTATTAATGGACACTTATGTTTTATTTTTTGTTTGTTTTAGCTTTTCATTTTAACAAAAAAATACTGTAATCTGTGTCCTTTACACATCTCTTTGGGTACATCTACTAAAGTTCACTGCATTATGCATTTAGGGATGAAGTTGATGAGATCAAGGAGATACCCATCTTCAAATTTGCTAGATATTATCAGATTATTCTCCAGACAAATTTTAATTCTGTCACAGTATGAGAGAGTTCCACTGTTCTATATTCTTTACATCTGCTATTATCAAACATTTTATGTTTTGCCAAACTAGGTCTGGAGTTGTATCTAATTGTGGTTTTTCCCAAATTATGAGGGAAGCTAAGCAACCTTTCAGATGTTTATAGGACAATTATTCTTCCCTTTTCTGTGAATTACCTCTTTATGTCCTCTGCGTGTTTTTCTATTGAGCTTTGTGTGTGTGGTCTCATTTGTAAGCATCTTTAAAATTTTGGGATAATAATTTGTTTTGTTATATACTTTGCAAAAGTCCTCTCCTAATGTTGTGGCATGTCTATTTACCTTGTTTATGGTGTCCTTTGTGTAACATGTGTTTAAATTTGAACACAGTCAGCTTTATACTTTCTTCAATAATGTGTGCCTTTGTATCTTATTCACTGTATCTCAAGGTGATACATATATTTTTAAATGCTTTCTTCTAAACTTTTTATGTTTTTGATCCATCAGGAATTCACCTTTTTGTGTATAGTGGTAGGGGTTTGGTTTTATTTTTTTCCACAGAGATATTTCATTTCTCAGCAGCATTTATTGAATAGTCTCATTATTTCCCAGTAATTTTTAATGGCATCTCCATTATATTGTTTTTAAATATATATGAGTTGGAAAGAAACTACTGTATCTCTATGAGTTTGCATACACTATTACGTCTGTCTGGAATGTCCTTTCTCTGTTGATTTGCAAATATTTTACTCATCTCTTAAGTCCTAATTAACTATCACCTCCTTTATAAGATGACTCTCTCCCTTCTTCCTCCTACTCTGTGTTGATTACAACCTCATTGCAACATGCACTGGACCATAGATATTTATGTGGAGAGAGTTTTCACTGCCAGAGTTTTAGCTTTTTTGAGGCTAAACACATTGTCCTGCTATTTTATACTTCAAACGCCTCGTAGATATTTAGTAAGATTAAGTAAACGAATACATTAATTGAGTGAATCTTCAAAACAGAACAGCTTGAGTGACACTTGGTAAATCTGAATAATTCATCTTCATATCTCTGGACTCTCTTTTCCTGTTTTGCTGACTTTGCTGTGTAGAGACTTTAATGTAGTTATTATGGAAGAAATTCTTTCTAAAAATTGCTTCTTATAACTATAATTTGTAGAGATACGATCTTATTAGATTCTTCATTTCTGTTTTTTGTTTTTTATTTTTGTTTCTTTTTAATAAATGATGTCTAAGGACTAAATCAGCAACCTTACCTACATGGTAATCTGCTTTATCTAAAAATCCCCAATGCTGTCGTGCTGAGGAAGAAGGCAAGCTTTGCATTCTAAACAAGCTGCTGTTTGGTACATAAAGCTAAAATCCACAAATCATACTAGAGACTGTAAACTCACCCAGTTTTACTTAATAATGTTTGGATATTCTATAGTTCCCTATAAGATGTAGAGACTCCATAAATGATTATTGAATATTTGCATGAAAATAAACGTATGTATCTTCACATTCCTTACTCTTGAGGTTTTATAAGATCTAGGACTGTCACAGCTAATAAGGAGCATAACTAATTTCTGTACATTATTTCCATGAAAGTATACACATCCAATGAAGCAAGCTAGGCAATAGCATTGTCAGCATGACCCTGAAGTTATCATAGTCATTTGCTTCCGGTATTATTTGAAAGTCAATTTAGACTACCTATTAGAGATATTGTTTTCACTTGCAGTAAATACTCAAATGATTAGCAGTCCTCCTTTATTGCTGTAAAATTTACTATTGACTAAACTCACAGTAATAAATGCTACCATTGAGTGCAACCATTCAAAAGAGTGAGAAACACAGTCTATACAAGAAAACATGGTCATCAAAATCTCCTACTCAGCCAGTCATTTTTGGCTGTAAGAGTTACCTTTACTTGGGAATGTGGAAGTTTGGATTTCACATTGCTACAGGTCAACAAATCATACACAGTTGGCTCTGCCTGGTTTAGAGGAGCCTGGTTACAGCCAATTCCACACTATTTTTGCACCAAGTTAAGCTGTGTCTCTGATACCTCTAATTCGCTTAAGGAAAGAGCAATCACTTCCAAGATTTCACCCAAATTATTCTTTTAAGCCATTCTTAACAGACTGAGCTTTTCTCTAGATCTTTCCTTTCCTTATCCCTAGAAATATCCTTTCATGGTTGACTTTTCAAGGTGTTCTGCCGATATAATTTCTAAAATGGTCTTTTCAGTTCCTGCCTGGTTAATCTATTAAACACTTGAGTTTTCTTTCTTTCCTAATTCTTTTCTGGTGGATTTCCTTTTTGAACACTTCTTGCCTCTACTCTCCTATACCTCCCCCTCACCCTACACACAAAGATTTTTCTACTTTCTTTCCCCCTCAGCCATATGGGTTCCAAATTTTCTCATTCTCCTCTGTTCATGTCCATGTGAAACAAAACAAAACAAAACAAAAACAAAAATAAAACCCAATCTGTTTTATCTGAAATTAGTGACGTTAAGTCCCAAATTTACATTTAAATTTCTCTTATCTATAACCTCCGCTAGACTCTTCCTCTCTTTAGAGTTCAGTTTCCTTGTCTGTAAAATGAGATGGTTGGAAGAGTTCTGTAAGGTCTGTTTCAGCATAAGCATGACTCTATGACTCAATGAATCTAACAAACTCTGTCTTCTTTGGTAACCTCAAATGATAGTGGCTTATTTACCATCAAATAGGCTACCTTTTACATGCACTGTCTTGAGGAGCACTGTGGCTCTCAGCAAATCCAGTGTGAAACCAGATCAGGAAAAAGAAGAACCAGCCAGTTCTGGCATCCTAACTGCGTTCGTCTTAACCCAACGTGAAGCGACCTGGTTGGGAGGAGGTGGCAAAGGCACGAGAAGCTGCTAAAGGGAGACTGAATGTGGATAGTCTCAGGGAAAGATGCAAGCCCATCCCAGGGGATGGCAAGCAAAGGAACTAAGCCAGTGTCAGGGCTTCAGGGAGACCTTGATAGGAAAGAGCAAACAGAAATTTAGAACTTGGTTTAGAACTTGGAAATTTACAATGAAGTTTAGAACTTAGAAATTTAGAACAGATACTTTTTTCTCTAGTAAAGTATTTATTCAGGAATTGAGTTTAGGGGTCCTGAGACAAAGTAAGAGGCCTTTGCAAGGCCTGCCAATAGATGCAGAGTCAGTTAAAGGTAAGAAGTGTTGAAGGCGGCAGGAGGCCATAGTCCTTAGTCTTGTTGTACCCCTCTCCCCAAAGGGTGTAATTCTGAATGCAATGAGCAGAAATAGATGGACTTTATTTTTAGCTATGGTATCTGTTCGAATGCCTCTCACGAAATTCCTAATTGCACGATGCAACTGCTATGCGATCTAAGTAATACAAGTCATACAATTATATTTCCTCCAGCCTGTTTGGTAGACAGCACAACAGGAGACTGCAAATGGTCTGCTTTAGAAAGGAATCTCTTTCTGAACAAGGGGAATTCTTGAAAAGAATTGTCTACTTCCTGAAATGAAAATTGGGAAAGATTATATCTTCAAGAAGTTTGATTTTTTGAACAGTCTCTTTAATTTTTCAAAGAAATAGATATTTTTTGAGAATACGGAGGAGACCCCCAAGCAGGTGCCAAGAATATGCATGCTACAAATCCTTCTGGAAAATAGGTGTTTGGATTGAATAACTTTAAAGTTAAAAAAAATTATATAGCCTTTCTATAGCCAAGTAAGGTAGCTGTTATTTCTAGATCCACTTTGTAGAGGAGGATATGGAGGTTCAGAATGATCAAGTACATTAAAGTTGGTAACATAAAGCAAGAAATGAAGCTGGGATTTAAACTCAGCCCTATTGACTTAAAGCCCTATGCTCCTCATTGTTCATTCCCAGTAGCTTTCACCCAGACTATGATGTATTTAGAAGGGTATATTCTTGCACATCTTTCAACTAGTATGTACTCAGTAAATTAATCATGAGAATGAAACAGACATAATGAACATCTCAGCAGAATCACTGGATGACCACCTACATCTTCCCTGAACTTACATCTCCTTTCTCCATCCCCTGCCCAACACTGAGTAACAAGGACACCCTTCCTTCCTTCCTCCTTCCCTCCCTCCCTCCCTCCCTCCCTCTCTCTCTCTCTCTCTCTCTCTCTCACACACACACACACACACACACACAGTTTACTTTTTAGGATTTATGTGGATGGTGGTACCATATACACTAGAGCTCCCTGGCAGAAGGAAGATCCATTCATTGATTCCTTGATTAAATCATTCGCTGAGTATTGAGTCATCACTCCTTGCAAGTCCTTGTGTGAGGTATATAACTGCGCATCATAGAATGTTTATGCTAATGGATAGAACAGTCTAATCTCTTTTGCTCTGTGTAATTGGAAAAGGTTTCAGATGGTTGAGGTTTGGAGGAAATTAAGAAAATGAATCTCAGTTCAAATAATCAAAAAGTCCTGTATGAAGAAGAAAGAGAGCTGATTCTCATTCGGCTCTAAAATATATTCAAGCCCCTAAACACATGTTTTTAAGTATCAGCATGGAAGGAATGCTGCAAAGGCCAAAGTCAATGTCAGCTGGTACGGTGTATGTCTCTCCCCATCAGAGTAAATGAGTCCAAGACTGCCTCTGTTAGCCTTACCTCTCCTTCTTGTCCATCCCTCTGCTTGGAGGAAAATGCCTGCTGATGGCACCTCCTGGCACAACAGCAACTCTGATATTTTCAGTGCACTTTGCCTTTTGGTGCTCCCTTAACTCAGTGACCTACCCGTGCTGGCCAGAGCTGCATTAACCAGGTCCCGCCCGCACAGGAGAAATTCCTTTCATTCATCAGCAGATAAGGACTTTTGACAAGCCTCTCTGGGGAGCAAAAGGGGAAAACATGCACACAAAAGATTGCCCTGTAATACTGGGAAGCACAAAGTGAAGGAGCCAAAGAGAGACCGAAGGAAGCTTTGAGGCAGCCAGGGCAGACAGGGAGTCTGCTATCAGAATTAAATGCGATGCAGTCCAGAGCCCTCTCTCTGTCTCTACCTGCTTCTTCTCAATGTCACTATCGGCCCACAGTTTGAGACAAAACAGATCCCCAGAAGTATTCCAGTAACTCCTCAGGACCACCAGGGCAAAAACAAAAACATTCAGGGCTTGACACTTACCAGGGCAGCTTGCCAAGCGTATCACATGTGAAAAGAGCTGCTCAGAGAGAATAATCTTGCTCATGTTCACAAGGCCGGGTGTTAAGTCTCTGAAAACCCAGGGCATTTTCCATCCAGGGTAGCGTACAAGGGCTGGGAAAAGCACTTTTCTATGAACTGCCAGAAAGGGCAATTATGCGTTTTATGGAAGTAAAGGCTGAAGGAGAACATGGAAGGTCAGCTGTGGGAGAATGAGGAGATATGGTCTACCTTCTTGCCTTCAAGTCTGAATACACTGAAATGACCCTACCTTGCAAGTCTATTTCACACATTCTTTACACGTAAATCTTTTCTGTAAATCTAGCCTTGAGAATTCTGACACCCAACCTAACAGTTTCCTAATGCGTTTATTTTGATGTATTGCAGTCTAATCAAGATGATAAAGTGGGCTTTTCCACTCTACCGAACTTTTCTTCATTGGTCCAACAAGTATGTCTAGAGCGCCCACTACTGGCCAGGCATGTTCTAAGTGCTGGCACTAAATCAAGGAACAAAACAGATAATAAAACCTCTCGCTCTTGATTCTTATCCTCTAGGAGGGTTTTCCAGATATGTAGTATATTAATTATGGCAGAGAATTTGGTAAATGAGAAATAGGAGGTTCAGTTAGCTAAAACTGATTTCACAACTCTTTGTTAAATACTTAACATGTGTTGTACAGTGTTTTTTAGGTGCTGGGCTGGGGATAAAGCAGGAACCAGACAGATACACCTCCAGTCCTCCTGTTTCTTATATTCTAGTGAGCTGTGCCCATAATTTAACTCTGCTCTTGCATTCATTTCTTACCCTTCTCTGCTCCTCTGGGGTGGGAGGGTGAAGGGGGATAATCCCTGCATGCCGTATCTCCTAGGTTCCTTTGTCAAATGGTGTTTGACCTGTTCTTCCAAGAGCAGGCACTGGCTCAACTTTGGACGGCAGAAGAAGTCAGCAGCCCTGCTTCGTCTTTTCCTCTCTGTCTCAGGAGATGGCTTCCTCTCCGGTGGACACCAGCTCTGCTAGCCATGATTTGAAGCCCTGAGAGACACTCCTTACTTCTGGGCTCTGGTAAAGCCTCTTCCTCCCATTGTCCTTCCAGATCCTTTGGGTCGTAGCAGCCTCTTGTTCTGAGTTGCTTCACCATCTCCCTTTTAACTTCTCTGCTTTTTGATAACCTGTGTGACCAAATCCTTGCGTTAAGTTTCCTGTCTTTGAAAGACCTAAACAGTTTTTCTTTTCTTTGTGGGACCCTAAATGGAAAAGAGTTTTGATCAAGATATTAAAAATGTGATTAACAAAACAAAAGGGGAAGAGTGGATGTATAAGAGATGGTATGTATAAGAGAAAATACTGACTGTATAAATTTGCTCAGGCCGCCATAATGAATACTATAAACTAGGGGGCTTAAACAACAGAAATGAATTTTCTTGCAGTTCTGGAGGCTGAAAGTTTGAGATCAACGTATAGGGGCTTAAACAACAGAAATTAATTTTCTTGCAGTTCTGGAGGCTGAAAGTTTGAGATCAAGGTATAGGGGGCTTAAACAACAGAAATTAATTTTCTTGCAGTTCTGGAGGCTGAAAGTTTGAGATCAAGGTATTACCAGGTTTAGGGTCTTCTGAGCCCTCTCTCCTTGGCTTGCAGATGGCTGCTTTCTCTCCATGGGCTCATATGGTTGTTCTTCTGCATTCCTGCCCCTGGTATCTCTTCTTATAAGGATATCAGTCAGATTGAATTATTACCCACCTTAATAGCCTCTTTAATGACCCTCTCTCCAAATATAGTCACATTCTAAGGTATTAAGGATTAGGGAGTCAACATGCAAATTTGAGGGGGAGACATAATTCAGTCTGTAACACTGACCTCATTGAAAGGGCAGGAAGGCCTGACTAAGAAAGACATCAACAAATAGAGTAGCAGGAAGGGCTTTGGAGCCATATATGCATTTATTTGATTTTCATATATTTGACACATTTTAGCCAACACAATGTGCCATCCATGAGGTATGTAGGCCTGAATAAGATGAAAGGTCTCTCCTGCCCTTGACATTGGGTAGGGAAGGAGAGATGGGCAAGCTGTGGAACAATGAAAATATAACATGATTCATCTCAGGCTGCATTAAATATAGGGAGTAGCTGGAGTATGGAGAACAGGAGCATCCCACTCAGTTAAGAAGGTCAAGAATGGCTTCCTCAAAGTGGATACCATCAAAGTCAAGTCTTCAGAAAACTGAAGTACTAGGAAAGTGAAGAAGACATTGAGAGTGGGAAGAAAATTCCAGGCACATACAAAAGCATGTTGTCTAGAGGTTAGACCTGTGAGTGAAAGACAGAATAGCATGTTGATCCTTCATGACATTGAAAGGACAGTTCTTTGTATTTTTATAAGAACTGAGGATGCCTATTAATATTCATTGAAATTGCATTCTTCGTGGCTCTTTTAAAAAATATTTGTTGTTGTCAGTCCCTAAATATCTTTGAGCTAATGTTTTGCTTTCTCCTATTTGTTTGTTTTGTTTTGTTTAGTTTTCACCTATGAGAGAATGTCATGGCACTCTTCCTTGATCATTGTGTCTCTAATTTTGGTGTGGCTTTCTCCCCTTTGGCACCTGCGATCCTGGGGGCCCAGGACAGTGCAACTCCCAGGAAGCTGCTGGGAGTGTTTATCAGAGCAATGGGAGGAACAGGGCAGGGCTTTTAAAATTCTGCTTTGTAACTTTTTTGCATCTACATTTTTAATGAGGATGTTCCTTCCCTTTGTAGCCATATCTCTGTGGTTAATGAAGTATTCCACAGCACTGGGCACACATGGTTGGCCCCAAACCAATGTCAATAATAAAATTAAAAAATAAAGCTTTTGTCTTGTTGCTCTTTTTCAGCTATTTCAGTAATCTCTTTCCTTACTGCCTGAGCGTGTCATCTGAGAAAGTTCAAATCTACAAGAACTTATGTAGATTTCTGGCTTAAGAATAAACAATATGTCCAATGACATTGTTTAAGAAGCAGAGTAATTGAAAAATAATGCTTGTAACATTATACAAACCTATGGGCCTTTGAAGATTTTGCATTTAATCATATATATCACAGATAAAAGACTTACAGAAGTCCCCAAAAAGGGTCATTAAAATCTTTAGACGGGGCCTTTTTCTTCAGAAAAACTCTGGCTTAGTAATTCTAAAGAAGCTTTCTGCACATATTTTTCTGATTCAAAGCAAAAGGACACTTGAGTATTCATCAGTGCCTGCTTGTAGTAGATTTAGGACTAGATGCCTTCCTTTGTCATTAGGACTAAACTGCATGCTATTGACCTGAAATAAGAATACCATGTGCATCTTACCACCCTTAGGACTGAGAACATTTGACTTATGGATTTTCTGAGTTATTAGATTGTTTTATATTTCCACTTCCACGGAAGAAATAGATTCTACATTGTTACAAGAGAGCATTGAGTTAGATGTAAAGAAGAACTTTGTGTGTCAGGCTGATTAAACACTGGAGCAAATTAGCAGGGGAGCTTATGGAATCACCATCTGTAGAGATATTTTAAAAATAGAATTGACAATTTTCTTCTTTGGATGATTTAGGAAATGCCCCTACTGGCAAGGAGATGGACCAAATGGGCTCTTGAAATCCTTTTTGGTTTTCCGCTCCTAAGAGTCTTTCTATACAGTTCTTGGAAGTATTTATTTCCTAAGTATAATGTAGAACAGAATGCCTTTAGCAAAGGTGGTGTGTGTGTGTGTGTGTGTGTGTGTGTGTGTGTGTGTGTGTGTGTCATTAGGTAGAAGGATGGGAAGAGAACATTGTGTTACTTAAAAACCAAAATTATCATTTCTTACTAGTCATTTTTACCTATGTGAAATAAATGGGACTTCCTCAGACTTTCTAGAAGCTTGCCACTTTCCTGACCATTTCCTCTCTTTTCTATGCCCACACTTCAAATGTAGGCCTGATCCAGTGCCTACTCTCAGCTCTCTTTTCCACTTATATCCTGTCTCTCCTAAGGCAACTTTATGTTCTCCTGAGCCTTCTGCTCTTGGATGACTTGAAAAATCTGCTTCCACAGCCATGAATATTTCTCTGGGTTATAGACCTGCATTCCAACTATCTGCTAGATATATTTACCTGAGAAGACCTCTCAGCAAATCCAATTCAGCATGTCCCAGACTGAAGGGATGGCAGAACAGAAAAGGGTGCTTTCAGACCCTTAATCTCCACCTTCCCCTTCTACAGTTCCTCCTGTGACCTCTTCATCTCTGGCCTGCACCCACCTCAGTCATTCTTCCTCCCATGGTCTCCATCTGAATCCTCTCATCAATTCAGTCTCATCTTACCCAGTGACAGTCCCATGACTTACGATCAAACAGTCAATGAAAATCATACTCGACCATCTCGAGTGCCACACCATTCTCACAGCGTACGGCTCTGTGAGCTCACTTGCCTTTCTCAAGCTGCTCATTCCTCTTTCCCTCTAGTATTTCTTCCGATTTCAATATTCTTCCTCCCCTGACTCTGGAAGCCTACCTCTACAACCTGACACATGATTCTAGTGTCAGCTCATCTTCTTAGGAAGTCTTATTGAATCCCCCTTGATGTGCATTAATCAACCTGTGTTCACAGACCCTAAGTACATTCTTGATATGACTGTGGAAAAGGTGTATAGCATAAAGGGTGGGCCACTTCAATCTGGGGCTAGATTGTCTACACCACATCCCAGCTATGAGACCATGACGAGTGACTTAATCTCTGTTTCCCTAGCTCTAAAAATGGGGCTAAAAAATAATACTACCTACCCGTAGGAGTGAGGATGAAAATACTCAGCTGGGTACCAGGGTGAAATAAAGAGGTGAATATTTTGTACAACTGAAACTAATGTAATACTGTGTGTTAACTACACTCAAATTAAAAAAAAAAAGTTTAAAAAAAAAGGTGAATGGTCCCTACATTCAAGCAGCTTATAGTCAAATAACTAATAATATATGCAGTGATATCCAAATAACTGTAATAAGCTGTGAAAGTCACATCTTCATCACCATCATCATCACAACTAATTTTCCTGTCCATCACTTTTTAATCTGAATGAATCATTCAGTGGATAGATATTAGTAAAAATTCTCATAACAATCAAGGAAAGCAAGGTCATTTAGATTTGTTGACCTTTCTTCCTGCTAGGGCAGGATAATTCCCCATAGCATATTCTTAAGTGTTTAACGAGTCTATTTAAATGACTGATCTATTCGGTTCCTACAGCATCCTATATAAGATGATCCTATAATGTACAAGACAGAAGTTCCAGGAAATTTCTTTTTCTGAGATTCACTTTTCCTTGATTCATTTCAACAAACCCTCATATCCCATAATTTCATTATAAAGTACTGTCATTGTGCAGTAATTATGCCTAGTATTTGTAGTTAGTTTCTCATTGTATCTAAAGTTTTTCTCTCCCCCCCACCCCTGTGTAAGATGCTTCACCACGTACATTTACTCCTTTACTCTTCTAAGGCATTAGTCCTAAGCGATTAAATCATAGTTATGTTTGAATCTATTTGTATCTTTGAATTGTTTCCCATTTATTAGTTCTGTGGCAAACTCTCAAAATCTTAAATATCACTTTATTTGGTGTGATGACGATGGTAATAAAAACAATAAAAATAACAGGAAGTACAAGAAGAATATAAAAATAATGATGGCTTCCATCAGTTTACAAAACACTTTTTTTTATATTTGTCCATGTATTTACCTTTACCAGAGAATCTTATATTTCTATACATCTTTTTTTGTTGTTGTTGTAGTTGTTTTTGTTTTTTTTACTTTCTTATTTTTTTAATTTTATTGTTATGTTAATCACCATACGTTACATCATTAGTTTTTGATGTAGTGTTCCATATTCATTGTTTGCGTATAACACCCAGTGCTCCATGCAGAATGTGCCCTCTTTAATACCCATCACCAGGCTAACCCATCCCCCCACCCCCCTCCCCTCTAGAACCCTCAGTTTGTTTCTCAGAGTCCATAGTCTCTCATGGTTCGTCTCCCCCTCCAGTTTCCCCCCCTTCATTTTTCCCTTCCTGCTATCTTCTTCTTCTTTTTTTTTAAACATATAATGTATTATTTGTTTCAGAGGTACAGGTCTGTGATTCAACAGTCTTACACAATTCATAGCGCTCACCATAGCACATACCCTCCCCAATGTCTATCACCCAGCCACCCCATCCCTCCCACCCCCCACCACTCCAGCAACCCTCAGTTTGTTTCCTGAGACTAAGAATTTTGTACCAAAAAAATGTTCAAAACACTTTTCACATCAATGACAGTGGAATTTTATCTTACATGGAGATTGGGCCCTCAGACCAATATGTAAGGTGAAGACTGTCTACTTAAGTTACCCTTAAAAATCCCTTAGGAAGAGCCACATTCAATTTCAACATCCCATTTCTCAGTAAGTCCAAAGATTTCTTTTTTTCTTCTGCCATTGGAACAGATCACTGTTTCTTTGGTTGAGCTCCAGATGAAGCAGTTGGCTTGCGTTTAGGGACCATGTTGCATGAAAAATAAGTATCTTTAAACACTAGAATCACACTCCTGCACCATCAGGTGCTCACATTATGAGAAGCAGCCGTAGAGAGACAGAAGCCTGAGCAGAGACAGCCTCCCCTGTCACTCTCACCCTTGGGCATGTGCTCAGGCACTGGAGGGCTGGGTGGATGGCCTGTGCTATTTCATATCTCCCTCTCTGCCTCTCTGTCTCTGTCTCTCTACTTGGATTCTTTTTCTTTCTTTCTGTGAGCTATGAGGGGATAGGCATAGAGATGAATATGTTGAAGTAAAAAAACCCTCATGTTATGCTATCATTGTGCCCCATTTAAGTATCTTAACCATGTGATGGGGTAGCTAGGGATTTTTATCTTATATTTTCAAGTGAAAGCATACTAAAGCTTAGAGTAGGCTTGGTAGATTTAAAAATAAAAATACAGGATGCTCAGTTAAACCTGGACGCCAGATAAACAATCATCTTATAGGATAAGTATGTTTTGTGCAGTATTTGGTCATACTTGTATTAAAAATATTTTTTTTTGTTTGCCTGAAATTCAAATTTAACTGGACACTCTGTATTTTATCTCAAAACTCTAGCTCAGAAGTGTTCCTTGGCCTCAAGTTTTCTAGTTTCTAGAGCCTTACATTAGCTTATGATGCTCCTCAGATTTTGAATGTATTAATCTCTTTGTTTACACTTGAACAACTGATTTGTCTACATTTGAAACAACTTTCGATTACTACTGAAATTACTTACAATTTTGATTTTGACTGTAAGTTTACTTAATTAAACAAAAACAAAAAACATATACAAATATATTTTCTTATTAAGACAGTTCACAAATTAAGACTCAAATTTGAGCTGTCTTAGTCCATTCTTGACAAGGAACTGCATTATCTCCTTGGGTTTTACTTTCAAGATAAAACACCCACTGAATGTGATTTTAGGGAATGATGTGAAATCCAGAGAAAAACTGTGAATAAGTAAAGGCCTTTGCTGCTCAGATGGAATGGAAAATGTTTAAGCCAAAAGAAAGAAAAAAGGTCACGTTCACGCGTCTAACATGTTGAGCTTGTACTCATTATTATGACATCATTAATAGCTGATGAGAAAGTTCTCTTGGTATTCAGCCTTCTGATTCCATTTCACAATAATTGGTATCGATAGCATTTTATTGTGCTATATACTTTGCCAGTACCAAGGCCAATGGATTCTGATCCAGAATATAAGCGATGCTTTAATCAGGCAAACACAATGTTATGTTATTTTTACTATGCCGTGTTACCTGGCAAGCAATTATACTTCTGGACTTTAATATTGTTTTCCAAGAATAACAATCACCTAATGTTTAGTTTGGCTAAAGCAGGGTTTGTGATTGGCCACCTGTTAGAAGAAAAATAAGACATTTCTGTAAATGGAAGATCTGAGGGAAATCACGAAAGGTTTTAAGAAAGGGGGTAGCATGTTCTGTTGGCTACACTAGAAATCATAGGAGGTGAGGGTAATTAGATAATAAACAAAGGTCTGAATATTACACATCTTTTTTCTTAAAGATTTTATTTATTTATTTGTCAGAGAGAGCACAAGCAGGGGGAGTGGGAGAGGGAGAAGCAGGCTTCCAGATGAGCAGGGAGCCCGATGCGGGGCTCCATCCCAGGACCCTGGGACCACGACCTGAGCCGAAGGCAGACGCTTAACCAACTGAGGCACTCAGGCACCCCTGAATATTACACATCTTTTGATTATCCTTCAAACACCCCTAAAATGCTATCATCCATGGGCAGGGGGAGAAGGCTCTGACATTTGTGACATTTCATTGGAATAGCTTGGACACTGTATCTTAAACTGGAGGTCAGATACCCTGAAAAGGATTAGTGAAGCATCCCCAGGGGGTCATGTGGCCAGAACAGCTGACTTGAAAGCAGCTATTTAATCAAGAAGTCAATGCAGAGTAGTCTAGTGTTTATGGGTTGGTGCCTCAAAGCAAGCCCACCTAGGATAATTATGAGTTCTGCTACTTCCTACCTCTGTGACGCTGGGAAAGTTTTCCTCTCTAAGCCTTAGCTTCCTCATCTGTAAAATGGGAATAAAGATGCTCTCAGGGTGGTTTTGAAGGAATTAATGGAACTAAGAGTAAAGTGCTTATTGTATAATAAATACCAATAAATGAAGCTATTCTTGTGAGCTATCAGGTATATGACTAAGAAGAATAAGACTCTTTTTGTTTGCTTGTTTCTCACCTCTTATTCAGCAAGCATTTAGTGAGTGTTGTGTGAAACTATTTTAGGTGCCGAAGGATAAGACCTTTCAACTTCAGGCTGGGGCTGGTGTTCTCACCCTGGAACTTTCCCACACCACTTCAGTCCAATTTGCTACTCCCATACCAAGAGGGAGAAGGATACTAAGTAAGCGATAGTATGAAATAACATTCCTTGTGCTCATAACTATATACCTTGTCTTATATTACTTAATACATACAATATCTATATAGGATAAGTGTCCTATTGCCTTTGATAGATGAGGGAACCAAGGCAGAGTTTTAATAACATTATCTAAGTTAGTGCATCACAAAGCTGGGGTTTGGACCTAAGTCTAAATGACTGCAAAGTGCATTACCTTAACTACTTACAGTCGGAAGAAAATGCCTGAGAGCCTCTAAATAGATGATTCACCATCTTGATGTGGAAAAAAAAAATGGAGAGGCCAAAACTTTCATCATTTCTGTGGTCACTAAAAATTATCTTATCTTGCATTTGGTATAAAAACTGAAAGCTAATTCTTATATCAAAGTGCCCTTGTATTAATTCCCTAGTTCTCTTCCATGAATGTGCATTCGTTAACATTTCTGTAACTAGTCCCTCTTCTTGCTGATGTGATCAAAATTAAACGGTTAATGAACTAAACCACCCTTGCTAAAAATAATCTCTGCAAAGACCACATGTGGTAATTCTAATGAGCTATTTTACAGTAAATGTACTTACAAAGAGCGTGAAGGAAACAAAGAAACAGAGTTCTCGAAGTCAAATTAAAAACCAGGATTAAAAAAGCCAACCTAAAAAAAAAAAAAATCCGAGGCCACCATACTACATTTTAATACTACACTATTTTTTCACCAACGATAGCGTAGCAATTTATCAATAAATAGCCATTCTTAAACATCTACACAGCAATTAGGTCTAAATTTCCCTAAAGACAAACTGAGCCACCAGATAATTAGCAATTTCTTTAATCTTCAAAAGGCAACTCTAAATCAATACTAAGAGCCAAAAGCCCTATCTCTCTACGTGTTTCTGAAGACTTCAGGTAGGGGTTATTCATTTCCCCACTAGTTAAGATGGGAATATCTGGGGCATCTGTTAGTTTTAAATACGCCAATATTCATCTACTATTTTTTTCATAATTACAATCATATACTTGTAGTGTGATGGGGAAATACGACATACAGTGTTCAAATGCGAAATGGAACATATGAGATTACAAATGAAACAAGAAATCTTTCAGCTCAGGAGAAAGCTGTGTTCAGGTCAACCATAGCCTGGAGCTTACGATTAGTCCTTCTGTGTGGGGGACAGCATTTGTGAAGACAGTGGACATATTGCTAACCACAAACTTAGAGGAGTGCCCTGTCAATATACTTCTCTAAATATTATTCACAGAAATAAAAAGCAATGAAGAAATGGGAAAGCTACATGTTCACATTATTCCCACTGAGGCTTATTACCAAGAGTGATTAGCTACACACCTTTCCCAGTGCCCCTGTCCCCAAAATGAGACATCATTTATACACTCAACAAAATAAAGAGAGAAAGGAAGGCCATTCACTGTCCACAGTAAGGATGAGCTCATCATGAAGAGAACGTTCATGTCAACGGAGAAGTTTTCAGTTGATAACAGACCCCTAGGTGGTCATATTTTAAACCTCAACTCTCTCGGTCACTCTTGTTGCTGTCACACACAGCCATTCCGTTCTCTGTCTTGTGAATGACTCTCACAAAGCACCTCTCCTCTCATCCTCAGAGGTCCATTTACAGCCCTCATCAAAGTGTCATGACCTCATAACATTTTTTCCTATTTTATTGTTTCAGCTCCCCATCTGTTTTCACCATTCCTAGTCCACACACGCCCAACTGCTTGAAATGCTCTAGAACCTTCAGGAAGCACGTACATTTTTCCCCTTGCTCCTGTATGTGCTGGAGAGGACACAGAATAGTTGAGTGGCCTCTGAAAAGCTGCTGGTAGTCCCGAAGAAGGGGGATAGCAGCATGAGACATGGTGTCTAAAGATACTCTGAACACTGAAATGCCCTCTATCCAAGAGATAGCTGTCCTTATTTCACAGCACCTGATGTTTCAATTCAGAATTTAGTGTTAGATGGCTACTGGAAAGGGGGCCTTCTTGTTGATTTGGTCCCATGAGCAAGTCCATTCCCTTCTCTGTGCCTCAGTGTCTTCAACAATGGAATGAAATGAAGGTCTGGGCATTCTGAAGTAGAAGGGTAGGTGCTAAAAAGGAAAAGAAACAAAGAGGAGAGAATTAATTCTCTGCCTCAAGCAGGACCTGCTCCATCAGGAAGGAACCAAGTGTGTAGGAGCCTCCATAACCATTTTTAGCTTTGGTTTGGGGCAGACAATTTGGGTCACATGTCCACGTACCTAGGTTAACTTTGTGTGTTTTACCTGATTTCTCCTCTCTAGTGGGCACTGATACACAGTTTACCAATGCCAGAGGCTTAAATCTCACCTAGTTTCAAAATGAGAGGATGATGATTGAGCATTGATCTGGGAGTTAAAGGAGTGTTTTGGGAGCCCACTAATGATCTGAAGTTGACGAAACAGGCAAAACCAACTGCACCTGCCTTCTTCAGCAACCCAGATGGAATGCAGAGGCTGACCCCAGGGACTGACAATCCATGAGGAAGGAGGAGGGGGGGTGCAGGGAAAGAAGGGAGAAGATTGAGGAAAGAGAAAACAAAACAAAACAAAAAATACATTACCATAAAAATGTGAAAATATCAAAGGAAACTATTTAGGAAGAAACACATGAAACAGCTCTTATCCATCAGTGACACAGCTGGTAGCATCTCTTACTTGGGGCTTTGCCAGTGGGCATTACTGTGTGCAATTACTTTCTGAATTCTCAGTATTGTTTCACATTGACCAATAGCTTCTGGGAAGGCTTAGAACACTTGAGGAATCTTTCAAGGAGGTGGCATTTAGGAATATTTTAATCTACCTGAAGGTAAAGAAAACCAACAGAGAATGACCTGAATTTTGGAGATTAGTAAATACACATTAAAATTAATATCAAGTGATAGCATAGCTTCAGAGAAGATGCCATTTTGCATTGAGAAAAAGTTAGCTTGACCAGTGTCTGGAAGGGCATGTTATCTAACAACGTATCATCATTTGGTTGAGTTTCACTTGCAAGCAGAGAAATTTCACCCTTCCTCCCAGTGAAGTGCTATGGAGAGAAGAATTTTCAAGTCAATTTTAATAAGGATCATCTGTGTACCATTTGCTACTCCCAATCAGTGGTTTCTAGCCATGTTATAACAGGGGGATGTCTTCTGGGGGCCCAGCACATATTATTCCTAACTGAAGGATTGTCACACAAAGAAACTTATTTCTTTTCCGTGTTGGAGTGCAGAAATACACCAGCACCGGAATGTTCAGAATGATTTAAAGAGGATGGGAACTTCTCAAATAAAAGTCAATTTATGAGATTTAAAAAACATTTTTCTTATTTTGAAAAAGGCAATCAGGTGATATGTGTCCAAGTGGAGGCAGAATGTCACAGCTACAAATTAATGTCTTAGCTGGTTTTTCATTGACTTTTGTGAAGCCAAGTGGACCTCAAACTATTCTTGATGGTGTGCACCTTCCATGAAGTCAAAAGATTTGTAAGCGACGTTTATCGTGTGTAGGCCACATCTATTACTTTCTCTCAAAAATATTTTTAAAAATACAAAAATATATAAATATACATACATACTTCAACAGATCTATATTCTTAAAACTGAAATAATTTTGAAGAATATTGTGCCTCAATGTATCATCAATGGACTTATAAATATTGTAGTAAAGTGTCAGCAGTAGAAGCTTAGACAATTATCTCCTATGCCGTCAGTATAGACAATGACATTAAATTAAAATAATACATTCTGAATAGATCTACAGAAATCCTTGGTTTTGTGGCTAAGGGTTGTTCATTAGCCATGCTTTGATAATAACTGATTTCATGGCTAAAGGTGTGACTTAATTGTATCGAATGACATCAAAATGCAATGAAAGCCCAGAATTTGGAGTTAGAAGTTCTAAGTTCAAAACCTAGAAACCCCAATAACTTGTTCTGTATACTCTTAATAGTATTGAGCCTTAGGATTTTTCTTGAAGGGGGTTGTTTTTTTTTTTTTTAATAATTGTGGATACTTATTTTGGAGGTTAATGCAAAGATTAAATGAGAAAATACATATTAAAAGTACTTACATGGAGAGGGAAACAAACCATAAGAGACTCTTAACTATAGGTAACAAACTGAGGGTTGCTGGAGGGGTGGCGGGTGAGGGGGATGGAGTAACTGGGTGATGGGCATTAAGGAGGGCACGTGATGTGATGAGAACTGGGTGTTGTGTGCAACTGATGAGTCACTGAACTCTACCTCTGAAACTAAAAATACACTATATGTTAATTAAATTGAGTTTAAATAAAATTTTTTAAAAGGTACTTTTATAACATGAACACACTGAGAAAATAACTAAATTACACAATAAACAATTATTTTATTTAAGAAAAGTTGGCCAAAGAAGGTAGATATACCTTCCACCCTGTTGCCAAAATGTTTCATATTGATGTCACGATCTTTGTAAAGAGAATAAAGAATCTACAGAAAATGTCAAGTAACGGTTACTTGTTAAATTTTTTTCTTTATAGAAATATTAAATAAGTTAAGATGGCTAAGCACTAAAATTTATTTCCCCCCCAAAAAAAGAGAAGAGAAAATATTTAAAGAAAACATGTAAACATCTTTCCCTCAAAAGAATCATAACATGTAAATAAAGTAGCATGATCACATACATCAATTATTATTTTGAAAGACAGTACAACTCAACATAGAGCTTCTCAGAGTTTTAGAGCAGTCTTGGTCACTGTGATGTTTCGAGGCTTCCTGACATATTAAGAGAATATGAATACCCAAACGGGGTTATAAAAATTGTAGTGTATTTTAGCTATTTGTATTTAGCCAAGTAATACTTGAAGAAACACAAAAAATACAGTGACTTTGTGCATACATCCCATCAGCACCCCTTCCCGACCAAGAGGTACAGGGTAAATGATTCTCCTGCCCTCTTCTCTCCATCTCCCAACCCTGCAGTAACCCTGCATAAAGCACACTATTTTCATGATATAGCAGCCAGATTTGAATACGGAATATGTATTGGGTAGCTGCAAATCTGCTCCTTAGAATGAATCACTATCCAGATAGTCTTATCCAGCAAGAATTATCTAGGTTCAGTGGAAAAATTCAGTGAATGTGAGTAGCATCCTAGAGGCGCCTCTATTTTTACCAGCCTCTGCCAGGATGAATAAATTCCTTTTATTTCAAAGAGAGTGAGCACTGAGTTACTTCTCTCATATATATTTTAAAGCAAAGAATAAACTAAGGTTGCCTGTGCATTTACCTTCCATAGACAGAAGAAACAACTTCCACATGGCCTTTTAATTATGTTACCCAAACTCATATTCTTTGAAAAAGTAATTTTTCTCTCCGTGGAGTTACTCCTGTAAGTTGGCACAGGATGGGGGGGGGCGGGGGGGGGCCTGTAAACACTAATACTGTCATCCATCCTAAGCATCGACAATTCCAAGAAATGCTCTGAATATTTCAATGGACCTCCCACATTCTCAATAGGATGTTTTCCATGCATGGTGATCCACAAATATTATCATTCCGTGACAATGCAGTTTCATCAAGGTACGTCTCAATCCATGGGATACGAGTCCCACACAACAGACGGAGAATTTGGCGCAGCCCAGCGCACGCTGCGTGTGTTACTTACTGGTTATATTGCAGTGGTCACACTGAGTCCCGTATGGCGCCGTATTAACGAATGGCATGCAAGCACCTTCTGTTGAAACATCTGCGACTGGGAAATTTCAGGCATTTTTCCAGATAATTTTTGTGCTCTGGACCAAATTTTCATTAGGACTATAAAACCTGGCAAGCAGTATTGTTGTGTATGATTTTTTAATAAACTGGGACATGCCTTTGTTACAGGAGTGAGGAAAAGGGTCTTCAGAGACTCTTTCCTATTATAAAAAGTTCAGAAAACATATGACAGCTCACAAAATAACATCTCCCAACTTTTTTTTTTTTTTTAAGTGCAAGGTTCCACGCTTTTGTAGACATATAAATAAAATTCACAGTTTCGGATGCAAAAAGCAAAAATGCAGATTTTCACAACTTGGAGCAAATGATTCCAATGGTGGCTTTTCCTTAAACATGTGTTTATTAAGAATGCACACAACCAACAAAGATGTTTTTTATGTATTTGATTTTTGATGTTTGCTGCCAAAAAAAAAAAATCTGTGCAAGAGGTTTTACTTGCTTTAGGAGACACCGTGTCTCAGAATGAGAAAGAAAGTAAGGAGTTTGGGCACATGCCTTTTGGTACCCACAAACAATGTGAACTTAACAACTGGCATTGTTCATTTTTTTCACCAGTTCAAATAAGGGTGTTTCCATTTCTTTCTTCACTGCCAATATCCACCCTACTACAGTAACGGAGGCTAGAAAAACTCCCTTTTGTAATTCTTTTAATTCCCGGTGCCCTGCTACAAACACTAATGCAAAACAAACATGCTTGGCAGTAAATATGTGCATTATCATTATGTAAATAGGCATGTTATCATTATCCTTTGATGATGCTGTTCTTTGTAAAGGCTTTTTTTTTCTTTCTAAATATATTATCCAATTTAAGTTATAATGCATATTATACCACTGGGGCTATATAAACACTCTAGATCAAGGAGAATTAGTAGTCGGTCTATAATATAACAAAATGTTTACCACCTATGCATATGGTGTGTGATGCAAACAAACAGACCAATGCTGTTGCACATTATACAATCCCACCCCAGCCGTGCATGAAAACCTCTGAGATTAATATCCATCTTGCTGTTCAAATTGAGTACCACATTATGACATTTTATATTGACAACATTATAAGCTGAGATGATACATTTTAAACTCGATGAGATGAATGATCTAGTAGGAGCAGAAAATAGGCTGCATATCTGAACCTTATATGAACTAGGAACAACTCATGTCACAGTCTGTTTGGAAATGTTACAATGTTTGCATAAATCCATTGCTTATGCATAAGCACCAGGGAACTGGAATCCTGAGGCAGGCAGTAATCTGTAAAGTTCTTGTGGCGCTTGATAAGCATGCAAGATGCATCGCACATTCTCCTTGGTGAATTGCAAATGTTTATGTAAGAAAGAGCAGATAGCTGCATATTGTATGAAAAGATCAAGGCCGATTTCTACAGTAGGGATTGGAAGGGAGCTAGGGAGGATGGGCCTAGGGAAAGGAAGGGCTGAATACCCCTTCCAATTTACTCGGGCCCCTCAAAACAAGCAAAACCCACCTGAAGAAGTAGCTGTTTGCTCCTACTTTTTGTCTTCACATTCTGTAGCTGTCAAAATGGTTGGGCATATCAACCGTTTTAGTTCACCTATAAAGACATAGTGATGCTACTAATTAAAGTACAAATGATGACATTCCTTTGTTTCCATTATTTTCTCTTTTCTGGAGCGAGTAAGTTGTTAGCTCCGCAACAACGAGACAGTTCTATTTATCATTTGTTTAAAATAATGTTGTCGATATATATATTTTTTAAGCCTCCTAAAGGAGTATGCTACTTGACACATAGTTAAATTGATAAGAGTTCAAACAGCTTGAAGACTTGGTTTTTGTAAATTTCAAACACTTTAGCACTAGAATCTGATTTACAGGGTTTCAGAATGACCCAATCCGGCCATGTTTCTCATGTTCCTACCTCACCCTTTACTAAGCACTTGTTCTGTGTAAAGCCTTTTCCTTGGTTCGGTATGTCATCCAATCATAGTTAGCAAGCACTGCGTACCACTGGGGAGGCAGACAACCCTGAGAAGGCTTTGTGGGGTCTCAGATACTTACCAGGTACATCAACCCAAGAAAGGGCCATTTCTATTCTCGAATCAGATTAATGGTGGGTATAATTTGAGCAGTGGGGGCCGGGGGGCAGCTATGGCATGAACTAACACCGTGCTCTGGATGCAGTGTTTCCTTAAATCTCCCCTAGGAGAGCCAGCCTCCCTCTTCTCTCCAGGCCTGTGCTTGTCCCCTGTCCTCCCCTCCCTACCCAGCTCTTCCCTTCTCCCTCCCACTGTATCTGGGTTCATTTCCTAGGGTTATCATAACAAAATCCCATAGTCTAGGTGGCTTAACCAAACAACAGAAATATATTTCCTCAGAGTTCTGGAAGCTGGAAGTCCAAGACCCGGTACCTTCAGCGTGGGTTTCTGGTGAGGCCTCTGTTCCTGGCTCACACATGGCCTGTTGTTTGTTGGGTCCTCCTCACATGGCCTTTCCTCTGGGCATGTGCATAGATGAGGGTGATTTCCAGTGTGTTTCCTTTTCTTATAGGAACACGGGTCCTATCAGATTAGGGGTCTTCCCCATGACCACACTTACCCTTAATTACCTATCTGATGGTCCTGTGACCAAACACAGTCATATTTAGGGGTCAAGGCTCCAGTACAAATTTAAGGGACGCAATTTAGTCCATAAGCACTAGGCATCAGTCAGCTCACAGCTAAGATCTACTTTCCTCGGGTGCCTGGGTGGCTCCGTCATTAAGCATCTGCCTTCGACTCAGGTCATGATCCCAGGGTCCTGGGATCGAGTCCCGCATCAGGCTCCCTGCTCCTTGGGAGCCTACTTTTCCCTCTGCCTCTATCTCTCTGTCTCTCATGAATAAATAAATAAAATCTTCATTAAAAAAAAAAGATCTGCTTTCCTCCTGGGAGCAACCTCAGCCCTAAAGTTTAGGTCAGGTGGCAGTTTTGAATTAAACCAGAGGTCCCATAACATCTTACATGTCACAGTATCAAATCTGATATTCTTTCTACCCCATGACCAGGAGATCTAGTTAAGAGGGTGAGTATGTGCCTGTCAGATCATCACAGAGAAAGTGTTTCCTGAGGCAGACATGTGTGAATCAAGGCCCCAGGCCAGTGTGCTTAAACGAGACAGCCCCTCTTTGAAAGTGGACCCATTTTTTACATTTGTAAATACAAAAATGCAAACCAAGACCTGCAAGGCTAAAAACTAGGGAGTGAGAATCCACAGAAAGTGGAATTACACCAGTTGACAAAACCGTTAGCTTGGCATCTGGTGCTTACAGTCCTGACTGGGTTGATGGAGAAGAGACTTAGGGTCTGTCGACTTAAGGGTCAACACAGCTCAGACTGGGAGCAGATTGTGAGCTGTGTCTGGAAGCTGCCATCCACTGATCTACACACTATTCAAGATCCACCAAGGAAGTCGCATGTTGCTTCACCCCTTCCTTGGAAGAGCGGATGGGAGCCTGCCATGCCGGGGAGTTCCTAAACTTGAATGTGTAACAGTGTATCCAACAGTGGATACAGAAATTCTATCTAGCTTCTGACAAACCTTTGGGGGAAAGTGGTAATAACTCCCCTATCTGGGCTTCTCCATTGGGCCTCTCGGAGGAGTCTTCGCCACCTCTTCCCCATCTCCTGGGATGGACCATGGTTGAGATTGTATCAGTATTGAACCAGCCTTGGTGACCTGATAAATTACAAAGGTAGCTGAGAAAATCTCTGTACAGTGGTGACATGTAGGGTAGTGATTTTCTTCCCTAAGGGACATTTGGCAACATATGATGAAATTTGGGGTTGACACTAACATGGGTGGGGAGCAAGGAGAGTGACACTAATATGTAGTGGGTAGAGGTTAGGAATGCCACCAAACATCCTACAATCCCGTGACAAAGGATTACGTGCCCCTCAAATGTCAATAGTACCAAGCTCAGAAACTCTGATGTGGAGGTTAAGAAAGGGGTTTTGGATTAAAACAGTCACTTGGATAATTTCCTTAACCTGTCACCATAGTTAAGTTCTCTCACCTATCAAATGAGCATAAAATATGCATTTCTTAGCCCTGCTATAAGGATTAATAGATAATATACTAAAATATTTATTGCTAATTTAGCATAAACCAGGTGTTAAATAAACTCTGAAATGCTTCATGCAGTGACACATACTCAGAAACCATCAGATAAACATCAGGAACTATTGTAATACATTTCTAAATAAATAAACTTGCAAATATATAGCATTCAGACTAGATTGTGGATTAGTGTGGGGGGTGGGCTGAATGGGTGGGTGTGTTAGATTAGAAAATTATTTGTGATTGCCCCATTATTTCTGAAAAATGAAACTATTCTATGATGCGTGGAGAAAAGAAACTCAAATCACCAGGCAAAAAAAGTCCAGTCACATCTCTCGAGAGATCAGTGGGTTCTGGGGACCAGGGAAAAGCTTTAAGAGGACTGAGGGCTCAGGGGACACAAAAAGACAGGGGAGGGGCTGAGAAAACAGGGGAGCTGAGTAGGAAGGGACAGGGATGGAGAAACCTTAGGGAAAGTAGGAGGCCGGGAAATCCTGAACAGGAAGAAATACAAAGGCAGGTAGCCTGAAGGAGGCAAGGCTGGAATTCCCAATCCTTGATATAAGGATCCAACCTCTCCAACTCAAAAAAAAACTTATTTTCCTTTTATGAAAACACTTGGAATATAACAGGTCTTCCGTCAAGACCCTACCATAGTTACCGTAATCTGTCCGAAGGTATTCCTGGGCATCAGGACACCTCCTCCCTCATCCCCCTTCACCTTGTCAACGACCTCCCTGAAGTAGCAACCCACCACTGGGGCTGTGTGAAAGAGAAAACAATGGTCCCCACCAGAGGTCCTGGCTCAACATCAGCCGGATGTGGGACACAGGCCTGCCTGTGTCTGCAAGTCCGTGTGTATTGAACTGGATCCAGCACGAATCAAATATGAGAGGGAATTTTAATTGTTTTTAAAACACCAAGAGAACAGCTGAAATTCTTGAAAAACAGCACCGGGTAATTGAGCTTGGTACTGAGATTATTGAAAAGCTGGAAAGTTCTTGATGTTAATGTTCTAATCAGTACAATCATAAAACGACTAGCTTTTTAAGAGACATCACATCTCCATTTACACAAATTTCACGTAAGAAAGAAATTATCTTCTCAGAGGGTTGTTTTCCTTTTTTTGAACTCGAATTCATTTCTGCCCCCCCTTGAACTGACGGGCTCTCCCAGAAGTGGGGGCCTTGAAGGGAAGCAGAGCTCAACTCCAAATCCACACCAGCCATGCGGCGCCTGCATTTCCCCCAATTCCTTTCAAGTTGAACACACTTTTCAAGAAAGGGGGAAAAAATACAAATGCTCGAGAAGCCTTTTATAAACAAGCCATTTAAACTTCAGAGACAATTAGCCCCCTGCCCGTTTTTAACTTCTGGGTTTCAGAGCCTTGGTTTTCCTGATAATTTACTTTTGAAAGGCTCAGGCCTGTGGGGCTGGCCAGGGTGAGTTCTGCCGTCACATGTGTGGCTGCTTGGAGATGTCGAGCTGCCGTGGTCAGTCTGACGAAGTATACATAAGCTTTTGGCACCACATATCTGCAATATCATGGACGGTCAAGGAGGCGCCTGTTATAAAAATACACAGTGAAACACAACTGAAGGACTGCTCTTTCTCAAAGACGAGCGTAATGCATTCCTTCTGTTTAGGCTCATTTTCCAGCCTTTCACATTCTTTGTGAACAAGAGTTATAAAACAACCCTGATGCAGGCCAATTATTTTTACTTTGAAGGCCATTAATCAAGATTGACTAAGAAAATGAAGACAGCTAAGCAAAATTTCATATGTGACTAGAGTGAGATTAAAATAAAACCAGATGGGATGGACAGAGACACTAAGCATTTTTTTTTAAATTTTTGGACTCATGTAATAAATGTCTTTTACAAATTACAGCTCTCTTATTTTCTTACAGTAAATCAAATCAGGCCATAACATACAAGTGGTCTCATTGCTGAAATGTCAAAAATAGAACCTGCCTTGTTCTTGTAGAGTAATTCCTCAAATCTAAACCAGCAGTGCGGGCTAACAGTCTATAAACCATTTACCTGCATGCAATCAGAACTGTACCTGATGGAGGGATCGCTCATGGCCGCCGAGCAACACCACACAGTGAATTCACAGAAATCTCACCCTGAAATGTTTCGGGCTTTTGGATCAGAGTTATCAAACAGTCCAGTGCCCCACAAGTTAAGAAAAGGCGAGTTTGAGTGCTGTTAAATATCCAGATTCTCTGTCATGAAAATGACTAAGGAGGTCACAAGCTCCACCTATTTGGAGACTTGGAAAAATTTTTTTCTCGATCTTCAAGACCGATACTCCTGGTAGATTATTTTTTCACCTGATTGAACATTTCAAAATACACATTTTATAAACAAAACAGTAAAATGTGTATGTTAAAAAATAAAATGAAATCTTTTTCTCTAATTTTGCATGGATAGCAAGGTTCTATCACCCTTACTTCATACAGCAGCAGAAATCTTCCCGCAGTGAGAAAATGACTGAAAATAACCAGCTGTTACAGGATCTCTATCAAAACACACACCATAATCCCAAAGAATTCTTCCCCATTTAGCACTGTCAGGTTAAAAAGTCTGCTTAGGAAATGAGACTAAACTTTCTTTTCATAACACTCAATGAACCATTTCCACCATATATTTAGAGAGGACATATGCATTTCTTAAAGCAGATTCAAAATAATCTGTAAAGAAAATGAAGTGGATTTTCAACTATGGTAAATTTTCTTAACTCCTCTGATGCTTCCCTTTCAAGATGAAAAAGGCAATTTTGAGTTTTAAAAGGGTATTTTTTGCAAAATTCTTTTCTTGGGAAAAAAAATCAACCCATGAAAATGAGAAGTACACCCACCATTCATTCCTCCTCCATAGATCTCTAAACAAATCCGGAAACATTTGTCCAAAATTCCTCAGAAAACAAAACAACTCCTTACAACATAGTTATATTTTATTTAATGCAATGGATGCGATCCTCAAAAGTTATATTAACATCGCATTTCTGTAGGTGGCCTCAACAATTAATTGCTTCCTATTTAAAGCCTGCTGGTGAATTCTTTTGTAAATAGGGTTTCTTATTGATATGTAGAGGCCACCATAAAGGAATATTAATGGATTAATGGATTAATTAAATTAAATTGGCACAAACTTCTGAAAGCTCAGAGCATTTCTTGATCAGTGATCTAGCAACCAGACTAACTCTGCACAATATGCTTATTTGTAAAGCAGTAATACAGGACTCTACACACCAATATAGTTCTAACTCATGGAGAATATTATCATGAAAATTTTGTTTTGATCTCAAATAATATAACAAATCCAAACTCACTATCTTTTTTGTTGTTGTCAAAGCTATCTACTTCTCTTGATGTCCAAATGTCTGTCAATTGCAATCTCATCCTCCAAGCTTAAACCTTAAAATACCTTAAATTTTAACATCTTCCAGTCCTCTTTAATATCTAAAGCACCCATGCTACTTTCCTTCCCCTGTCTGCCAGCCACCATGTGCTACCTGTCAAAATCGGCCCATGAAGTCAAGACTTCCCCAAAGTCCAGTACAGAGGAACTGACCATCCTGGTGGGGTGGGGGAGGAGGATATGTCAAGGGGATGGTGCTACTAAGTCATCAGCTTTCTGTGCAAAGAGGGGCATGTCAGGCTGAAATCTAATGGAGCAGAATAGATGAGTTAAACACAGCCAAGAGAGGAAATGTCCATTTGTCCCTACCTCAGTCTTAATCTTTTCCATTTCCCTGGTTCCATCATTCATGCTCAAGTCAAAAAAAAAAAAAAAAATCTAAGAATTATTTGGGATTCTTTTCTTTCCTCATTGGCATCCAATCCATCAGTAAATGCTACCAACTCTGACTTCACAGCACACCCCAAACTCCCAACAGTTGTCTACTACTCACTATTAAACTTATGATCAAGTATCCTCTGACAGTGACTTCTTGCCTCAACTACATCAATGGACTCCCTATGTTGTCCCTGCTTCTCCTCTGGTCCTTTGATCAATTTCCAAGAGAGCAACAGAGTGATCTTTTAAATATGGAAATTAGGTCTTACCTTAACATTCCTCTTGAAAATTTTCCAACTGTTTTCCTTCCCAAGTAGAATAACGTCCTAACTCATTACAATGCCAACACCCTAACTTATTACAGTGGCCTAAACAACCTTATCTCATCCTGTCTCCACTTACCTTTCTTACAGTATCTCCTTCCACTTTCACTGTGGCTTACTACATTCAAGCCAACTGGCCCTTTGTTGTTCCTGGAATGAGCCAAGTTCATTTCTGTCTTGGGGCCGTTGCCCTAACTATGCCCTGAACACAGAGCACTAAAAAAATATTTTGCCAATATTTTGTATGGCTGTCTGCTTCTTGTCATTCAAATCTCTGTTTAAATGTCACTTTCTCAGAAGGGCCACTTTAACACTCTGCCTACTTTCCCCCAGTCATTGTCTGTCACATTACCTTATTTTAATTCTCTGCCCTTTTCCTTATGAATGTATTCATTTATTTGGTGACTGTACATCAACAATAGAATGTGAGCTCCATCATGGCTGAGGCCTTGCCTCTCTTGGTTGCTGCTGTATTTCCAGCATTAGATCTGTGCTTGTCCTTCAACAGAAATAAAATAAGTTTGTTGAATAAGTCAATGAATGAAAAATGGAGAGAAAAAAAGAGCTAAGTCAAGATGTACAAAAAGGAGAAGTAGAGACAAAATGGTTGAAGATGAGGTATAAGGAGCTCCTTCGGAGTCTGACTTCACAAATGTGGAGCCTCCTGGTGGCTTCCCCCTTTTGAGGAAAGAGCTCCTTTTTTAAAGAGACAAAATGACACTGAGCATAATCAATTGTTTCCTGGGATTGCCTTTTCAAATCCTTCCCTTCTTCCCTTCTCTCTATCCACATCACTTTTTTTCTCTGTTCTCTGTGTTTTTTTGGCTGGACCACCATGTTCTGGTTTTGCCTCTTTCTAGTCCATCCAGTGGACTGGTACCAAATTAATCTTCCTAAAAACAGTTTGCATGACATAACCTTCCAACTCAAAACACTCTTCAAGTGGTTCTCATTATCTAAGGGCAAAGGTCAAACATTTTAGTTTAATACACAAGACCATCAAACTGCACCCAGACATCCTTCCCAACCTTATCTCCCATTGTTCCAACAGGAGTCCACTTCCCAGTGAGCCCCTGGAACTCATATTGTTTGTCCCAATCTTGCTCATTTATTCCCGGCTGACTAAAATCTTCTCTTTCTCTTCTACTCAGCTTTTAACCAGTGATCACAGTCCAGGCAGGATCCCAAAGGATTTTTTTTTAAATCCTAAAGTGCTTATTATTACTAATATTATTTACTATATCTTTGGCCATTATCACACATTACTTTCAAATGATCATTATTTTCTCATTTATGCAAGTCTTAGTTTTCTTGAAGGCTGGAAATATATTACTTTACTTTCTCCCTGCATTCAGCTTTGATAGTGAGGATGATTTGGAAATCTTAGAGGCTGAGTTTCTTTATCAGGAAAAGGGGGACAATAATAGTAGCTTTGCAGATTTGCTAGAAAAATTAAGTGATAATAATGCATTTAATTAGCTTAGCACAGTGATATATATGAAGTGTCATTATCTTAGTTCATTGCAGAGAGGCAGATTAACAAATTGATTAATTGATCAAATGATTTTTAAAAACCACATAAAACATGGATTTATTTATATTGCAAGTACATCTCTCCAAAACATGCATACCACAAACACCTATAAGTTAATCTTTTTTAAAAGGATGTAACTTCTGATTTCTAACACCACCACTATATTTAGTAACTTGACCCAGTGATTCTTAACCTTAACATATTCTTTTTTTTAAAGATTTTTTTTATTTATTTATTTGAGACAGAGAGAATGAGAGAGAGAGAGAGAGAGAGCACATGAGAGGGGGGAGGGTCAGAGGGAGAAGCAGACTCTCTGCTGAGCAGGGAGCCTGATGCGGGACTCGATCCAGGGACTCCGGGATCATGACCTGAGCCGAAGGCAGTCACTTAACCAACTGAGCCACCCAGGCACCCAAACCTTAACCTATTCTTAACTAAAACCCTATTGAAAATCAGATTAAAGCTCTCAACTCTCTCCCTAGAAAAATCCATGCACATACAAAATTTGTTATATAATTTCAGAGAGTTTCATGGTCCCTTCTAGACCAGGCATAAACCTTAGGGACTCTACCAGACCCTTAGTAAGACATGAAATCCAATGTCAAGACTGATCACTCTTCCCATTCCTGACAGTGCAGCATTGATAACCAAACACCAACCTGCAGCAGAGCACATGAACTCAACTTTGTTTTTTTGTAAAGACAAAACTAAATGAGATAAAAGAAAACCAAAATAATAAAGAACTAATAAATTTTTCTTTATTTTAAAAAAAGATTTTATTTATTTATTTGACAGATAGCGAGAGAGGGAACACAAGCAGGGGGAGTGGGGGAGGGAGAAGCAGGTCTCCTGCTGAGCAGGGGGCCTGATGTGGGGCTCGATCCCAGGACCTCAGATCATGACCTGAGCTTGAAGGCAGACGCTTAACAACTGAGCCACCCAGGCGCCCCAAGAACTAATAAATTTTTCTTTTAACACTTTCTGCAACAAGCACATTATGATGCTTTCATATTGGTTTTCAAAAATAGAGAATATTTACTTTAAACTGTTTGTTTGTTTTCACATATGAGATAGAAAGCAATATTTACCTGGCAGGGAAACTACCACTACCATGAGGTAGAAAACCACAAAGTCAGAGGAAAGCCCAAGTTTAACTTCAAATTTGAGATTTTAGTTCTCATGAACTTTGTTCCTTCCTTCTTTCATTCCCTGAAGTAATTGAATGCTTGTTCGATGCCATGCTGTTTGCTAAAAATTGGACAGTCAATACTAAGCAATATAGTTTCAACCCTAACAGATCTCACGGAAAAGACAACATCATTAAATACTCCTATGAATAAATATGTACTTATAAGGCAATACGTGCCAAGACGATCAGTGGAAGCTACAAGAGTACATAACTGAAGGAGATGACCTAGTCTAGGAATCAGAGAAAGTCTCTTAAACACATTCTAACTGAGATTTGAATACTGAGAAGGTGTTAACTAAGTGAAGTGTGTGCATGGGGGACTGGGTGGTGTAATAGGAATCACCAAGGCAGGAGAAACATTTTAGGAACTCAGAGAACAACAATATTACTGGAAGGTGGGAGAATTATGGCAGGCACTGAAGGTGGGAAAATTATGGGAGGCATTGTAAGCCATGTATTTCTGTTGGGAATGCTTTGAGTTTCAAGTAATGGAAGATTCTACTAACAGTAGTTTAAAAAGTGTGGGTTCGATAACAAAGATTTTAGTGGTAAACAATTATTGACATTAGTTCAGCCATCCATTGATGCCAACGGAGACCCAGATTTATTCTGTTTTTCTTCCATCCATGGTCAGTGGGTTGTTTTTCAACCCCACACTCATCATCTCATGGTCATAAAATGGCTGCTGAAACCCCAGGCATCACAGCCATATCCAAGGCAGGAAGAAGTAAAAGAAAGGTGGCAGCATGAGTTACGTCCATCTGTTTCATAGGAAAAAGCAAAGGTCCTCTCTGTCCTCAGCACATTTCCAATTATACCTTCAGAAATCTGTCACATGAGCTCTTCTAGCTGCAAATGCAAGACAGCCAGGAGAAATGAATATTAGTTTTCTGGCTCTTTGGGTAATGTGGGCAAGGGACAACCCAGATGGGGACTGATGTAGGGCTAGGTTAGTAACAATGCCTGCCTCTTGTGTCAAGGGCTTTATTCTTTACCTTAAAAAACAAAATGAGCGAAGGCATTAAGCATTCCAATTTAAAAACATATCATCACTTCAAAACATGTATCTCTCAGGCTATCACAAGGAAAATTGATTGGAAGGAGAAAGAGATGATGTGAGGTGGCAGAAAGATATTGATCGAGGTTGACAGATGGTTGAACTGAAGGGGTGATAAAGAAGGAAGAGGAAGGCAATGGGGAGTTCAGGAGGTTTAAAGCTGCTCTGATTATTCAGAGGCCTTTTGTGTGTAGCAAATGCAATCGTGTGTGAATTTGCTTTAAAACTATAGTTTTATACCAAATTAGCTCATTCTAAAGCCACAATCTGACTAGCTTGTTATTAAGATACGTGTTGCCCTTGAACTTAAAACTCTCCTCCATTAGTGAAACTCTTGGGAGGTATAAAAGCTGGTTGATTCATTTGGCAAGATAAAATTGCTTTCTGATGCTTTTTCCTTACAAAAGTCAAAACTGCAGTTCCACTTCATGATGTAGAAAAGGTAGAAAACATCGCCAGGCCAACCGTATTTGCACCTCCAGCTTAATAAAATAATTGTGCTTTTGTGTTCATACCAAGGAAAATCCAAATGCAGTAGATTAAGGATATCCTTAAAGACATGAGGAAAAATTTCAGTTCCCTTAAGTATGGCAAATCATTCTACAGGAAAAAAAGGGGAGGGGAATGAAACTCACATCCCAACATAAATTTCATAGAAAAATATTAGAATTTCTCAGAGTTTTCTATAACTGCTATTAGAATTCATTCCTGAGCTGAGATTTTTTTATTTCAACTTTCACATTAACAGTCCAATAATAAACCCTTGATTAAAGAAAAAGAATTCCAGTGAAAGGGTTGAAATAAGCTTAATTGTAGAGGTGTGATTAGTGCCACAGTGACAGACTCCCAGGTAATGATTTTTAAAATTTTATAGGAAATGTTTAACAAGATGATTGCCTGACTATAAAATGTCTCTGTATAAGAAAATAGTCTTTGAAAGCAGCGTTTGGGCCCTGTTGCACTAATACTCCATGAATGGCAACACTTCTTTTATAGTTTTGATGAATGCTAAAGTAGAAACTATATTATAATGATTTTGGACCCAGGACTGTGAAAATAGCTGGCAGAATATGAACACTTTACCAGATCAATCAATTTTCATTTAAAATTCTACTTATTGTGTATGGTATCAAACTATGAAAATGTAACATTTCAAACTAGTGATTTCTGTCCTACCAAAATTGCAGTACTTATTTGGGTTTTGATGTAGATAGGATCAGCATTAGAGACAGCATGGTGTAACCAAAAAAAAAAAAAAAAAAGGAACTTGAAATACCTACGTACCTGCATTCCAGTACCTTTTACTTAGCCATTCAACTGCAGATATTTACACATGGCCTAAAAAGTGTAAGACATAGAAATAGAAAGACACAAGAAATACTCGGGTTTGATATGACCCTGTATTCATCTGCAATGAACTCATCTCTGGTGGGTATGGATGTATGAAGGGGCTTAGGAAAAGCTTCTAAGAAGAGGTGATATATGAACTAAGACTCCGAATCTTCCCTTATAAAGGAATGGAGCCAGTTCAAGGGGGCAAAGAACACTGGGGAACAGTGCCCTTTTAAGGGACTCAAGTGATTTGATGCCACCAGAGTGTAAAAAGTGTCACACAATGAGACAGATCAACTCTGGCTACCTTTAATAGGAAAAAAAAGAATGCTGGGAAGTATAGGATGGCTCAGACAGTCTTATATCCCTCATTAAGGAACGTGGATTTAATTCTGAAGACAATAAAGACTTTTTTGAAAAATGCTGTAGTCATACTTAGATTTGAAATAATTCATTTGGGTGGCCCTGTGAAGGATGGATTTAAAGGAGGCCAGTAGGAGCCTCTTGGTGGTGAGCTGGGAGAAAGAGGTTGGAGAAGAGCCAAGAAATACTTGGAAAGTAAAATCTGCAAAAAACAGAGAAGACTCAAGAATATGGAGTAGAGGACTCACAGAGGCTGACTTGAGAATGGTGGAAGCAAAGCTTGGGTGATGGTGAAGGTGATGAGTGTTCAGACATGTTGTGTTTTGGGTACCTATGGGACATCCAGGCAGAGATGCCAGCAGAAAACTGGATATAGGAGTTATACGACTCAGGGGAGGCTTCTGGGCAGAAGACTGATTAAGAAGTCATCAGCGTACAGCATCCAAGGGGAGGAGAGCATTTGGCTGCTGAAATTTCGATTGTTAATAATAGCACTCAGGGAGACTGTGGCATGAAAGTAGCAGGATGTCCTGCCTTATATTGTGGGGTTGCTCGAAGATCAGACGACAGAATATATGGGAAGAGAAGTATGGGATGGTTATTATTTGAACTTGGACTCAAATCCTTAAATGATATACATTTAAAAAACTACAAAACTGTAATTGTAATAACATAGACATTCACTTACCAAAATATTTTTGTGGTGTGAGATAGATATGAGGAAGAGCAGAAAATACTACTAATAGATATAGAGAGATAGATAATAGATAGACAGACAGATAGATAGATAGATAGATAGATAGATAGATAGATAGATAGATAATTCTATTGAAGATCTATCTTGATGAAATTACTGGGAAAAAAGTATATTTGAATAATGATTTCAACTTTTTTAAGTTGTCAGGTTTCATTTCTTTCTCATGTTTTCTGGTATGTGCCCTCAAGAACAAATCAAAACAATTAGAAAAGTGCTCTTTAAGATTAAAATTTCCAGGCTGTTCTTCAGGTAGAATTAGTCCTTCACAATTCTAGAACACTGTTGGATTTAAAGAACTGGAGAGGGAGAAAAAGCTTACAATATTTTGGTAACTCAGTCCAATGACTTTTGAAACTAGTCACTGGACTTGGCACTAATTATATCAAAAGGAGAAGGTAGTGATTTAAGATCATTTTCTTTGCTTATGCCCCTCAGTATTATTTTAATTTCATCTCCTCTTTTCCGAAGTAAGTGATGCAAAAGTCATCTTTGCCACTTTCCCAGAAATAATTTGAAGTTGGTGTTGAGTACAGAAATTAGGATTTTCATAGGTAGACTTCCCGTCCTTGTGTACAACAGAATGGAGATGCAACACTCACTTGGGTTCTGTTGTAGCCCAAGTTTTGTTAGTATTATTTAAAAAAAGACTTCAGGTTGGTTTTAATATAGTTAGGGTTAGTCAGAGACAGCAGAAGGATGTGGTATTTAGAATCAGTTATAAGATCCTAAGGCAGGCTAGTTAACAACTTTTTTGAACCTTAACTGTAAAAGGGCACATCATGACACCTACCTCCCACTACTCCAAAGAGATGAATTAGATTATGTATATAATGGGCTTAAAATAACAGCTGGTTATTTTTTTCTCAATAAATTAATAGATGTTCTTAGTGCTAATGATAATAAACAACTGTTTCATTATAAGATTATCTTTATGACTCAGTGACATTCATTTTGACTGCCCAGCATGCAAATACTTTATAACTTAAGAGAGGTCCTAAAGTAGGTAAGAGACTAGACCATACTTCCCAAAATGAAAACTTTAAAAAGCATGTTGATACATTGCATCCCTCCGACCAACTAGATGTTCCCATTCAGGACTTAGAGAAATTTGGAAATCATGATATATGGTCATGTAGGCATGGATCCAAACAGTATGTTTAAAAATTTCTGGTTCACTAGATATTGATTAGATATCTGCTAAATATAGTTTATCATTCTCTTTTAGTACTTTTAAAGTACTGTTTTCCTGAGAATCTAAACATTGAGGTAATTATTTGCTCAAAGCTATTTTTAATATTTTCTTACCAATTCATTCATTCATTGATTCATTCCTTTTAGGTTACTGTTTATATATTATAATAATATTTTAATATTCATATGTTATAAGTACATTTTAAATTTAATTTTTAATTAATTCTTCCTATAAAGACAGAATGAGCAACCAATTAGCTGGTCACGGTGCTAAATACTTCATGATCTAGGGAACAGTGAAGAGGTGAGACAATAGGAAAAAAATGATATTAATAAACATGAGAAAATTAAATGCATCCTTGTTATGACTAATTAAAAATTAATGAAAATTTTATCATTCTAGTTGTACTGAATGTAGTTGAAAAATTACACTATATTTTATCTATTTTTTAGTACTGTTTGTGCCTCAAAAAAATCATTAAATGCTTTGTTTTCCCCCATAAACTTTACATTTCTGAATTTAGGAGATTAGAGCTTAGTGCAGTGCTTACTTTTTAGGACATTCACACAAAGGCCAATGCTTTTTCCATTTTTATTTAAAAGTTTATTTTCTGCTGCACTTTGTTATCCTCATTGGCAAAAAATATTTTTAATTTACGTTCAGGAAACACCCCGGACCACTACGAGATAAGGACCCCAACTCCCTATTACATGGATCTGCTCTTGTTTACATCACAGGGGGTTGGTTTCCAAATCCCCAAAACATTGCACCAATGGATGATCTTAGTCAGGAGGCCACTTCTAGGCACATCAGCCACTCAATAATTAAAGATTCATTATTTTAGTTCACACCCTGGCCTGATCAGAACTAAAAGTAAATCAATGTCTGGACTATAGGCAGGAGATAAGACACATTTCGAGTTTTGGAATCATTGAGCAGAATTACTAGAGGTGGCAGGTTATTATGATGTTGTTCCACTCATATAGAAACATGGAGAAAAATAACTTCGCCACAAAGGTAATAGTCTAATCCCTCTCTCCCACTGGGCTTCCAGCTACAAATGAGATTATAGCATGCAGCAGGTAATATAGTGCCCACACTCTATCCTCTAAGGTGTTGTCCTAAGCCCTGGAAGCTGTGAATATGTTATGTTACATGGCAAAAGGGGATTAAGATTACAGATGGAGTTCAAGTTACTAAAAAAACTAACATTATAATAGAGAGATTGTCCTGGATTATCTTCGTGGGCCCAATTAATCATAAGAATCCTTACAAGTGGAAGAGGGAGGCAGAAGAGAGGGAGAGAGATATGAACATATAAGCCAGGACTAAGAGATGCAGCATTGCTGGGGTAAAAGATGGAGGAAGAAGGCCATGAGCCAAAGAATGTGAGTAGCCTCTAGAAACTAGAAAAGGCAAGGAAACAGATTGTCCCCTCGAGTCTCCAAAAGGAATGCAGATATGCTGAGACCTTGATCCTAGCCCAGGAAGACCTGTATTTGAGTTATCTGCCTAATTGTACAATAATGAATTTGTATCGTTTTAAGCCACTAAATTTGTGCTAATTTAGTGTGATGGCAATAGAAAATTAATGCATAGAGCTTATCATTATATAATTTTCTAAACCCAGGCTATTGAATGAACTATCTGGCAATTGGAAGATGAGGAAGCTGCTCTAGCCTAGATAATTTCTAAAGCCCCTTCCCATTTTGAAATTCCAATTTCTTCCTATTAAAACTTATACAGCTGCAACTATATTGTCCCCAGGTCATAACCTTAATAAGGAGTACTTAAGAGTCTCCTCTTTCTTATTTTTCTCTCCAACAATTTCTCTTTTCCATTCTCTCCATCCATTTGTTTCATCAGACTTCTATACCTAGGAAAGATATTTGGGAAAAGTATTTTATTTATATACAGTACTCACCAACTTTTTATCATCAGCTTTAACTTTCCAGCAACACACTTACTTATTGGCTAGCTAGTCTTGGGCCTATCTGTTAGGATGGGATGAATACCTCATCAAGATTGATGGGACCAATACCTGTTAAGAGCAGGTGATGAAGTAATTAAATAGAAATTCTTATAATCACTAAAGGCCAAAGTTGCCCTGGGATGAGATTTTTCTTTCAGTCACAAGCTCTTGACGTGGTCACTCTCACCCTCCCACAATATTTGTTGGCCATATTACCAAAGGAAATAGCTAAACTGAAGAGCCTAGGAAGTCACAGACTGCGGAAAGGAGGATTTATGCCAAACTGATCGAAACATAATTTGGGGTGTGTCCTGGGTGTCCTGGAAAATCCAGAAGGGAGTCATCACATCTTTTTAGAGTGCCTTTTACAAAGGTAATTGGTTTTCAGTTTGAATGCTTACATTTTAAAAAGAACGGATCTTAAATATTCTCCCAGCAAAAAAGAAATGACAGTTACGTGGCATGTTGCAGGTGTTAGCTCATGCTATGGTGGTGATCAGTTTGTAATGCATAAGCGTATCAAATCAACACATTGTACACCTTAAATTTACACAATGTTATATGTCGATCCTATCTCAATAAAGCTGGAAAAAGCTGGAAATTTAAAAAAAAACTAAGAAATTTTTTCCTATACTGTTATTGATTTTTCTTTCTGAACGAGTCTACTAACTAGAGCATTCAGCTGGTAAGAATTATTTTTGCCTGAATTAAATATGGATGGGTAACTCAGGCCCATTTCAGGTTCAACAAACATCTTGAACTATTTTTCAAACATTTGGGATTTGGCAAACAAATATTTTACTCAGTAATTTTTTGCTTAATTTTTAAACCCTTGTGTGTTTTAAGGGGAATTTAATCCGTATGTTTCTGATTCATTTACCATTAACTGATCAGGCTGGTTTTTGCTGCTATTTTTTTGGTCGGGGAGGGGGTGTTTAAGGAATACTTTCAGAGACTTTGACAAATTTCTTGAAAAAAATAGGAAAGCTCCATGCTGCCAGAGAGGAAATCAAGTGTCAAAAAGAGTTGAAAAAAGTTCTAGATTTATGTTAGAAATGCAGCCTGACTCAAAAAGAGAGAAACCATTTTTTTCTCTCAATTTTACTGGTAAGGATGAAAGACTTTATGAATTTAGGATCACAGACACGAACTGGTGCTCTTGGAACTGGGACTTACTCACCATTCTGGGCGCTGGTCTCCAGTGAGTCTGAGATAAAAAGGTAACTCCTCCAAGGGAGAAGAGAAGCCAAAAAGAAATGTTTTTAGCAGCCCAGAAGAGGATTATTTATGATTAGACAGCAAAGAGAAAGAGAAAATGAGTGGGTCTAAGAGGAAAAACAGAGGGAGAAGAAAAAGAGAGGGATATTTCTAAAAAAGTTAAATGATACACAATTTCCTTTTTGCTCCTAGAGGATTCTTCGCTATAGCCTTGAAGCTACACGGACACAAAATAGCTAATCACTGAGACTGCTCTCTGACCCCTGATAAAGATGGAATAGACAACTTTAACCTATAGTATAGCCACTTGTAATAAACTAAAAGTCTTTTCAATGGAGCAATCAACGTCACTTGCTCTATTTGCATTCTTTCCTCAATATATTGATTTAGTTTTTAAAAAACACCATTATCACACTTTTTCAATTTGACTTTTGTTTTTCTCTGAACTTTTTGCATTCCTTACCCTATTTCAGAAGCACGAATTGCTAGTTTAGGGGAAAAGATATTGCATTATTTAATATTTTATATGCTTTATCTATGTACAAAGTTTTACACAGGTGTGTGTGTGTGGGTGCATGCGCACCCACACACATAAAATTCTTGGCATCAAACCACTTCTTTAGTTTCAGAAGTTTGTTCTTTCTATTGTTAATATTGCATTAATATTCTATCATTAATATTGAATTGAATATAAAAATACCATTCCTAAGGCATGAAAAGTTTTATAGACGTGTATGACTAAATTCTGGGGTGCCTGGGTGGCTCAGTCCCTCAACCGTCTGCCTTCGGCCCCAGTCCGGGGTCAGGATCCTAGTGTCCTGGGATCGATCGAACCCCCCACCCCCCTTTCAGGCTCCCTGCTCAGCAGGAAGTCTGCTTCTTCCTCTTCCTCCGCCCCTCCCTCCTACCCCAGCCTCTTCCCCCCCAGCTCGTGCTCTCTCTCAAGCTCACTCTCTCTCTCCAACAAATAAATAAAATCTTTTAAAAAAAGAAGCATATGACTAAATTCCGTTATCCATTGAATATTTATTGAACATGTTCTATGTGTGCAACGTTGTAATGAAGAATAAATACACTGGAGCATAGGGTAGGTTCCTAAGCTTGTGTTTAACAGTTAGAATATAACTTTAGAAAATAAGGACTAACATGCTACTAAGTTCCCAGTTTACAGTTTTTAATTGAAATAAAAAAACTTTTTTTTTTTGATACAAGGAACCTGCCTTGGAAGCATCCTTCAATTTTATATTTAGAAAACTTGTAAATTAGGATTTTTAAAAATTCTCAAGCTCTACAGCTCTACAGCTCTGGATCCCAGTATCTTAGGAAACTTCCCTCATTTTACATCAAACTATTTTAAATCATACCTTCCAGTGAGATGCCAACCGTACTGTGTCAGTCAATCTATGAGCAGTCCTGGCCTTTCATAAGAATGGCAAGTCGACTGTGAAAATGACAGAGGGGAAAATCATGAGCAATTGTTTTAATGCCCCAAAGCAGCCTATGGTGTTTAATGTCTAAGTTTTTGTGTCCCAATTAAGAATTTTGAAATGAAATACTTGATACACAGAAAAGATTTAGATTTCACAAATCATCACCCGAGAGAAGAATGTCCTTATTTTTCTGCATCTCAGGGTAGATTGCTTGAATTTAACACATGTCGAGCTGCCCACCGACAGGATCATTCCTATAAAGCATCTGTGTTCACCACCTCCCCCCCTTAAAAATGAGACTATGGCCCTTTCTAGAAAGAACATTTAATTTAAGTCTTAACAAGGGATAGTGGTCAGAAGGAGAGTAAATATATAGGTTATTTCTTTATTTAAACTTCATGTGGATCTTCAAAATGGATCAACATTGTTAAGATTTCCTAATGAGGTAAGAGATAGAGTAGTAGAAGAAATATCTTTGTAAATAAAATAAAATAACACGTCTTGTTTCCAAGAGTGAGAAGAAATTTAATGGGTCTACAATTATTTCCTTCCACAAAATTATTCATTTTATTTATCCTTAAGCCTTCTCATATAATCCCTTGAGGTATTGCAAGTCTGGACGAGGGTCTGGTGTCTTGAATTTTTAGGTGTTTTATTTTGAAAGTTATAAATGTAATTCATGTTTAAGAACATCAACAATACGGATGTGGTAAACTTCCAACCACTCAACTGACATAACCGATCTGAACAATCTGATGCTTGTTCTTTTATATTTTATTTAATGCATGTTAAAATCATAGACACACCAACAGACACACCAAGACTTCACCTTTAGGAAAAAATAGGATCAGATTATAACTGCTACTATTCAACTCCTTAAAAAAAATTAGTATAGCTTTCTAGACCTTGCAAATATCTCTGTAATATTATATGGTGTTGATATCTACTTTATTCAACCATTCTTCACGAATAGGTACCGAGGTCATTTCCAGTCGTTTGCTGCTACAAATTCTGCTGTAATAAACATCCTTATATTATTATGTTTTTATTTCAGTAGAATCGATATTTCTAGAACTGGGAGTTCCTCGAATTGTAGTTTTGTTGGGATGGGCCAAGGAAGCTGAGAGTGAGTCAATATTCAGAGCATGAAGAGTCCCAGCAGAGTAAGAGAGAGCAAATCAGATATGCAGGCAAAAGCCATCCATGACTGCGGACTTGGCGACTCTAGAAAAGAATTTTAGCAGGAAAACCACTACAGTTCGATGGGCTGAGAAGCATCTGAAGCTGAGCAGAACTGACTTCATGGAATGGTAACCCTGGCAAATCTTTGTTTTATCGAGAAATAGTTGCCACATAACATTGTGGAAGTTTAAGGGGTACTGTGCATTTGACACATTTCTCTATTGCAATAGGATTACCACCATAATGTTAGCTAACACTTTTATCACATCACATAATTATTATTTCTTCTTTGTGGTGAGAACAGTTAAGATCTAGCCTCTTAGTGACTTTGAAATATATAATACAGTATTGTATGTATCTTATTCTAGCTTTAGTGAGCAGAACTGTCTCAGGAGTGAGATGTGCCTGAACATGTAAGTTGATATTCGTCAGTCCCTTAACAAGATGGCAAAGCGAAGGGAGGAGAAAGAACAGACTGCTCTGGCCACACAGTGCACATTTTCTGCCAGACTCCAGGCAGGTCCCTGAAGATGTAGGGTGGAGCTGGAAAAGGAAAATTTTGTTGTGATGCAAGGGGATTGACTATATTTGCTTCCCCCCTTGGGGTGAAACCAGGACAAATGGCAGTCCCATTTTCCTGTTTACAAAATATCTCACTTCCTTAGATTCTATTTGAGTACTATGGCTATCTATAGAAGTGGAAATAGAGCTGAAGCCAAACAGGTTTGGCCCTATTTCCCGTGGGTCCCTGCGCTGCCCAGGGGGGTGGGGAATCTGAGCGCAGGCATAAGCCTGCCATCCACAGCAATGCACTTGGCGACATTATCATAAAGCCTGTCAAAACACCCAGAGGACTTGGGGTCAGGAAGAGCTATCACGTGCCCTTTCATATGGGTACACGATGTCCCTAGAGTGCTGCTCCAGTTCTTATTTTAATTATTTCTAATTCTCAGAGGTTCTTCACTCTTAGTGATGATGCCATTGTTAAGGAGCTACATGTTTCTGTAGAAATCAGAGATAAAGGAGATAATCAGAGATAAAGGACTCCTTTATCAGTGTTTATATCAACCCATTACTATATATTTCTTGACTCCTGCCATATGCCAAGCACCATGTTGTGGAGGATCCAAAGGTTAGCAAAATAATATTTATTTTTCTAGGTTTGTATTTTTCTTTTTTCTCTTTCCATTCTCTCGCTCTCTCTCTCCCTACTCTGTCTCTCTCTCTCTCATTTTGGTTAATACAGACAAGTCTCAAATAATTAAAATTCTCTAGAATTGTTCATTTCTTTTTTTGGATGAGCTAAAAATAGGCAATGGTTCTTAATTTCTTTTCTTTCTATTACTCTTTTCTTTTTAACTTTTCTTTAAATCTTGCAATCTTGTGTACGGTTATGTGATATTTTGGAGGGCTTAAATTTACTACTGAATTTATATCTTTCTTTAATCATAGAGTAAGCCCACTTTGTGCATATGTGCTGGCCAATATGCACCAATATTAATTGTTCAGGAAAGAAACAAATTTGGCTAAACAGTGCATGTGCGTGCATGCGTGTGTGTGTGTGTGTGTGTGTAGAAATAAAAGGCACTCTATAGTATTTTTAAGAAATCTTTCAGAAAATAGTGCCATGGAGAAAGAGAGCTCCTTGGGACCACTGTTAGGGAAAGTATCCTACTTTGAAAAGAGAGATGAGATCATGACATATGCCCTCCCTCAATTCTGCCCTCTTTAACTACACACTTATTTGCATGCCTGTAATTCATCTCCTTCCTTTTAGTCTTAGAGAACAGAGTGGTCTTTCCCTTCCCATCGGTGCACTGAGTCAGTTGCCTTCTTTTATGATTTACTTCATCAGTTATCTTCTCTATCCTGCACCTTCTGCCTCACCTCTCTGTTAGTGAAACAAAACAGCTTAAATACATAAGCAAACAAATAAAGAAATATCTTGCATCCTAAATAAAGATCCTCCCTTGACCGCACACTGTTCTTGTATCAGCCTCTCTCTCCTCTTCCCTGTCATTCCTATTTCTTGAATGTGGGATTGAGTTTTCTCTTCTTTGGCCTATATTCACCTCTTCATAGACTGAGGTCTGGCATCTCCTGCCACCAGCGCACTGAATTGGATAGATGTTTCAGCTGCATCTGACAAGGTTCATTACTCCCTTTGTCTTTGACACTTTCCACTCTAGGTTTCCATTACACCACTCTGCCAATCTGTCTTTAATCAGCTATACATCTCTGAGCACTCCTTCTTGGCCTTTTCCATGAATTTCACTGTTACTGTTTACATCCTAAGTGGTGATATTCCTCAAGGTTCTGCCATCAACTCACATTTCTTCCACTTTCTACAGTTGCTAGAGCAAATCCACTTACTGGATGTTGACTGCCACGAGAGGTGATAATACACTGTAGTTGTCCTGGTGGTGTGATGTCAATAATGCTTCATTTCTCTCTCCAGCTCTAAAATGGTCCAGAACCTCATGGTCACCTTGACCTCATTGTCCTACAGGAACTTTTAGCTCCATGCACTTCCCTAAAGCCTTTGGAACAAGCCAGGACATCAATAAATAACCAAAAGGGAAATGCCCAATGTCAAATTCATTACTTCTCCCCACCCCCAAGCCTCTTCCTTCTAATTCCTGACTCAGGAGCACACCATGTACTTAGTCAAAATAGAAATTGGGGCTGAGATCCCATCCTTGAGTCTCTCCTTTCCCTTGGATCTCATATCCATATAATCACCCAAGTGCTGTGCACTTTACTTCCTGAAACTTGAATCAGTTTCTCCATCCCCATAACTACTTATACTTCTTTAATGTAAGCCCTAGATCATTGCATTCATCTCCCAACCTCTAAGACTATGTGCTCAAACTCATCCTTATAGAATGGACAAAAGAATGCATTTAAATTCAATTCTGATCTCATCATTTCCCTAATAAAACTTGCCAGTGATTCCACATCATTCGGTCTATTTCTTTGTTTTTATCTTACACGACCATTTACCTCATGCTTTGCTCTCCTGCAATACTGAATTCTTTGCAATTCCACTTATATGCTGTGCGGTTTATCCTCCTGATGTCTTTGCTCAAGCTGACCTCTCTGCTTGGAATGTCCCTGTTCCTTTCACCTGGTTAACTCCTTCTAATCCTTTAAGACTCTTCTTGAGAGTAACCTCTTCCAAGAAGCCTTCCTTATCTCTCCCCATGCTTCTAACTGTGTTGAGTAACCCTCTCTCTAATTCCATAGTAACCTCTGTAGGTCTTCTCTGAATGTCATTTTATGTTGCAATTACTTACGGCTGTCACTGAGTGAAAACACTATACTTCGTATATTTATTTTTAGCCCCAGCACTCAATTCAGTGTCCGTCATACAACAAATATAAGATAACTAATTTTGTTCAGTTAGGGCTTGAGTCTTAAATTATGAGCAGGACTTAGATAATTAAAAATAAAAGAGAAAATCCACTGGAAATTAGACTCTGAACTAAGATTCGGACACAGAAAGATCCCAGACATATTTCAGGAGTTAGTAAGGAACATGTACTTCCTGGAGTGGGAAACCTATGTGTGTGTGCTGGAGGTGGACGGTGGGGAGGCAGGCATCCGCTAGCATGCTGGATGGATAGATTGTGGAAAATTTAGAAATGCTGGAGTTTTGGACATTGCAGACAACACAGAGGAACTGTTTCTGAATGAGAGACATGATGAGAATGGTGTGTTAGGAAAATACTGTCAACAGTAGTAGGTTCATAGATTAGGGCTGAGAGCAGGGTAGACACTTATAAAAATGTAATAGTCTGGCATAAAATGATAATGATCCTGAGCTAGAATAAGGCAGTGAAAATAGTGGGGAAGGAAGACATGCCAAAATATTCCAAAAAAATTACTATGGTGGCTAAGCGGCAGGTGTAAAGGAGAATCTTTTGAGGTCCAGGATGATATTCAATTTTGTTTAATACGGTATGCTCACTGCTTAGCACTGAGCTGGTATGTAGTAGGTGATAAAGAAATGTTTTTTAAGTAAAAGAATTAATGGATGAAAAATGATATAATCCTTTCACAAACATACAGTACATCTCTTCCTTGAGAGAACAGCATGGAATGTTTTTTGTCTGGGTTTGTTTGGCTTTTGTACCAATGCACCAATGCAGAGCAAAGGTCTGAGTAAAGAAGTAATGATTGATTACAGTAATGGTTTGATCGGGAGTAATGACAGAATGATGTGACTCTGTTATAGTTTGGGTGACTTTCATCCTCTCTCAGTTGCTTCCCCGGGTCCCGGGCCTTAGCACAATTAATGCAACTGTTTTGAAATCAGCTTTAGAACTTTGATCTCAGGCTTTAAATATGCCCTTGTTGTAAACAAGCAACACATCTAATAATAACCGTATCACCTGCTCATCTAAAGGGCTTCATGTCTGTTTAATTAATAATTAAAAACAAATGTCACCATCGTTGCCTCAGTCTAGACAGGGGACAATTTTATCATCTACTTATTTTTTCTGCTTGAGGGACATAGAAGGCTTTCATAGAAAGTTATTAAGGATTCAGATAATTAAACTTGTATATTTTTTGCACATTAATGACAATTTGTACTTGAAAACAATTAGCATGAGTTACTTGTGTGTTCAAATAATCAATTTCACAGGAAAAACCTTTATAATGTGCAAAGATATATGTTCAGGGATATTAACTATAATACAGTTGGCAATGGTAAAAGTCTAGTAATTACTTAAATATCCATTATAAATTATGGTACACATTCTAGGCAGAATCTAAACAATGATTTTTTAAATGGAGTAAATCTATATGTACTGATGTAAGAAAAATATCTGAGATGCACTGTTAAATGGAAAAACTGCAGAATTATAAAACAGAATATTTAGTAGGAAAGCAATTCATGTGTACAACAAATACGGATCATGTGACCGTATGTGCATATACATGCATGTGCACACACACACTTTATACCTCCAATGAGGCTAAAATTACCCGGAAGGATTCCTAAGAAAATGTTAGTGGTTAATTCTGGGCTTGTTTCAAGCATTTTATAACATTTTTACAATGATCACATATTAATTGATGGGAAACAATAGACAAGTTTTCTAAGTTCTGCTGTGGCTTCTCCTCACATTTTAACTCCTAGAAGTCAATACTAAAAATATATTTTGATTTTTGTCTGTTCTATCACATATTTTTTTCCTATTTTCTGATCTCGATTTTGTTCATTATCAATATCATTAATTTCTATTCTTTCTTATATCTTCACTTTTACTATCTTTTGGCTTATTCTATTTTTTATAACTTCTTGAAAAGATGTTTGTTAACTGGTTTTCAAATTTGTTTCAAGTACTTGAAAAAAAATGCTGTTTCCTTCTCAGAACCAGTTTCATTTCATCTAGCAAATTTTGATATGCAGTATTCTCTTTACCATTAATTCTAATATTTTCTAATTTCCATCATAATTTCTTATTTGTCCTATTAGTTATTCAGAAGTTTTAAACTCTCAAATGTGTGAGTCTTTTAAAATTATCTCTTATTTATTTAAAATTTAGTTGTATTGTAATCAAACAATATGGTATTATCTCAAATCTGTTTTCTTCTGTTTGGTGTTTGTTTTGGTAATATGGAAGTGCTTAACATGTTCTTTTTTCAATTAGGAGAGTCTCAGTTTCTGAGATCTTTTTATTGTTTTTTATTCTTAATAGCATATATGTTAACTCTGTTAAAGCTCTGAATGCTTTACTATAATGCATTATCAAAATGCTTTCCAGTCATTCCCAACAGTCTTTTCTTTGACAGAAACAATGCCGTTTTCTTTGATTGCCAAATGTGGATGCTACTAACAAGTAAAACTCTTAATTTATAAAATAAAGATGAAATCTTTTTTAAAAAGATTTATTTATTTATTTGAGAGAGTAAGAGAGAGAGAGCATGCAGGGCGGGGGGAGGGCGGCGGCAGAGGGAAAGACAGAGAGAATCTGAAGCAGGCTCCACACTCAGCGCAGAGCCCAAAGCAGGGCTCCATCTCATGACCCTGAGATCATAACCTGAGTGGAAACCAAAAGTCAGAGACTACCAACTGCACCATCCAGGTGCCCCTAAAATAAAGAGGAAATCTTAAGACACTTTTCTTCTAACAAATGATTAGTTTTGTTTATTTATTTTTATTTGTTCTGTGGTTCTATTTGCTGAAAAGGACTTTGAGAAGGTTATTTCCTTAGAATGTCCTTTGTGCCTAAGGCAAAAGAGAAGAAACTTTGAAGACAATGAGAACCATGGAAGGTTCTGAAGAAGAGAAATGATATGATCAGATCTGTGTTTATCAGAGATTATTCTGGAAACACTGAAGGACTGATTGGAAGGGATAAAGTTTAAAAAACAGAACAGGAAGCTAACCAGTTAGGAGCTATAAAGGCTATGAACATAGAGAGTGTGGAGGGTTTGGGTTTAACAATGCTGATCACTCAGGAGACAGTGAGCCTACCCACAACGTAGGGGCACCAAAAATATTTTTGGAATAATTTAACATTATGGAGTTCAAAAAAGACATTAAAGCTTATGGGAAAAATCCGAATTTTGTTGGACTTCTTTATAGTACTTACTGCATGAATTTTTTTAAATGTATGTATATTTAGTGGAAATGTGGTTATACCATTTTATTTGTGCTCAGGGCTTCCAAAGATCTTAAAGAGTGACAAAATGAATTGCTTAGGCAACTAAATGATGGTACCAGTGCCATCAACTGAGATAAGGAACACAAGAATAAAACAAATTTTTTGAGGGGGACTTTAATTTGAGGATTTTAGAGGTTGAAGTGATAGAGGGCCTTCTAAGCTGTGGTGTCCAGTAAGATTCAGCACCTAGGAGTTGGGGCTGGTCACAGAGACGAATGACCCTGCCTCACATCTGGAATATATTTACGAAGTACCTTCACATGCATGATTGTTCAGAACGGACACATCGACAAAACAGAAAATGCATTGGCAAACATAGAAAAAAGGGGAGGCTTCGTGCTTGATCGTTTAATTGCATCTCAAATTATTTTGTTTAAATTTTTCGGTGGGGAAGGCTTTAAGATTTTATAGGCTGCTGTGGATCAGCCTGTCGTTCAAAAGGTACCACTCAGTTTCCTAGTCATTTTTGTTATGAAAAGCATGTATTTGTAAGTTTTTTGGTTATGGTTCCTTTTACAGTTGAAAGCCACAGAGAAGGGCTTGACCCACTAACCCACGAAGCCCTCAAATTGCACAGTACCAGACATATAGTAGTTATTCAACAAATATTGGATCAAATTCAAGCTGTGAAGCAACTATGGTTTTTCACACTTCTACACATCAGCTTTCTAGATTTTCCATGATTCCCATAATCATCAAAGGTAAAACTCTGTTTCTTAGCAGAATATTCAAGGCCCTTCCTGAATTGGCAATAACGCACCTTCCTTGGATCATTTCCAGATATAGGCATACCTCATTTTATTGTGCTTCACCCCCCTTTTTTATTGCATTTTTTTTTAATAAATTGAAGGTTGGTGGCAACTCTGTGTCAAACAAGTTTATTGACACCATTTTCCCAACAGCATTTGCTCATTTCCTGTCTCTGTGTCACATTTTGAAAATTCTCACAATATTTTAAACTTTCCCATTATTATTATATTTGTTGTGGTGATCTGTGATTGGTGATCTTTGATGTTACTATTGTAATTGGGGGCACCACAAACTGCACCATATAAGATGGCAAACTTCATCAATAAATGTGTGGGTTCTGATAGCTCTGCTGATGAGGTGTTCTCCTTTTCCCTTCACTCCAGGCTTCCCTGTTCCCTGAGACACAACAATATTGAAATTAGGCCAGTTGATAACCTCACAGTGGCCTCTAAGTGTTCAAGTGAAAGGGAGAGTCACACATCTTTCACTTTAAATCAAAAGCTAGAAATGATTAAGCTTAGTGAGGAAGGCATGTTGAAAGCAGAGATGCTGAAAGCTAGGCTTCTCATGACAAACAGTTAGCCAAGTTGTGAATGCAAAGGAAAAGTTCTTGAAGGAAAGTAAAAGTGTTACTCCAGGGACACCTGGGTGGCTCAGTTGGTTGGGCATCCCACTCCTGATTTTGGCTTGGGACATGATCTTGGGGTTGTGCGATTGAGCCCCACATCAGGCTTCCTGCTGGGTGAGGAGCCTGCTTGGGATTCTCTCTCCCTCTCCTTCTGCCCTTCCCCCTACTTGCACTCACTCTCTCTTTCTCTCTCTCTCTCAAAATAAATAAAAAATAAAAGTGTTACTCTAATGAAATGTACAAATGATAAGAAAGTGAAACAGCTTCTTATTGCTGATGTGGAGAAAGTTTGATTGATCTGGATAGAAGTCAAACCAGCCATAACACTCCCTTAAGCCAAAGCCTAATCAGAGCAAGGTCCTAACTCTCTTCAATTCTATGAAGGTGGGGGAGGTGAGGAAGCTGCAGAAGAAAACTGTGAAGTGAGCAGAGGTTTCTTCATGAGGTTTAAGAGAAGAAGCTATTTCCATAACATAAAAATGAAGCAGCAAGTGCTGATATAGAAGCTGCAGCAAGTTCTCCAGAAGATCTGGCTAAGATAATGAATGATGGTGGCTACATTAAACATCAAATTTTCCTTCTTTTTTTTAAGATTTTATTTATTTGTCAGAGAGAGAGCACAAACAGGCAGAGAGGCAGGCAGAGGGGGAAGCAGGCCCCTCGCCAAGCAAGGAGCCCAATGTGGGGCTCGATCCCAGGACTCTAGGATCATGACCTGAGCTGAAGGCAGACACTTAACTGACTGAGCCACCCAGGCATCCTAAAGAGCAGGTTTTCAATGTAGATAAAACAGCCACATATTGGAAGAAACATCATCTTAGACTTTCACAGCTCCAGAGAAGTCAATGCCTGGCTTCAAGGCTTCAAAGGACAGGCTGATTCTTTTGTTAGGGGCTAATGCAACTGGTGACTTGAAGTTGAAACCAGTGCACCTTGACCATTCTGAAAATCCTAGGGCCCTTAAGAAATGCTACATCTACTCTGTCTGTGCTCTATAAATGGAACAACAAAGGCGGTATAGTAGCACATCTGTTTACACCATGGTTTACTGAGTATTTTAAGCCCATTGTTGAGACCTACTGCTCAGAAAAAAAAGATTTCTTTCAAAACATTACTCCTCTTGGTCACCCAAGAGCTCCAATGGAGATACGCAATGATTAATGTTTTCATACCTGCTAACACAACATCTATCCTGCAGCATGTCGATCAAAGTATACTTTTGACTTTCACATCTTATATTTAAGAAGTACATTTTGTAAGGCTATAGCTGCCATAGACAGTGATTCCTCTGGTGGATCTGGGCAAAGTAAATTGAAAACCTTCTGGAAAGGATTCACCATTCTAAATATCATTAAGAACATGCATGATTCATCGCAAGAGGAAGAGGTCAAAATATCAACATTAACAGGCATTTAGAAGAAGTTGATTCTAACCCTCATGGATGCCTTTGAGGGGTTCAAGACTTCAGTGGGAAACGTGTGGAGAAAGTAACTGAAGATGTGGTGGAAGTAGCATAAGAACTAAATTTACAAGTAGAGTCTGAAGATGTGACTGAATGTTGCAATCTCCTGGTGAAGATGCTGTAAAGACTGTCGAAATGACATCAAAGGATTTAGAATATTCTATCAACTTAGTTGATAAAACAGCAGCAAGATCTGAGAGGATTGAGCCCAATTTTGAAAGAAGTTCTACTGTAAGTAAAATGGTCTACTGTGAGCAAAATGCTATCAACCAGCATCGCGTGCTATAAAGAAAATGTTCATGAAAAGAAGAGTCAATCAGTGTGGCAAACTTAATTGTTGTCTTATTTTAAGAAATTGCTACACAAACCAAAAAACAGACTCTTAACTATAGAGAACAAACAAATGGTTACCAGAGGGGAGGTGGGCAGGGGGATAGGTTAAATAGGTGGTGGGGATTAAGGAAGGCATTTGTGATGAGCACCCGGTGTTGTATGAAGTGATGAATCACTCAATTCTACACTTGAAATTAATTTTGCGCTGCATGTTAACTAGTTGGAATTTAAATAAAAACTTGGAAAATGTCAATAAAAAAGAAAGAAAGAAAAAAATTTCCATAGCCACTCCAACCTTTAGCAACCATCAGCCTGATCAGTCAGCAGCCGTCAACGTCAAGGGCAAGACCCTCCACCAGCAAAAAGATTATGACTCATTGAAAGCTTAGATGATGGTTAGCATTTTTAGCAATAAAGTGTTTTTTAATTAAAGTATATACATTGTTCACACATAATTCTACTTCACACTTAATAGACAACACTTTTATATGCATTGGGAAAACAAAAAATTCATTTGACTCGCTTGATTGTGATATTTGCTTTATTGCAGTGCTCTGGAGCTGAACCTACAGTGTCTCCTAGGTAGCTTGTACTTGTCTCCTGTTCCTCCTTAGCCCCAGATCTCTAGTCAGAGTACTCACCACAAATGCTATTTAATTTCAGATCTCCTTCCTTAACTCTTGTTGCCTTCTCTGCCTCCTCCCTTTCCCTTTTAGTATGTCTTTAATCTCAATAATTTGCTAAAATTACTTTTGTCTTTCAATACGTTCTCAAATGTCTCCATTCTGGCCACTTCTAACCACCCTCACACTCATGGCAGAAATAAAGACTCCCTCTTTGGATTTCCTACATTAAGTTGGTTTTTAAATACATAAAGCACTTATCACATTGTATTTATGGTTAGAGCTCATTTTCTGCTAGACCTGAATCTTTTTGAGAATAAGAACCATGTCTTATTTCTACTCTCCTCCCTTTCCATTTGTGATAGAATATAACTGTCCATGGAATTGAATTAGGTGTGTTTTCCATGTGGAGTCATTGGCCTCTGAACAGGAAGGGAGGTCTAAGCACCACTCCCTTTCCATTGGAGCCTCTTTTCCTCTAACCCTTTTCTTGTCCTCCCCACCTCCCATCCTCTGTTTGGGGAGAAGGTAGAGTTCATTTGATTGGTCAGAAGGAAATACTGATGGAGTCAAATGTACCAGCTTCCTAGTTGATGGAGGCACCATGGCAATGCCCTCTAATACCGCCTATACTTGTGAGCCCCAAGTTTGGTACCGGTGAGCAGCTGCAGCTAAGATGGAGACAAATGGATCCAGAGACTCCTCTTGAGCCATGAGTCTAAGCCAAGTGCTCAGCCCAGCTGTCCAGGTTGCTTTTTGACAGGGACATTGTGGACCAGCTGACAAGAATTAAGGCAAATTTAAATTTAGAGCTTGTCCTCACCTCTGAGCTCATGGCTTCTTGGGAGTCTCATGTGGAAAACAAGGTGAGGACCAGAAGTAGAAGTTGGAAGTTCCAGGTCCCCTGATTCTAGTATTTCCTAATACCATTAAAACTAACCCTGATTCCTAATAGCAAAGTAGGGCAATTGTATTTTGTGTACTAAGATTAGCATATTTAAAAATTCTTCTGTTCTCTAACTTACCTTGGCAGGTTCAGTTGGTTCAGTTCCTATGTCTCCTTAACTACAGAACCTTGTAACTTGGAGTGATTACATGGGGCACCAGTTGGGATGCAATTGACAATAATAAAATCATGTTCTTTAATAACTTTCTCTTACTTGTTTTCCTGGATTCTTTTTTCATAATTTTAAAGGAAGTACACCTCCCTTTTTTTTTGCTGGTGCTAATAGAGCTTGTTTTTTAGCAATATTTCAAATCTTCTATCATAGTCTATCTGTTGACTCTTACTTTCACTAAGAGCTCATGAAGGTAGAGAGGTCTGGTTCTTACCTAAATCAAATCTAACATAAGGTGATCATTGTTCTTCAATGTGCACATTTAAAGGGTGAAGTTATAGTCTCTGTTCAACTTTGTATGTGTTGCTTGTTCTGATCTCAAATTTATCAACATTTCAAGCAAGGTACTACCTAATTTTGGTGGATCTGCATGAAAAAAAGTGGGTCATTCAAGCTGAAACTATCGGCTATTCATGTGCTGCACTGAATCACAATCCCTTTTCATGTTTCAAGTTAAAAATTTTAAGCAGCCACATGTTTGTCATTTTAATGGATACTATAATGCTGCCCTCCCTCAGCTCTTTCATCCTCAAATGTATATAAGTATCCCCCTTAGCCCACAAGGTGCTGTTTCTTTCACTGATACCCAATGTTCGTGAACTGGGCATGCTGTCCTTAATAATCAAAGACTGCAGACCACAGTGAATAGTACCTGGGCTTCTTTTTCACAATGTGGAACAAGAGCATTTATCGTCGTTGCCTTATTGTGTCTCTGGACAATGTCCCTATTCCCACAGTAACCAAATCAAATGAGCTTGTGCTGGATTTTATTCATCCGAATTGTGGTTAATGCAGTCCTCAGCTATGGCATTAGTTATGGCCTGCCCAGGACTGCTGAAGAGCTGGCTTTGTGATTTACCTGACTCAGTATGTGATCAAGCATCTCCATTATTGGAATAAAATGAAAACTTTCAAGATCATGGTCATGCAATAGAGGAAACAATTTTACCTCAGCACTAAAGCTCAAATGCTACACTAATCTACAGTAATTCTGTTATTGCATTTGGAAGCAATTCCTTCTATTCACTCAGAGATAACTGTGACAACATATAATAGGCTGCCTCCTGCCTTTTCCCCCCAGTGAGCAAAATACACTGCTCATCGCAAAGAACCCTAGCAGTAGTAGGCTGTAGTGTTTGTTTCGGTGTGAATGAATGTGTGCTTGCATCAGGAGACTTGGTTTGTATTACAAGGTTATAGTGGAAGACGTACTTGGGGTATAGGACCCTCAAGCCAAATATGCACGGGAAGGAGATTATTGCCTTCCCCAGATTTTAGTAAGGAATCTAATAAAAAAAAAGTCTTTGATTCCAGGAGTCCCACCAGCCCCACTCTGGCTCAAGAACTGAGCTGCCTGAATGGCTTTAGTATCATTATACAAAGGAAATTATGTGGTAAGCAAACATTACACACTTGTTCTCTATGTACTAGTATGGATTAGATTTACTGATGGTTCACTTCATGTCTTAAGTTTCAATCTCGCTTGCAGATTTAAATCAATCACTCTAGGGAGAAGAACATTCATTTTATTTAAGAAAATAAAATCCTTGACTTTCTTCACTTGTATTTTTTTGGCATGAACATTTTTACATCAGTAAAGACTCCCTTCCACGTCTGTCTGTCTACAAGCTGTCACGAAATGATATCATATCTTTCCTGACCAGCTAGTATGAAAGAAGGATGGCAATTTAATAATTTACAGCAAATATGAGATATATATTTACTGACCAGCACTCCTATGTTTCTGCTATGATCAACTTCTTGTGATTTTCTGTGTTATCAACCTTCTGTGATAACTGCATTATGGAAAGACTTCTTTTAAATGATAAATTTGGCTTTTTCTCATAAAACAAAGCAGATCATCCAGAAATGACAGGTTATTTTACACTTGGCATCGTTAGGTCTCTTAGTTAAAATCCCTGTTAAATGTTAAGCATTCAGGCTCGGAATGTGATTCTTGTCACTGTATGGTGTCAGCTTTCCTGCAAACAAGCTAAAATAAACATGAACGATGGAAAGCTTATAACTGGAGAAATCAATAGTATCTGGGGAATGTAAAAGAAGAGGGTTGAATATCCACGCCAAGAGCATTCAAGGAATGAAAATCCCAGGCTAATCACCCCAGACATCTTTGCTTGATTTGATTAAAACATATGTTGTAAATGATGGGATGTGTAGACTTAAAAATAGTAGCAAGTTAAAGTACAACTCAATCCTTCCTAAACTGGGGAAATGAGGTCATAACAACTCTTCAGAGAAGAGAGCTAGCAAAGGGCATTACAAAAACTACTTTTTCCACCTCTACCTCTGTGTTTCCTGAGTCTATGATGGGGTAAAGGTTATAGTGGAAGGCTATAGAATCTCCCCCGTTTCATGGAAATATCGTTGGCATACAGCACTGTGTAAGTTTAAGGTGTATAGCCTAATGATTTGACCTACATTTGTGAAATGATTATCACTGTAGGTTTAGTTAACATCTGTCATTTCATGCAGATAGAAAAAAGAAAGAAAAAAATTTTTCCTTGCAATGAGAACTCTCAGGATCTGCTCTTAACAACTTTCAAATAGAGCCTAGAGCAGTGTTAACTATAGGGGCTATCATGTTGTACATTACATCTCTAGTAGTTATTTCTATTATATCTGGAAGGTTGTACCTGTTGACCACTTTCATGATAGCCATCTCCAAAGGGAAATGACATCACTGTATCTAATGAAACAAAGCGGGAGGGAATTTTGCTTTCTTCTGCAATAAGAAACATAGTGCATTTACGTTATTTGCAGTGTGAAACCCAAGACCGTTACTGACTTGTAGAGGCTTTGTTTTCCAGGATATAAACCATCAGATTTCTTTCCTGTCCATATGAAAATATCTCAAATCCTTAGATTTTGCTGTAAAGCTTTAGATTAATTGCTAGTGACATCCATGTGCCAAAAGCTGTGTTATATTAATATTCAAAGAAAGTACAAAGGGATAGGATTTGAAATTTAAGTATTAAAAATATTCTCCTCGTGTATCCTTCTCGTAGGTTACTGACACATAAATGGATATATTTCCCCATCCTCTGGTAGTAATGGCTATTTCCTTAGGTAGATCTTTATATATAATTCCTGACTTTTCTTTTCACTTACAGTTCTGAATATGCCATCCAGGAAAGGCAGATGAGGCTCACATTCCAAAGTCATGAGCATGGAAGTGGATACTTGGAGGTATAATGTGGTGCCATAATCCAGCAAATAGTGTAACATGTAACTCAGGCATCTATACTTCTAAACTCCTGACATTCTTCCTTTTGAACTTCTCTTGTACAAATGCAAGTGAGCAGGAGAGACAGAATCACCTACTTGGGAATATCATTACAATATTTGCCTTGGTTCCCTGCCTCCACCCTACCCTAACTTTTTAGTTAGGAAAGCTCTTAAGTAAAGCTTGAATACTCAGGGAGACAAGTCCAGAGGATTCTTTTTTTTTACTTTTGTAGCTTCTCAGCTTGAGTTGATATTAGGTATCCCTGACTACTGTCAGCTTTAGAAGATCCGTCATCCAACCTCATCTCCCGAATGAAACACCACTGGCTGTAAGTTTGAAAGCCTTGTTCCTTTATGTTCTCAACATTTGGACTTGCTTCTCACACATGGTTATCAGCATTGAGTTCACACTCTGAAAACCATATACTCTGAAGATTTTCTCATTAACTTGAAGACCCAAAGCAATGAACAATAGAAAAAAAATTTGTTGCTTTTCCTACCTTTACAAATATCACTTAAATAGGTCTCTCACATGTAAATATAACTTCCTTAGCAAAGCTTTTTTTGGGTAACCATCTGGAATAATACAGAAATGTTCATAGGGGATCATATGTTAATCTCCTTTTCTCTGATATCTTTGGCATCCATATCCAAGGTAAACCCGGGAGGTGTTTGCCTCCTACGTTCATCTGTACTCTCTTAATTCAGGTTATTAAATACATGACAACTACAAAGCTTTTGACAACTATAATAAAGACACTGATGTATTGGGAAGGTTATTTTCAATACTGCTAAAGACACTTGTTATGACAAGATAATTTTGGGCACCACATGTATACTTTAGGGAAGAGTTTCTAAATTTAAATTCTTGACAAAATGTCCATGGTATCTTCAAAGTAAGAAAAAGAATAACCCAAGTGGCCTCCTTTCCTCCAGTTTGGGATGAGGGTGGACACAGGAGAAACAAGTGTTAAAATTCTCAGAGAACAGGGATATTCTAGTTTGCTGATTTTTTGTATTATTTTCTTAATTAAGTCAGGTTTGAAGAAGTAAATGGGCTAATTGTGTATATGAGTAGTCATTCAGCCCCCATGACCTAACTGTATACCATGTGAGCATATCGCATTATCTTCACCATTCTGAGAAATATCATTCTCACATGACAGGGCAGTGAGAGGAAAAGTTAAACCTACCCGGTATTTTCCAGAAGGAGTGTGTTTTTCTCTTCTTCCAGGGTACTTAATATATGCTAAGTGCCACATATGGGTAGACCTAGATTTTGTGGGTTCTTTTTTCATTTTTATTGTTATGTTAATCACCATACATTACATCATTAGTTTCTGATGTAGTGTTCCATGATTCATTGTTTGTGCATAACACCCAGTGCTCCATGCAGAACGTGCCCTCTTTAATACCCATCACCAGGCTAACCCATCCTCCCCTCTAGAACCCTCAGTTTGTTTTTCAGAGTCCATCATCTCTCATGGTTCGTCTCCTCCCCCGATTTCCCCCCCTTCCTTTTTTCCCTCCTGCTATCTTCTTTTTTTTTTTCTTAACATATATTGCATTATTTGTTTCAGAGGTACAGATCTGTGATTCAACAGTCTTGTGCAATTCACAGCCTTCACCATAGCACTTACCCTCCCCAGCGTCTATCACCCAGCCACCCCATCCCTCCCAACACCCCCCACTCCAGCAGCCCTCAGTTTGTTTCCTGAGATTAAGAATTCCTCATATCAGTGAAGTCATATGATACATGTCTTTCTCTGATTGACTTATTTCACTCAGCATAACACCCTGCACTACCATCCACATCATTACAAATGGCAAGATCTCATTGCATTTGATGGCTGCATAATATTCCATTGTATATATATACCAAATCTTTATCCATTCATCTGTCGATGGAAATCTTGGCTCTTTCCACAGTTTGGCTATTGTGGATATTGTTCCTATAAACATCGGGGTGCACGTACCCCTTCAGATCACTACATTTGTATCTTTGGGGTAAATACCTGGTAGCACAATTGCAGGATCATATGGTAGCTCTATTTTCAACTTTTTGAGGAACCTCCATACTGTTTTCCAGAGTGGTTGCACTAGCTTGCATTCCCACCAACAGTGTAGGAGGGTTCCCCTTTCTCCGCATCCCCGCCAACATCGGTCGTTCCCTGACTTGTTAATTTTAGCCATTCTGAATGGTGTGAGGTGGTAACTCATTGAGGTTTTGATTTGGATTTCCCTGATGCCAAGCAATGTTGAACCCTTTTTCACGTGTCTGTTGGCCATTTGGATGTCTTCTTTGGAAAAATTTCTGTTCATGTCTTCTGCCCATTTCTTGATTGGATTATTTGTTCTTTGGGTGTTGAGTTTGATAAGTTCTTTATAGATTTTGGATACTAGCCCTTTATCTGATATGTCATTTGCAAATATCTTCTCCCATTCTGTCAGTTCTCTTTTGGTTTTATTGACTGTTTCTTTTGCTATGCAAAAGCTTTTTATCTTGATGAAATCCCAATAGTTCATTTTTGCCCTTGCTTCCATTGCCTTTGGCGATGCTTCTAGGAAGAAGTTGCTGCCTGTGTTCTCCTTTAGGATTTTGATGGACTCCTGTTTCACATTTAGGTCTTTCAACCATTTGGAGTCTATTTTTGTGTGTGGGGCAAGGAAATGGTCCAATTTCATTCTTCTGCATGTGGTTGTCCAATTTTCCAACACCATTTGTTGAAGAGACTGTCTTTTTCCATTGGACATTCTTTTCTGCTTTGTCAAAGATGAGTTGACCATAAAGTTGAGGGTCGATTTCTGGGCTCTCTATTCTGTTCCATTGATCTATGTGTCTGTTTTTGTGCCAGTACCACACTGTCTTGATGATGACAGCTTTGTAATAGAGCTGGAAGTCCGGAATTGTGATGCCGCCAGCTTTGCTTTTCTTTTTCAACATTCCTCTGGCTATGCGGGGTCTTTTCTGGTTCCATACAAATTTTAGGATTATTTGTTCCATTTCTTTAGAAAAAGTGGATGGTATTTTGATGGGGATTGCATTGAATGTGTAGATTGCTCTAGGTAGCATTGACATCGTCACAGTATTTGTTCTTTCAATCCATGAGGATGGAAAGTTTTTCCATTTCTTTGTGTCTTCCTCAATTACTTTCATGAGTATTTTATAGTTTTCTGAGTACAGAACCTTTGCCTCTTTGGTTAAATTTATTCCTAGGTATCTTATGGTTTTGGGTGCAATTGTAAATGGGATCGACTCCTTGATTTGTCTCTCTTCTGTCTTGTTGTTGGTGTATAGGAATGCCACTGATTTCTGTGCATTGATTTTATATCCTGCTACTTTCCTGAATTCCTGTCTGAGTTCTAGCAGTTTTGGGGTGGAGTCTTTTGGGTTTTCCACGTAAAGTATCATATCATCTGCAAACAGTGAGAGTTTGACTTCTGCTTTGCCGATTTGGATGCCTTTGATTTCTTTTTGTTGTCTGATTGCTGTGGCTAGGACATCTAATACTATATTGAATAAGAGTGGTGATAGTGGACATCCCTGCCATGTTCCTGAACTTAGGGGGGAAGGTCTGTTTTTCCCCATTGAGAATGATATTTGCTGTGGGTTTTTCATAGATAGCTTTTATGATATGGAGGTATGTACCTTCTATCCCTATACTCTGAAGAGTTTTGATCAAGAAAGGATGATGTACTTTCTCAGATGCTTTTTCTGCATCTATTGAGAGGATCATATGATTCTTGTTCTTTCTTTTGTTAATGTATTGTATCACGTTGATTGATTTGCAGATGTTGAACCAAACTTGCAGCCCAGGGATAAATCCCACTTGGTCATGGTGAATAATCCTTTTAATGTACTGTTGGATCCTATTGGCTAGTATTTTGGTAAGAATCTGTGCATCCATGTTCATCAAGGATATTGGTCTGTAATTCTCCTTTTGATGGGGTCTTTGTCTGGTTTCGGGAGCAAGGTAATGGTGGCCTCATCAAATGCATTTGGAAGTTTTCCTTCCATTTCTATTTTTTGGAACAGTTTCAGAAGGATAGGTATTAATTCTTCTTTAAATGTTTGGTAGAATTCCCCTGGGAAGCCATCTGGCCCTGGGCTTTTGTTTGTTGGGAGATTTTTGATGACTGCTTCCATTTCCTTAGTGGTTATGGGTCTGTTCAGGTTTTCTATTTCTTCCTGGTTCAATTTTGGTAGTTGATACATCTCTAGGAATGCACCCATTTCTTCCAGGTTATCTAATTTGCTGGCATAGAGTTGCTCATAATATGTTCTTATAATTGTTTGTATGTCTTTGGTGTTGGTTGTGATCTCTCCTCTTTCATTCATGATTTTGTTAATTTTGGTCATTTCTGTTTTCTTTTTGAAAAGTCTGGCCAGGGGTTTATCAATCTTGTTAATTCTTTCAAAAAAACACCTCCTCGTTTCGTTGATCTATTCTGTTCTTTTGGTTTCTATTTCATTGATTTCTGCTCTGATCTTTGTTATTTCTCTTCTCCTGCTGGGTTTAGGCTTTATTTGCTGTTTTTCTCTAGCTCCTTTAGGTGTAGGGTTAGGTTGTGTATTTGAGACCTTTCTTGTTTCTTGAGAAAGGCTTGTATTGCTATATACTTGCCTCTCAGGACTAACTTTGCTGCATCCCAAAGATTTTGAAGAGTTGTGTTTTCATTTTCATTGGTTTCCATGAATTTTTTAAATTCTTCTTTAATTTCCTGGTTGACCCATTCATTCTTTAGTAGGATGCTCTTTAGCCTCCATGTATTTGAGTTCTTTCCGACTTTCCTCTTGTGATTGACTGAGTTTTAGTTTCAAAGCATTGTGGTCTGAAAATATGCAGGGAATGATCCCAATCTTTTGGTACCAGTTTAGACCTGATTTGTGAACTAGGATGTGCTCTATTCTGGAGAATGTTCCATGGGCACTAGAGAAGAATGTGTATTCTGTTGCTTTGGGGTGGAATGTTCTGAATATATCTGTGAAGTCCATTTGGTCCAGTATGTCATTTAAAGTCTTTATTTCCTTGTTGATCTTTTGCTTAGATGATCTGTCCATTTCAGTCAGGGGGGTGTTAAAGTCCCCCACTATTATTGTATTGTTGTCAATCTGTTTCTTTGCTTTTGTTTTTAATTGCCTTATATAATTGGCTGCTCCCATGTTAGGGGAATAGATATTTACAATTGTTAGATCTTCTTGTTGGATAGACCCTTTAAGAAGGATATAGTGTCCTTCCTCACCTGTTATTACAGTCTTGGGTTTAAAATCTATTTTGTCTGATATAAGGCTTGCCACACCAGCTTTCTTTTCGTGTCCATTAGCATGGTAAATGGTTTTCCACCCCCTCACTTTCAATGTGGGGGTGTCTTTGGGTCTAAAATGAGTCTCTTGCAGACAGCATATTGATGGGTCTTGTTTTTTAATCCAATCTGATAGCCTGTGTCTTTTGATTGGGGCATTGAGCCCATTTACATTCAGGGTAACTATTGAAAGGTATGAATTTAGTGCCATTGTATTGCCTGTAAGGTGACTGTTACTGTATATTGTCTGTGTTCCTTTCTGGTCTATGTTGCTTTTAGGCTCTCTCTTTGCTTAGAGGACCCCTTTCAATATTTCTTGGAGGGCTGGTTTTGTGTTTGCAAATTCCTTTAGTTTTTGTTTGTCCTGGAAGCTTTTTATCTCTCCTTCAATTTTCAATGACAGCCTAGCTGGATATAGTATTCCTGGCTGCATATTTTTCTCGTTTAGAGCTCTGAATATATCATGCCTTTCTGGCCTGCCTGGTCTCTGTGGATATGTCTGTTGCCATTCTAATTTTTCTACCACTATAGGTTACATATCTCTTCTCCCGAGCTGCTTTCAGGATTTCCTCTCAGTCTCTGAGACTCGTAAGTTTTACTCTTAGATGTCGGGGTGTTGACCTATTTTTATTGATTTTGAGAGGGGTTCTCTGTGCCTCCTGGATTTTGATGCCTGTTTCCTTCCCCACATTAGGGAAGTTCTCTGCTCTTTGCTCCAATATACTTTCTGCCCTTCTCTCTCTTTCTTCTTCTTCTGGGATCCCAATTATTCTAATGTTTTTTCATCTTATGGTATCGCTTATCTCTCGAATTCTGCCCTCGTGATCCTGTAGTTGTTTCTCTCTTTTTCTCAGCTTCTTCATTTTCCATCATTTGATCTTCCATATCGCTGGTTCTCTCTTCTGCCTCATTTATCCTAGCAGTTAGTGCCCCCATTTTTAATTGCACTTCATTAATAGCTTTTTTGATTTCGACTTGGTTAGATTTTAGTTCTTTTACTTTTCCAGAAAGGGTTTTTCTAATAACTTCCATGCTTTTTTCAAGCCCAGCTAGTATCATTAAAATTAGGATTCTGAACTCTAGATCTGACATTGTACTAATGTCTATATTGAATAGGTCCCTGGCAGTCAGTACTACCTCTTGTTCTTTTTGTTGAGGTGATTTTTTCCATCTTGTCATTTTGTCCAGAGGAGAAGAGATGAATGAGAGAACAAAATGCTAACAGGGTAACAACGTCCCCAGAAAATATATTCTAAATAAATCAGAAAAGACCTGAAGCCAGGGGAAAAGAAAAAGAAAGAAAAAAGAAAAAGGAAAAAAGGAAAAAGAAAAAGATAAAAACAAACAAAAACAGAACAAAAAAACCAAAACAGAATATGATCAAATATGATCAGGCTGGTGCATAGTTCAGTGCCACACACTAGATTTTGGGTGTGTTTTGGTCTGTTAGAAGAAAGTGCCTCCCAAAATTTTAAAGAAAGAAACTTATATATGTACAAAAATAAGGGTTAATATGATGAAGGGATGGAATATGACTGTGGAGATGAAAATTATAAAAGATTTTATAAAAGGAATTGATAAGATAAGAAGTTGTTTGAAAAAAGAAAGAAGAGGATTTAAAAAAAGAGAGAGAGAAAAAGGGAGAGAATGTGATCAGGCAGGAGACTAGAACAAAGCCATACACTAGAGATTTAGGGTATATTTTGATCTGTTAGAAGAAACTGTATCTCAAAATTTTAAAGAGCAACTTATATATGTATGCCAAAAATAAGGGTAACTACTATGAAGGGATAGAATGTGACTCTAAAAATGAAAAATAAAAATGTTTTTTATATGTATTTATTTTTTTAAAAGATTTTTATGTATTTATTTGACAGAGAGAGACACAGTGAGAGAGGGAACACAAGCAGGGGGAGTGGGAGAGGGAGAAGCAGGCCTCCCGCCTAGGAGGAAACCCGATATGGGGCTCAATCCCAGGACCCCGGGATCATGGCCTGAGCCGAAGGCAGACGCCCAGTGACTGAGCCACCCAGGTGCCCCAAAAATGTTTTTTAAGAAAGGGGTTGATAAGATGTTGGTTGAAAAGGGGAAAAAGAAAAATTAAAAAAAAAAGAGTTAAAAAAATTAACTTTGAAAGACTAAAGAATCATGCTAAAAAAGCTATGAATTCTATGTGCAGTATTCCCTTAGCACTGGTGTTCTGCCATTCTCATTGATCGGTAAACTTGGCCTTGGCCAGCTGTTCTTGCTGATCTTCTGGGGGAGGGGCCTGTTGCCATGGTTCCCAAATGTCTTTGCCAGGAAGCAGAATTGCCCCACCCTTGCCAGTCCGGGCTGAGCAATCTGCTCACGTTTGCTCTCAGGAGCTTTTGTTCCTTGCAAGCTTTCCATACAGCTTTGTTGGACGAGAGTGAAAATGGCGGCCTCCCAATCTCCGCCCGGGAGGAGCCGAGAACTTGGGCCCCGCTCCTCAGTGCACCCCCAGAGAAAAGCATTCAATCACTCCCGTCTCCCCGGTCTCCAGGCACCCTCCGTGCTCACCCGGCCTGTGACCCAGCGTTTCTATCTCTGGCACCCAACCCCGTGTGGAGTCTCCAAACCCAGCAGATCCCTGCAGTGCGCTCCCGCACCACTCCTCCCGGGGGAGGAAGGGGAGTCTCCCCGGATTCGCTGCTTGTTGAGTCCCTGCTGGAGGAGCAGTGGCCTGAATGTGCCGCGGATCATGGTTGATGGCAACCCCGAGCTGAGAGCCCGCGCCTCGGCTCCATCTCTGCAGCTGGCTTCCACGCTCCAATACCTGGGAGCTCTGCCACACTCAGGTACCCCCGATCTTTCTGTGACCCCGAGGGTTCTGAGACCACACTGTCCCGCCAGGGTTGCACCCCCCGCTTAGCCACTGGAGTGACGTCCCTCCGCGGAGCCAACTTCTAAAAGTTCCGATCTTGTGCTCCGCGGCTCTATCACTTGCTGGTAGCTGCTGATGGAGGCTCCTTCCCCCGCCGTCTATCCTCCCGAATATCGCCTCGGATTCACTTCTCCACACGTCCTACCTTCCAGAAAGTGGTCGCTTTTCTGTTCAGAGAGTTGCTGCTATTCTTTTCTTTGATCTCCTGTTGAGTTTGTAGGTGTTCAGAATGGTTTGATCCCTATCCAGCTGAATTCCCGAGACCAGACGAAATCCAGGTCTCCTACTCCTCTGCCATCTTGCTCCGCCCCCTAGATTTTGTGCGTTCTAAAGCCACATTATTTGGGATACTCTCTTTGAGAAAAATAATACAAAGCCAATAACTAATATTAATTTTTATTTTGTATGAGAAAAGTCACAACAAATTATAAATTTTAAAGAGCTGACAAGTGTCACAAACAGCATAAAATTTAGAAAAATTACATTATTTTTTACTAATTAAGTGACTGTCATTTCTCTGTAATATTTCTCTATGTATTTGGGCTGCATTCTTTTTTTAAGATTTTATTTATTTATGTGAGAGAGAGGAAGAGAGAGCGAGTGAGAGAGCATGAGCAGGGGGGAGGGGCAGAGGGAGAACCAGACTCCCCACCGAGCAGGGAGCTGGGCTCAATCCCAGGACCCTGGGACCATGACCTGAGCAGAAGGCAGACGTTTAACCAACTGAGGCACCCAGGCACTCCTGGGCTGAAGTCTTTAAGGGCCCCTTTATAGAACAATGTGCTATCATTTCCTGCAGACAGAATAAGATAATTCTGTTTTTTGTTGTTTTCTTTCTGAATCTCAGGTCAATTGCAGTCTCCAGAAAAGCAATCACTTTTGGGTTAGCCTTCCTCTTTTTTTTTTTTTTTAACTTTAATCTTTTTTTTTTTTTTTACAGATTTTATTTATTTATTTGAGAGAGAGAGAATGAGAGACAGAGAGCACGAGAGGGAAGAGGGTCAGAGGGAGAAGCAGACTCCCCGCTCAGCAGGGGGCCCGATGTGGGACTTGATCCTGGGACTCCAGGATCATGACCTGAGCTGAAGGCAGTGGCTTAACCAACTGAGCCACCCAGGCGCCCCGGGTTAGCCTTCCTCTTAGCCATGTCTCTCAAACCTCTGCAGCTGCGCCAATGCCACCAAATACAAAGAAAAGGCATTGCAGGGGAATTGGCATGGAAAGGGACACTGGACTTAACCAATGGCAGTTGAAATATCTTACTTTTCACACTTTACAAAACACTCATGACTATATGAACAGCATCTCCTCATAAGGCCTTAGATGGGCCCATGCAAATGAGGTGTCCTAAAGCCTTACTACTCTGATGCAAAATCCATATATGGAGTCAAATATTATTTGAAGATCAATATATACATATATATTTAATTTATTGAGATGTAATTCACATATTATAAAATTCACAATTTTAAGGTATACAACACAGTGAATTTTAACAAATTTACACAGTTGTACACCACCACTAATTCCAGAACACTTTCATCACCCCAAAAGGAAACTTGTACCTATTAGCACTCATTCTTTTTCCTTTCCCACTAGTCCCTGTCAACCACAGCATTAGTCAGGATCCTCCAGAGAAAGAGAACCAATAGGATGGATGGACGGATGGATGAATGGATGGATGGATAGACAGATAGACAGACATAGAGATAGAAAGAGATTTACCATGAGAGATTGGCTCATGTGATTACGGAGACTGAGAAGTCCCATGATCTGCCATCAACAAGCTGGAGGCCCAGCAATGCCAGTGGCACAATTCCAGTCTAAGTCTGAAGGCCTGAGAACCAGGGAGCCAATGGTGTAAGGCCCAGTCTGAGTGTGTGAAGGACCAAGAACCAGAAGAAGAGACGCCATTACAGCAGCTCAGTTCTTGAGCCAGAGTGGTGCTGGTGGGACTACTGGAATCACGGAATTTTTTGTTGTAATATGTTTAATTGGATTGTTTGTTTCTTCTAGAGTCATTTTCAGTAGTTTCTAAGAATTTGTCCACTTAATCTAAGTTACTGTTGTTTTTTGTTTTTTGTTTTTTTTCCTGCATGAGGAAAATAATGTTAAAGAGGGTAAAGGAATTTTCCCGAGCTCATGACTTTGTGTTTGAAACCAGGTCTGTTGGATTTCATGGTGCTAAAACATTCCCCACAAACTTCTGGCTTCCCTGTGATAGCCGGGAGAGGAAGGCCACACCTCTGGACACTTTCTCCGAGGTCCTGAGAGGCTTCAGACAAAGAAAGACCCACACCACACTGCACCGAACTCTGCTTCCCAGCTTTCTACTGGGAGAATATTCTTTGGAGACTAAAAAGTAGAAGATGAAAAAATCTGGAGAATTAGTATTTTTATTTCATTTGTATTCTTTGAATTTGTACACATATCAAAATACTCTTCATATATTTTTAGCTCAAATTTTCAATTTTATTTTCTTAATCTATTAGCTTTAGCATCACAATTTTTCTTAAGCTTACTGATTTTTGTTTTCTTATACTTTTCTTTTTGAATCTTGGGGTGTTTCATTAAGCAAAATTAATGTTAAAACATAATATTTTAGACTTTCATATTAATTTAAAATTTACACTCAGGAATGTGCTCATATTTTAACTATAATTTTTATCTTTTATTAGAGTGTTACGATACGCTCAGATAATACAGAAACTAAAGAAGTCAGAGTTCCTGACTTGAAGATATTTACTCTCCACTAGTAAATGTATTTTATTTTACTTTATTTTTTTAAAGATTGACTTAATTTTTTTAGAGGGAGGGAGAGTGTAAGCAGGGGGAATGCTTGCAGACTCCCTGCTGAATGGGGGCTCGAGCCCAGGACCCTGAGATCATGACCTGAGCTGAAACCACAAGTGTTGGACCTTCAACCAACTGAGCCACCCAGGCGCCCCTCCATTAGTAAATGTATTTTAATTGTTCTTTTTATGCTTCTGTTTTAACCTTTATTGTTACAGTATTTTTTATTACCCTTCTTCATTAATGAAGTTGTATATTAATAATAGATAACATTTTTATTCTTATTAACATGCTAGATATAGATACTCTGGTTAGCTTACTTCACAAATGATTTCTCACATACCATCATGAATTAGATATTATTACACCCTTAATTTTGCATATGATGAGATTAAGGTCCAGAAATGCACGTAAATTTACAAAAGTTATACATCAACTAAGAATCGATCTGAGATCAAGAGGCGGAGCAAGATGGCGGAGGAGTAGGAGACCTGGATTTCCTCTGGTCTCAGGAATTCAGCTGAATAGGGATCAAACCATTCTGAACACCTACGAACTCAACAGGAGATCGAAGATAAGAAGAGTAACAACACTCTGAACAGAAAAGCGACCACTTTCTGGAAGTTGGGCTACTGTTCCTCCAGGAGGGACCCAACAAGCGGCAGAGCCGGGGAGACTCCCCATCCTCCCCTGGGAGGAGCGGCGTGGAAGCACACCGCAGGGATCTGCTGGGTTTGGAGACTCCACACGGGGTCGGGTGCCAGACACAGAAATGCTCGATCACAGGCCGGGTGAGCACGGAGTGCGGCCAGAGACCGGGGAGACAGGAGTGACTGCTTTTCTCTGGGGGCACACTGAGGAGTGGGGCCCCGACTTCTCAGTTCCTCCCGGCGGAGATTGGCAGGCCACCATTTTCACCCTGGTCCTCCAAAGCTGTACCGAGAGCTTGCAGGGAACAAAAGCTCCTGAGAGCAAACCAGAGCAGCTTGCTTAGCCCGGACTCACAAGGGCGGGGCAATTCTGCCTCCAGCAAAGACATTTGGGAACCACAGCAACAGGCCCCTCCCCCAGAAGATCAGCACAAACAGCCAGCAAGCCAAGACCAAGTATACCGATCAAGGAGAACGGGAGAACTCCAGCGCTAGGGGAATACTGCACATAGAATTCATGGCTTTTTTACCATAATTCATTAGTTTTTCAAGGTTAATTTTCTTAACTGTTTTTTTTTAATTTTTCTTTTTCCCTTTTTCAAACAACATCTTATCAATCTCTTGTTTAAAAACACATTTTTTATTTTTCATTTTTAGGGTCATATTTTTATCCCTTCATAGTAGTTACCCTTATTTTTGGCATATATATATATATATATATATATATATATATATATATATAAGTTGTTTTCTCTTTAAAGTTTTGAGATACAATTTCTTTTAACAGATCAAAATATACCCTAAATCACTACTGTATGGCTTTGTTCTATTCTTCTGGCTGATCATATTCTCTCCCTTTTTTTTCTTTTTCTTTCTTTTTTCTTTTTCTTTTTAAATCTTCTTTCTTTTTAAAAACAACTTCTTATCTTATCAATTCCTTTTATAAAATCTTTTATAATTTTCATCTTTACAGTCATCTGCCATCCCTTCATTGTATCAACCCTTATTTTGTACATAATAAGTCTTTCTTCCTTTAAAATTTTAGCAGGCACTTTCTTCTAACAGACCAAAATATTCCCAAAAGCTAGTGTGTGGCACTGATCTATGCACTAGCCTGATCATATTTGATCATATTCTGTTTTTTTGTTTTGTTTTGTTCTGTTTTTGTTTGTTTTTATCTTTTTCTTTTTCCTTTTTTTTTTTTTTTCTCTTCTTTCTTTCCCTTTCTTGTCCCCTGGTTTCAGGTCTTTTCTGATTTGTATAGAGTATATTTGCTGGACACGTTGTTAAACTGTTAGCATTTTGTTCTCTCATTCATCTATTCTCCTCTGGACAAAATGACAAGACGAAAAAAATCACCTCAGCAAAAAGAACAAGAGGTAGTACCGTCTGCCAGGGACCTACTCAATACGGACATTAGTACGATGTCGGACCTAGAGTTCAGAATCATGACTTTAAAGATACTAGCGGGGCTTGAAAAAAGTATGGAAGTTATTAGAGAAAACCTTTCTGGAGAAATAAAAGAACTAAAATCTAACCAAGTCGAAATCAAAAAGGCTATTAATGAGGTGCAATCAAAAATGGGGGCACTAACTGCTAGGATAAATGAGGCAGAAGAAAGAATCAGCGATATAGAAGACCAAATGATGGAAAATAAAGAGGCTGAGAAAAAGAGAGATAAACAACTACTGGATCACGAGGGCAGAATTCGAGAGATAAGCGATACCATAAGACAAAACAACATTAGAATAATTGGGATCCCAGAAGAAGAAGAAAGAGAGAGAGGGGCAGAGGTATATTGGAGCAAAGAGCAGAGAACTTCCCTAATGTGGGGAAGGAAACAGGCATCAAAATCCAGGAGGCACAGAGAACCCCTCTCAAAATCAATAAAAATAGGTCAACACCCCGACATCTAAGAGTAAAACTTACGAGTCTCAGAGTCTGAGAGGAAATCCTGAAAGCAGCTCGCGAGAAGAGATATGTAACCTACAATGGTAGAAACATTAGATTGGCAATAGACCTATCCACAGAGACCTGGCAGGCCAGAAAGGCCTGGCATGATATCTTCATAACATTAAACGAGAAAAATATGCAGCCAAGAATACTATATCCAGCTGGGCTATCATTGAAAATAGAAGGAGAGGTAAAAAGCTTCCAGGACAAACAAAAACTAAAGGAATTTGCAAACACAAAACCAGCCCTCCAAGAAATATTGAAAGAAGTCCTCTAAGCAAAAACAGAGCCTAAAAGCAGCATAGATCAGAAAGGAACACAGATAATATACAGTAACAGTCACCTTACAGGCAGTACAATGGCACTAAATTCATACCTTTCAATAGTTATCCTGAATGTAAATGGGCTCAATACCCCCCAAAAAAGACACAGGATATCAGATTGGATTAAAAAACAAGACCCATCGATATGCTGTCTGCAAGAGACTCATTTTAGACCCAAAGACACCCCCACATTGAAAGTGAGGGGGTGGAAAACCATTTACCATGCTAATGAACACCAAAAGAAAGCTGGGGTGGCAATCCCTATATCAGACAAATTAGATTTTAAAACAAAGACTGTAATAAGAGATGAAGAAGGACACTATATCCTACTTAAAGGGTCTATTCAACAAGAATATCTAACAATTGTAAATATCTATGCCCCTAACATGGGAGCAGCCAATTATATAAGGCAATTAAAAACAAAAGCAAAGAAACACATTGACAACAATACAATAATAGTGGGGGACTTTAACACCCCCCTGACTGAAATGGACAGATCATCTAAGCAAAAGATCAACAAGGAAATCAAGACTTTAAATGAAACACTGGACCAAATGGACTTTACAGACATATTCAGAACATTCCATCCCAAAGCAACGGAATACACATTCTTCTCTAGTGCCCATGGAACATTCTCCAGAATTGATCACATCCTAGGTCACAAATCAGGTCTCAACCAGTACCAAAAGACTGGGATTATTCCCTGCATATTTTCAGACCACAATGCTTTGAAACTAGAACTCAATCACAAGAAGAAAGTCGGAAAGAACTCAAATACATGGAGGCTAAAGAGCATCCTACTAAAGAATGAATGGGTCAACCAGGAAATTAAAGAATAATTAAAAAAATTCATGGAAACCAATGAAAATGAAAACACAACTGTTCAAAATCTTTGGGATACAGCAAAGGCAGTCCTGAGAGCAAAGTATATAGTAATACAAGCCTTTCTCAAGAAACAAGAAAAGTCTCAAATACACAACCTAACCCTACACCTAAAGGAGCTGGAGAAAGAACAGCAAATAAAGCCTAAACCCAGCAGGAGAAGAGAAATAACAAAGATCAGAGCAGAAATCAATGAAATAGAAACCAAAAGAACAGTAGAACAGATCAACGAAACTAGGAGCTGGTTCTCTGAAAGAATTAACAAGACTGATAAGCCCCTGGCCAGACTTATCAAAAAGAAAACAGAAATGACCCAAATCAACAAAATCATGAATGAAAGAGGAGAGATCACAACCAACACCAAAGACATACAAACAATTATAAGAACATATTATGAGCAACTCTATGCCAGCAAATTAGATAACCTGGAAGAAATGAGTGCATTCCTAGAGATGTATCAACTACCAAAATTGAACCAGGAAGAAATAGAAAACCTGAACAGACCTATAACCACTAAGGAAATTGAAGCAGTCATCAAAAATCTCCCAACAAACAAAAGCCCAGGGCCAGATGGCTTCCCAGGGGAATTCTTTCAGACATTTAAAGAAGAATTAATACCTATTCTTCTGAAACTGTTCCAAAAAATAGAAATGGAAGGAAAACTTCCAAATGCATTTGATGAGGCCACCATTACCTTGATCCCAAAACCAGACAAAGACCCCATCAAAAGGAGAATTACAGACCAATATCCTTGATGAACATGGATGCACAAATTCTCACCAAAATACTAGCCAATAGGATCCAACAGTACATTAAAAGGATTATTCACCATGACCAAGTGGGATTTATCCCTGGGCTGCAAGGCTGGTTCAACATCCGCAAATCAATCAACGTGATACAATACATTAACAAAAGAAAGAACAAGAATCATATGATCCTCTCAACAGATGCAGAAAAAGCATTTGACAAAGTACATCATCCTTTCTTGATCAAAACTCTTCAGAGTATAGGGCTAGAAGGTACCTACCTCAATATCATAAAAGCCATCTATAAAAAACCTACAGCGAATATCATTCTCAATGGGGAAAAGCTGAGATCTTTTCCCCTAATGTCAGGAACGCGGCAGGGTTGTCCACTCTCACCACTGCTATTCAACATAGTACTAAAAGTCCTAGCCACAGCCATCAGACAACAAAAAGAAATCAAAGGCATCCAAATCAGCAAAGCAGAAGTCAAACTCTCACTCTTTGCAGATTATATGATACTGTATGTAGAAAACCCAAAAGACTCCACCCCAAAACTGCTAGAACTCATACAGGAATTCAGGAAAGTGGCAGGATATAAAATCAATGCACAGAAATCAGTGGCATTCCTATACACCAATAACAAGACAGAAAAGAGACAAATCAAGGAGTCGATCCCATTTACAATTGCACCCAAAACCATAAGATACCTAGGAATAAATCTAACCAAAGAGGCAAAGGATCTGTACTCAGAAAACTATAAAATACTCATGAAAGAAATTGAGGAAGACACAAAGAAATGGAAAAACGTTCCATGCTCATGGATTGGAAGAACAAACATTGTGAAGGTGTCAGTGCTACCTAGAGCAATCTACACATTCAATGCAATCCCCATCAAAATACCATCCACCTTTTTCAAAGAAATGGAACAAATAATCCTAAAATTTGTATGGAACCAGAAGAGACCCCGAATAGCCAGAGGAATATTAAAAAAGAAAAGCAAAGCTGGCGGCATCACAATTCTGGACTTCCAGCTCTATTACAAAGCTGTAATCATCAAGACAGTATGGTACTGGCACAATAACAGACACATAGATCAATGGAACAGAATAGAGAGCCCAGAAATGGACACTCAACTCTACGGTCAACTAATCTTTGACAAAGCAGGAAAGAATGTCCAATGGAAAAAAGACAGTCTCTTCAACAAATGGTGTTGGGAAAATTGGACAGCCACATGCAGAAGAATGAAACTGGACCATTTCCTTACACAAAAATAGACTCCAAATGGTTGAAAGACCTAAACGTGAGACAGGAGTCCATTAAAATCCTAAAGGAGAACACAGGCAGCAACCTCTTCGATTTCAGCCACAGCTACTTCTTCCTAGAAACATCGCCAAAGGCAAGGGAAGCCAGGGCAAAAATGAACTATTGGGATTTCATCAAGATAAAAATCTTTTGCACAGCAAAAGAAACAGTCCACAAAACCAAAAGACAACCGACAGAATGGGAGAAAATCTTTGCAAATGACATATCAGATAAAGGGCTAGTATCCAAAATCTATAAAGAACTTATCAAACTCAACACCCAAAGAACAAATAATCCAGTCAAGAAATGGGCAGAAGACATGAGCAGACATTTTTCCAAAGAAGACATCCAAATGGCCAACAGACACATGAAAAAGTGCTCAACATCGCTCGGTATCAGGGAAATCCAAATCAAAATCTCAATGAGATACCACCTCACACCCGTCAGAATGGCTAAAATCAACAAGTCAGGAAATGACAGATGTTGGCGGGGATGTGGAGAAAGGGGAACCCTCCTACACTGTTGGTGGGAATGCAAGCTGGTGCAACCACTCTGGAAAACAGTATGGAGGTTCCTCAAACAGTTGAAAATAGAGCTACCATATGATCCAGCAATTGCACTACTGGGTATTTACCAGAAAAATACAAATGTAGGGATCTGAAGGGGTACGTGCACCCCAATGTTTATAGCAGCAATGTGCACAATAGCCAAACTGTGGAAAGAGCCAAGATGTCCATTGACAGATGAATGGATAAAGAAGAGGTGGTATATATACACAATGGAATATTATGCAGCCATCAAAAGGAATGAGATCTTGCCATTTGCAACGACGTGGATGGAACTGGAGGGTGTTATGCTGAGTGAAATAAGTCAATCAGAGAAAGACATGTATCATATGACCTCACTGATATGAGGAATTCTTAATCTCAGGAAACATACTGAGGGTTGCTGGAGTGGTGGGGGGTCGGAGGGATTGGGTGGCTGGGTGATAGACATTGGGGAGGGTATGTGCTGTGGTGAGCACTGTGAATTGTACAAGACTGATGAATCACGGTTCTGTACTTCTGAAACAAATAATGCAATATATGTTAAGAAAAAAAAAGAAGAAGAAGTTAGCAGGAGGGGAAGAATGAAGGGGCGTAATTCGGAGGAGGAGACGAACCATGAGAGGATGGACTCTGAAAAACAAACTGAGGGTTCTAGAGGGGAGGGGGGTGGGGGATGGGTTAGCCTGGTGATGGGTATTAAAGAGGGCATATTCTGCGTGGAGCACTGGGTGTTATGCACAAACAATGAATCATGGAACACTACATCAAAAACTAGTGATGTAATGTATGGTGATTAACATAACAATAAAAAATTATTAAAAACTCTAAAAAAAAATCGATCTGAGATCTAAAGTTGCTTTTACCCACCATATGTTCCTGATTGACATTTCATCTTAAAGCCAAGTAATGGATACCTTTCTTTTTCTCTTCAAGTGCTTTTTTTTTTTAATTGAAGTATAGTTGACACACAATGTTACATTAGTGTCGTTTGACAAGTGGTTAACCTCTTAAAGCCTAATTCAGAGAAATCCTGTGCCTGCCTGTACCAGGCATAACAGTGCTAGAATTCTTAGGAATAAAAGTGTCTTGACTTGTAGTGATGTTATGTCAAGTGAGATGCGACATAAATATTTTTGGTTCAGACAACCTAAATCACATTAGAATTAACTTCCCTTTAAACGATGTTCTTCCAAATCTTTCCCTTATTTAAATTCATGGTGATCAAGAAAAATAACAAGTCCGTATAGAGAGAGTCTTCCGTGATTTATCTTCCCTGAACATTCTTAAATACGAAACTCTTCGGCCAGGGATCCAAACATGGTATAATTAACAGCATTGCAATTTAAGTGGAATATACTTATACAAAACCCAAGAGGAGAAAAACAGCAAGTGTATATTTTCAACTGCAACTCATAGCCTGAAGTCTAGACCAACATTTATAAACCTATCTATCTCTGAAACTCCACAAGTGCTAGCCGCCCTCGGCCCCTTTATCCAAATGTTTCCCTTTTCCTGTAATCATTGTTCCCGTGAGTGGCATTGCCACCCACCCGGTGCCCGAGCCAGAAGACTGGAGACCGTGGATGCTTCTTTTTCTGTCTCACCCCCTTGATCCCTCCTGTTAAACACACTCAGCTGATCCATGTTTGTACTCCTAAACAGCTCTTCTTTCCTCTTTTCTTCTTGCTTCCTGGTTGCACAACTCTCCTTGCCCTTACTGCACTGTTCCTTCTCTTCCTCTGCCTCTTCAGTCTAACCTGCACATTTCACTTGTGTTCTCCAGCCCCGTTCGTTCTCTACACTGCTGTCATGATTCTCTTTTAAAAATTCAAATATGTTCAGACAAAATTATCAAAACTGAGAGACAAAAAATTAAGAACTCCCGACATGACACTCTATAGCCAAAAATGATTTGGTTCCTTTCCTGATCAACTGCCCCCCCCAACTACCTCTTGTTCACACTTTATATAATTAAGTCTTCCTTCAGGCCATGCCAGCTTCTAAGGATGAATGGGGTCCCATTTTGAGTAATCATTTGTTTTATCAATTCATGTCCACACCTGCTAATTTCTATCTCCTCTAAAACCTCACTGAGTACTTTTTTTGTGTATCCTTTGGACTGTTCCATATGAGCTCATGGACATTCTCCTTGGCTATGACTACTACGTGGAAACAATTCTGTTTTTAATCCTTCCCAAAGGGAAGACTTTCTTGTCCATGTCAAGAACTCTATTTCCCAGTGCTTCCCAATCTGCTACAGATTCCCCCAAAAATCCACTGTGAAGTTTGCTTTACTTGTGATCCTCCACAGACTGGTGGTTGATATCAAGTTCTGGTCACCTGTCATAAAGTCTTATTCTGCTCTTCTGGCCTGTAATTTCATCAGATAATTTCCCTGGTTTCTTTTTCTTTATTTTTAAAAAAACCTTCTCTAGGAAACCACTCCTCTCCCCTCACTCTTATTGGTGACCTCTCTTTGCCCACTATGAACACTGGTACCTTAGCATGCATCTTACTTCCTAGTCTTCCTCATGTCACTGTCTTTCTTTGATTTCACCACGAAGTCTCCAGGATGGGCATTCTGTTTGTATTCCCAGCATCTACCACAGTGCCTGGAACACAGGATACACTCAGTCAGTGTTGGTTAAGTGTACTGAGAATATCTTTTCCTGTGTGCACACAGAAAAGCATGATTTGGGGAAAAATCAATTTATTAACTTAAAAAAATACTGCTTATTTTTCCTAGTTTTTGTTTCTATCAAAAAATGTATTTTGTATAAATTCAAATGCTTATTTTTAAGGATCATGACTGTGTGTCAGATTACAAACTGTAAGATAAGTTAATTTAGGTGACAACGATCATGAAAGAGACTCTTTACATTCAGGCATGTGAGTCATTAATTAGACATCTCATTTATCACAAGACCTAACTAGAAAAAACAAAGAACAAGAACTAACACAGAATTCTGGTTTTGTTAGAAAAGAAGTTCAAGGAATCTGTATTTAATCAAAACATCCAAACAATCTCCAGATACTGTCTGGCAACAAATTTAGGATTTGCAGAGCTGAAATGTTGATTTGCTTAGCTATAAATATTACCTTGATGAAAGACAGTTCTAACTCTGTCTTCTACCACTTTACATCTGATAAGAAAGTTACTATTGCATGTGTTTGGAACTCATTAGATCTAACCTTTTTGGAAACATCCAGAGAGACATAATTATTTAACATGAAAAGAGCTATCCAGATTTTACATGGAAAATGCCTACGAAACAAAGGTGCAAAAACCCCCAGAAAGAACAAGAACAAGACTAAAAATTTTCTTCAAATCCAGGACAAATCCAGCAGCCTTATGGAAAAGAAAAAAAAAAAAAGGAAACTTTTTTTGATGTCAATGAGAACTCCGAATTCTCAAGTTTGGGCACAGAGCCCATTCTGTGATATGTTAACTAAAAGAAAAATTTCCTTTTCCAGGCGTCTGCCTTCCTTTTTCTCCATTTCCACGGCAAGCTGTTTCAAGGTGCTTCATGAAAAGCTTCTCAAAACCAATGTGTTCTAAAAGCCACAAGTTTGATGACTGATGAAAGAGCCACAAGAGAGAGGTTTTGCATCTTTTCTTTAACAGAGATCTTGAAAAGCCAAATGACTGGGAAAGAGCATGATTCATCCCCTGCAAATGCTGAAACGTATGTTTAACTGTCACCTACTGCATATTGCAGCAGTACCTATTCAAAAGCTACCCAAAATATGCAAGTACCGTTCTGAGGAGGGAGAAAAAAAAAACTGAGTCATGATAAATCTCATACTGAACTTTCTTTCATTTATGGAAATTGTGAGTGTTTAAATGTTACAAATACTCACATTTCTATTCACATTATGTGAAAACTCATACAGTAAGTCTTCAGCTATACAGAGCTCCCTGGAAATGAGTTATTCTGAACAGCTGAATGTTCCAGATGGCTTGGGGTTAACTCACTAAGTTCCAGCTAGAAAGTAGCAAATATCTCCAAAACAGGCCAGGTTTTACCCATGTAAACTTTTTCAGAGCATAGACCATGCTTAGAGATCAGTTAAATTTCACAAAGTGTATTCTCTAAGTGCACATAGTGTGCACAGCATTTGGTACTGTTCCCTACACAGAGTAAATACCTCAGGAAATAGGAGTAATTGCTGTTACTGCTTCTTTGACTACAACCGTAATTCCTAAAGATTCTTAATCTTCCTGGTCAACGTGGTACTAGATCATTGGATCTTTTGACCCTTGGATCATCTGACTAAGGACTGTTTAAAACAAAATAATTAAGTGGTCTAATTTGGATGGATGGAATATGCCATAATTTTTTTTGTGTCCTCCTAAAGTTCATGTATTGAAACCTAATCTCAATGCCATGGTATTTGGAGGTGGGGCCTCTGGGAGATAATTAGGTCACAAAGGCAGAGCCCCCATGAATGTGATTAGTGCCCTTATAAAAGAGGCCCCAGAGAGATTCCTCACCCCTTCCACCGTGTTAGTACACAGCGACAAGATGGCCCTCTGCGTACCAGGAACCAGGCTCTCGCCAGACATTGAATCTGCGGGCACCTTGATCTTGGACTTCTCAGCCTCCAGAGCTGTGAGAAATGTTTGTTGTTTATAAAACCTCCAGTCTGTGGTATTTTGTTCAAGCAGGCTGAACAGAGGAAGACGGAATATACGGTGTTACACCACAGCCTCCTGTGACCCAGCACCTGCCAAAGAATTCCACAGCAATACTGGGTGAGTCTGATATTACACAGGGCAACTTAGCCAATGTTGCATTGATCCATCAACGTGTTTCAGAATTCTCCCTATATGTGAATGCCTATTTCTTCTTCTGAGATTACCACGGCTTTCAAGATTTCTTTCCTTTATCATTTTAGAGAATTATGCTTACAGCTTAGTGAACATGGAGAACAACTGATGATGCAGGGATAGAGCGTGTAACTGCAAGAACGAAGTACTGATGTAGATGACTGGTGGTTGGCTTCAGATAGGAACTGTACCATTTTTCCATTATAAAAAGAATTTCACTTAACTTAGCTCAATTTATTCAAAAATGGGCCAGCCATAAGGGATAAAACAGTAACCAAAAAATAAATTTTGTGGGTAGAGGATGAGACAATTTTCATCTGGTTGTATCTCATTTACTAAAGAAGTATGAAGTCATCAGCTGAGTTTTTATCACAGAAGATTGAGGAAGGAGAAAAGGTGAAATAGTCTAAAAGAGTGAGAGAAAAAAAATCTACTGTGGAATATGGGAGGATCTTTAGCTCCTCTTTGAAAATTTTGTTATTCTCTCTACTCAAGTGTGACCACCAGTGGTTGTGGTCACAGGATTTTCTTCAGCAACTTTTAACCACCTGGGTGCAGATAAGGGTGGTAGAACAATGAGTAGAACCACAGTTGTGGTTTTGCCAGAAGAATACTAAGGAAAAAGAGAAGGGTAAGAGTAAGAGTGTTTGCAGAGATCTTGTGATGTAAGCTTGATAGGGAGAGATGGTGGGACAATCATGGATCAATGGATCTCATTTCCCTGTGGATTTGAAGGATGGTTGGAATGGTAATACTAGCCCACATCAGCTGCAAGGAACAGGTAACTTTACTGCTGGGCATTTACTTTTCATTTGGGAGATATTCAGTGTCTATTTTCTAAATAGCCATTTTGCTGTTATCAGATAAGAAGCATTTCAAAAGTTGCTCTCAGGAGAAGCTGTAACACTAACTTTAAAAAGTTCAGTTTGATATTTTAAAAAATGTTTAAAAGATTTTTTTTATTTATTTATTTATTTATTTATTTATTTATTTATTTGAGAGAGAGCACAAGCAGGGGGAGCAGCAGAGAGGGAGAAGCAGACTCCCCAGTAGGCAGGGAGCCTGATATGGGGCTCAATCCCAGGATTGAGTTGAGCCAAAGGCAGATACTTAACCAAATGAGCCACCCAGGTGCCCCTGATTTTTTAAGATTTGACATTAAAAAACAGTTTTGTCTTGTTCATTTTTTTAGATGAGGTGACAATTTCTAAAGAATTAGGGGCTCTTCACACTTCTTTTCCTTTGCTGTTCTGAATATTTAGTTCTGTATTCTGAAGAATAAAAATTTATTATTTATTTTATATCATTTATTATATTACATTATTTTATATGTGTATTATTCTTATATATTTACATTCTTTCTATTATATTTATATTTTATATTTTTATTTATTATTACTTAAGTAATAATAAACATTTATTCTGTTCAGCAGTTCCAAATTATGCTGAATAGGTAGAAGACAACATAAATTGTGTATCACATGGTATTAATTTTCACTCTGGAACTGTCGAGACGAGAAGATGCTTTTATGAACTAGAAGATTTATGAAAATTATTTGTGAATATGGTTTATAGATACTGATCTTGCTTTGAGTCAAGAGCTAATTATTTATTTATTTTTAAGATTTTATTTATTTATTTGACAGAGAGAGACACAGCAAGAGAGGGAACACAAGCAGGAGGAGTGGGAGAGGGAGAAGCAGGCTTCTCGCTGTGCAGGGAGCCCGATGTGGGGCTCGATCCCAGGACCCTGGGTTCATGACCTGAGCTGAAGGCAGACACTTAACGACTGAGCCACCCAGGTGCCACAAGAGTTAATTATTTAAACAATAAATAACAAGTCTAGAATTTAAAACTATTTCTAATGAACTGTTCCAAAACAGAAACTTGCATTTAAACTACTGCCACATATTATCTCAAGTTTCTCAGACATTTCCAGAAATATAAAAAGTAATTTGAAAGATTCTGGTCACAGCCAACAAAAAATTAAAAGAGTTCAGAATATCCCAAATTGCATAATCAAAAACTCAAGATTAAAAAATCAAACTGACAGTATTTTAAAAATGAGGAAAAAAATAAAGAAAAAAATTAGCTTGTTGAAAGGCTGGTTGGAGAAATGTTTTTCTCATCTTCTTAATATTAAACACAGATATGCACATTCTTAACTTTGACTTATAGTTCTCTGCTTTGTGTATAGCTCTTCTTGTATCATATTCTTAATGAACATGGAATCAAAGAAATGTAGCAACACTGAATATTTACAGTTTTATGCCAATCTATCTATATGTATTTTAAAGCTTCAATATATATTTACTACTTTTAGTGATATTAGAGGATCTACCATTTAGTCATTCAATTCTTACTTAATGCTTTCCCTGGGTTTAGCAAAGTGCAATTTACCAAGTTCCTTCACTGAGACTGTTGTTCCTGTTGATTGGACGGATTCGGTAATGGGTTTAGATCACGGCTCTTTATTATAATAACTATGTGCGCCGAGTAAATGATTCAAATTCTCTAAGTCTCCCATTTTGCTCTGTAAATTGCGGATAGCATTTGAACCTACCTTATAAGATTACTGTCAGTACTTAAATGAAATAAAGTATTTAAAGCAGGATTCTTGCCACTTAGAATAAACAAATGATAGCTGACAAGTTATTGTCATGTCATTCTGTATCATGCACACAAAGAAAGCCCTATGTAGTGATGTTATATTGATATATTACAGATGAAGGGAGGGTGAAGATGAATGAGTCAGGAAGAAATGTGCCTTCCAGACAATTCCATGGCCATGGAGCAGAGCTTGGTTATCAGGACAGCAGTAGATTCTTTGACAGAAGACTGCAACACTGACGCTATCTATTGACTAAGTGGAATGGTGGTGTGATCGTTAGCCTCAGATCACCCAGAATGATGTTTTAAAAGAAAACTTACACAAAAAGAATTTAAGCATATCCAAAGTAGAGAGAAAAGTACAATTAATCTCTGTACTTGTGTTTTGTTTTTGTTGAATCCAGATTCAATAATTATTAAGATTTGAAAATGGCATGTTTTGAAATTCCTTGCTCTGTGTATATTCCTCCAAGGAAAAAATACAATTTCTAAAATAATATGTGAATTATATGTACCAAATTAAATACTAGTCATGTATTATTGAGCACATATTTACTGTATTCTTCAGATGTACCAGGCACTATGCTAAGTGTTGGCATGGAATGGTGAAGAAGACAGACACCTCTCTGTCCTGGGAGAGATTTATTTGCATCATCACAACCAAGTGTGTCTCAGAAAACTCTAATTCTTTCATTTATGCAACTCGTCAATTGTTCCATAGTTGCTGAGGGGGAAAAAAATGGGATTACTTATCTCAATGTGGAAAAACAGTAAGAGTACCTGACATCCAAACTTAAAAATATATTAGCTGAGTAGTTATTGCTAAAGACTAATTCTGCCAGTTAACCAGTGCTACTTTTACTTCCATGATTGCTTTTCAAAAAATCTCTATTATTCATAAACTATTCTGCCTTTATATTAATAGCAAATCTAACTAGACAGTTAAATAAGATTAAATGATTCCAAATTTCCAAAGATCTCTTCAGATTTAATAATCATATTTGTATCTTACAGAAACATAAAAGGAATTTTTAGCTTTACTAGAACACAGACAAAATTGTTATGGTACCAGTGATACCAGCAGAGAGACATCATTCAATATCTTGGATAATTTTTGATTCTTCTATTCTAGTTACTAAATTACCAAAGACAATCCCAAGCTACAGATCCCTCCAACAGTTTTTCTGTTCTATTTGGAACCGCCATACTATCGCCCATGCGAGAGCTCTCTGGCTTGAGATTGGTGCCATATTATCTGTTGAGGGGTCAGCAACATTTCCCTTCATCCCGGATGTTTCTTGTGTTGCACAGCCTGGAAGCCTGAGAACTAGACTTCTCAGATTTTCTGTCAGAAGAGCTCTCCTTCCAATGAGAGGCAGTGCATGGAACATGGAAGGTGGAAAGGAAACAAAGCCACATTATCACTTTGCAATGGGCAGATAACGTGGGTTTGGGCAGGCATGGCGTATTTGCAATAGTTTTCAAGTATTTTTTTTTTTGAAAGCATTCACTTCACTGTTGGAAGCAGTGGTGATTGCCTTAAGTTTCTGGGAGTTTCTGGAGCTTCTTGCCTTCACTAATTCTCTGTATGGAATCCTTTTCTATTTACTTCACGTAGACAGAGAGGTTTGTTTTCCTGACAGGGCCTAAACAGATAAATTATTTCTATATTAAATCAGAGGAGACAGAAATTGGAGAAATAGTAGACCTAAAAACTCAGTAGAAGTGTTTTTATGATCATGTCATGTTGATCTTTCATTTAAGCAAATAGTAGGTACTTAATAAGTATTTTTTATATCAATTTTAACTCTGCTAAAAGTATTTAGATAAATTCAGTATTGGGAGAGAGGAAGCCCACATGAATTTTAAAACAGAGGAATGAATCAGTTTTTAGAATATCAAAGCAAGGGCATAGAATGTTTTCATTTTGATATTATTGGAATAATAAGGCTGATAAAAATAGAAACAACTTGTAAATAAATGCCTTTCTTATGTTTTCATATTTTATATTAAGAGGAGACCTCACAATATTGACAGGTTTTTGTGGATTTTTTTAAAAGACTTTTTTTCCAGATTGTATATCAACTAAATAAATGATAGAGTGTCTTACCACTATTCAGAACTGGAATATTATCAACTGAAAATAATTTACTCATTTAGGTATACTATTATTTCATAATCTGAAATAAAAAAATTCCAGTCATAGATGTGATCAAATCTACATTATACTTTGTTTGTAGAGAGGCTTTATTAATTGAAATTATCTTTCCTCACCCTCCTGAATTAATAAAATGTGGCTGAGAGTCATCACAGCCTTATAGGCCACAGTTGTTAGGAAAAGATGGTTGCTAGGATACTTTCATTATTTCATCGTCATGTTACACAAGTCTATCAATTAATAAAGAAACACTCAAGTTAATTCTCAGTCACATTTATACACATTCTTAGCATATGATTTCCCTTATCTCCAAGTGACATTTCTCCCTCTAGCATTCACCTTCTACTCCATAAAATATTAAACATGAGGTTATCACATCAGTTTACAAATTACAGCAATGATGCACGTCTTCTACTTAACCTTTCCATTCACTTTCCATCATGGTGAAGTTCTTACAGCAAATACCCAGGCAGAGAGTAAATTATTTTTTCTACTTCTCAGATATATTTCCAAGAAAATTGATGCCTGGGAAAAAAATACATGTATTGAATTGATATCTTTAGTCCTTTTTAGTTCTTTCTAAGGGGGAAATTGGGGGAGGAAATCCCTTTGAAAGTCACTCCTGCGTCTTTAGATATTCATAACTATCCCAGGTTATTGCTTTACATTTTAGGGTTAGATTCACAGAAGATGTCTGATACGGGGTCTTATAAATACATTTTTATGACTACTACATTGCAGTCAGAATCACCACATGCTGCCTTGAGTTGCCACTTGACGGGACATTATAGAAATAAATATAATAAATGAAAATCATTGATATAATAAATTCATCTCCTTTACACCTGCTTAATTCAGTGCCTATGAATTCCAGTTTATGCTACAAAAATAAAAGAAATTAAATTATCTTTTCGAAAAAATGAGAATGCAACATGTTCTGAAAATTGTCTGGCAAAACAGAAAATACTGACTCTGATTATAGACAATATGTAAATATAGAAATTTCATCAAGATTTCATTTAGTTTTAATATCTTCTTTAAAAATCCCAGTTAAATAAAAAGTAGTGTTAACCTCACTATACAAGGAAACAATACCGAATGGATTAAGTCATTTGCAAAGCATCATTTAGTAAATTCAACAGTCAAGGGGAGAATGAAGATTTCCTCATTTTTACAATAGTTTTATCATTCCTTCAATTTTAATGGTTAATATTTGACTCTGAACAGTTTTCTTCAAATTATATACCAGTAGAATGTAAGAAAGGGGAAAAACAAAAACCAGGACACTGAATTCAAGGGATGGATGTCTCAACTTTTAAAACTGTTTTTAAGCAGTTCAACATATTTTTATATTTATATGTAAATACCTCAATGGTTATTGTATCAAAACCCCAAAACTGACCATCCAGATGTAATCTTTCAAAAAGTTTGCCTGTGCCAAAGACTGTAGACAGCTGTTTTCAATTCACTAAAGTCTATGTGTGGTCCTCCTTTCAGGTCAAAGAAAAATATCTTTCTCTTTTTAAATTTCCATGTGTGGTTTGGCAAGTCTTATAGTTAATGTAAGAATATTTTCATGTAAAATAATCTTCTTTATCAATCTTGGTATCCTAAAATGGGTTAAAACAGTCTTCTAATGAAATACAGGAAATTTACTAATGTATTCGATGCTTTATCAATGTCTCCCAAGTGTTAACGTGTATCCTGAGGACCAAGCAACCAGATTTTTTAAACTTTGAGAATCAGAAATTAAAAGAATGTGACAATAAACCAAAGCCCAGGATTTATAGTGTTTTTGATGGAAGGACCAGATTCAGATATTTTTGTGTTTCGTGTTGGTATCATCAGTTCCCTTTTTATCATGGATCACTTGGTTTTTTCCTCGGCAAAATATGATCACACTTCATTTCTCAGTGTCCTGACTCATCTTGATCTACACTTTTGTCAGATTCAATACATTTTCTTTTCTTTTCTTTTTAAAAGATTTTATTTATTTATTTGACAGAGAGAGACACACAGAGAGAGAGGGAACACAAGCAGGGGGAGTGGGAGAGGGAGAAGCAGGCTTCCCGCTGAGCAGGGAGCCTGATGCGGGGCTCGATCCCAGGACCCTGGGATCATGACCCCAGCTGGAGGCAGATGCTCAACAACTGAGCCACCCAGGCGCCCCAGATTCAATACATTTTCAATAGTATTCATTAGGGCATTAAAACATTTTTTTAAAACCTTTTCCCCTAAAACTCAAAAAAGGCACTGGGTGGTGACTATGCTTCCCTATGATTTTGACAGGCTTAACAAAATCTAAGCACATTGTTATTTTCTTGTAGGTTCCACTCTTGCTTTAAATTCATCATGAAACCTCAGTCTGAAAATATGATAGTAAGGTAAACTTCAATGCGAAAAATTCATGTTTTCATCTACACATTCCTCTTTATTTTAAAACATAAAAAATTTGAAAATTGAGTCCAACAAGCGATTATCGTAACAAGTTATAATCATGAACACATCCTTTCTCAATTTTTCAAATTGCTTCAACAGCTATTCTCTCTAGATGCTGCAATTATAGCTTTGTCCTTTATGTTGAACAGTATACTCTCACTAATTCAAAATATCAGTCCCTTCTTTTGCCCATTTATTTTTCTAAAATTCTTTTTTATCATAGTTTCTAGTCCTTAGGGCAGAATTGATTCTCTTTTTGCTTATTTCTCCTCGACATGGCCATAGTCCAACAATTCTAACCTGACATGACACATTTCACAATGACATTTTTTCCTAGTCAACTCAATCAAATATTTATTAATGGTCTACTATGTGTTAAAGACAATGAAGGTAGGCTATTCTGCCTGCCCACCTCTAATCTAGGTACCATTGTTAAAATTTGTTAAGATGGCACATTTGACACTAAATAACCAATTCAAATTTAAGTGGATGGGACCGGCAGATGTGAAATAATGTACGATCATTTAATCTCACTTCATCTTTCAATTATGAGTGTCTCCCAAGTGTTACCTCCAGCTCATCTATGTCTTAGAAAGAATAAACTAACAGAAAAAAAGGAAAAAAAAAAAACAAAGTCAGTAGACAGTGAAAAGACATCTTTATAACCTCCTAGGAGTGTGCATGGTCTTTGGGGGAGGGGGGGATTATTGTTACATGCAAAAATCTGGAAAAATGTAAACAGGATATAAGAACGAATGAAGGCCAAAGGAGAGGAGAATAAAAATGTCCCGGAAAAACATTTTATTTACCAGTGTATTTTGTATTTGATTTACAATTTTGATTCCATAATACTGGTAAAATATTTTAGAGCTATAATTCTAAAAATTATAGAATTCACATAGAGAGTCAGTGTGAATGCTCAATATGTTCAAACCATGATAATGTACTTCTTTTGTAGATTCTCTACTGAAATATACATATTTTTTAAAAACATGGAGTATATAAGCTGTATCTGAATATTCTGCTTGGATATACAGAATTCAAAATCATACTTGGTCTCCAAAGCTTCACCTACTGTGGTGAATACTAATACGGGAGCTCTAATAGGAAGCTGTCTCCGCACAGACTCAGGATTCCCCACTATCCTCTCAGTCTGTTGTATTCATCAAGAGGCAATGTCTGAGCTTTAAATCTCTATTTCAGCAGACTATATCAAAGAGATGACATTCTTATTCAAACTCTAGGCTTAAAAGATGCTGGAAATCGCCCAGACTTTGGGTGAAAAGAACGGAGACTTTATTTCTAATGCTCTCTGGAGAAGCATAACCTTTTACAAGCAATAATTTACTCAGCAAACAGAAAGGGAATAAATAAACTCCCCCAAATACCTTTATTAGGCAACATAACATTATAGGCATAGCACAGTATCAGTGGCTTTTCTTTTATGTAAACGAATATGCTGTGTTTCTGGTGAAGGTGAACAGTACTTGGCTATAGCGAAGAGGACCAGGAGTTCGTTAATCTAAAACCGGACTATGTTCCTATAGGATACCCTCCGTCCCACACTCGAGTATGGTGCATTATTTTAGGAAAGTTAGAGAGCAGCTGTAAAAGCCAACTGTAAGATGTAAGCCTGAATTACAGCTCTCCCCATATTAATAGAATTTTTAGTTTTAAAAATCATTGATTCACTTCTAATATTATGTGAAATCTATGACAAAGGTTATAATTAGGTACAGTCTCTTCCTTGAAAGTTCATGGTTTGCAGTTAAACAGATGAAAAATAAAGACATCTTGAAGACTGTATGTCTCATGGGGCGCCTGGGTGGCTCAGTCGGTTAAGCATCTGCTTTCAGCTCAGGTCATGATTGAGCCCCCCATCGGGCTCCCTGCTCAGTGTGGAGCCTGCTTCTCCTTCTCCCTCTGCCTGCCGCTCTCCCTGCTTGTGCTCACACTCTCTCGCTCTCTCTCTGTCAAATAAATAGATAAAAATCTTAAAAAAAATAAAGACTGTATGTCTGAAAAGATACTACGTGAGGAAAAAATGTTAATAGCCACAAATTCCACAATTATTTTCCTGGGTAAAGTTTGGATAGCAGAGAATGCCCTTTGGATTCTTTGAAGATTTCTGCTGATGCCCTCTCATGAAGAAAGAAATGTTCATTACTGATTCTTTAAAAATTCCAGAAGGATTTTGGCCTTGGATTGAGTCTCCCATTGTTAAGATGAAGAAAATAAAGTACAGAAAAATTTTATTCAACTTTTATGTTCACATACTTATTCAGCTGTAGAGTTAGAACTCAGAAAATACCTTGGGTTACCTGACATTGCACATTTATGAATTCTGTAACCCACACTAGACTCAACAGAATTTTAAAAGTGTAATTATTTTTTTCCCTTATCCTTTCCTGCCAACACTTGAAATGAATTCAACTGCAGTTGCATTAGCAGCATGGACCCGGTGATAGCATACAGAAGTATGAAATTCAGAGAAAACTAGGAGGAACTATATGAGATCCTACAACATTTCTTCTAGTAAATTCTCTCCTGCTTTATTAGACAAAAAAAAAAAAGCTATTCGCTGCCTAACACATCAGAAGACTCACACCTAGGAGAATGATTTCTGTTGCCTTGGAAAAATATTTCTTCAATCATACATAAGCATGGTTTAAAAAAAAAAGTTCTACTTGTCAATCAACTCCGAAATAAGCATGAATATTCATTCGTCACTCATTTGAAACCCTGAACTTTTAGACTTCATGTAGCTCAAGGCTTATTGTTTTACAACATGTTTGTGAGAACATAATGAAAAGGAAATTATTCATCTAATTTGGGAGAAGAGGCTGCCACATTTTGGTGTGGCATGTGGCCTTCCTATGTACACAATGATGCCCTGCCATGTACCAGCTTTGCGGCACTGGCATGTCACCTGGCCTGTGGCATCTCACATTCTCATGTTCTCACACTTGTGTTGTGGCCCAACCAACTTGTTTCAGCCAAAGCCGAAAAGCAGGTGGGGCACATGCTTGAGAGAGGCTGGAATGGCAGGCCACATGCCTCTCCAAGTGCTGTAAACACCAGGGTTTGTTTGGAAATTTCATCTCCTGGTTACAGTAAACAAGACTTGCTGGAGCATCCAGCAGAGAAGTGGCATGCCCTTTTCTACAAAAAGGAATTTTTAGGAAATAATATAAGCTATTAGTGAAGTGCAGAATGACTTTTCAAATCACCTATTTTCTAGCTGAGCTCTATTTAAATATAATGCAATATAATATAAGGCCATCTGATATCTTATGACATAATTTATGAAATGACCTCATCATTTATATTGCTAGACCTCAGAGAGCAAACCTTGGAGGGTCAATTACTGTGAACTGCTGGTTGGAAGAACACAGCTCTTGAGTTTTGTGCAGTAACATTTTAGAGGTGAACATATAATATTTTTGTAGGAAAAGATTAAATTATAGCATAGTATAATGATTACCTTTTAGCACATCCTTACAACTCTAAAAAACCCAATTATTCTAATCTAAATTTAGAGAAAATAGTTCCTATGAAATCACTCTCCTGTCTAATAATTAAAATATAATCAACTACATAAAAATGAGATAATGTCCAGTACTATCAAAGGTTTCACCAATGTACAAAAACTCCAATATCTCTTGTTGAACTCATAAATAGCCATGACACAGCAACCTGATTTCCAGTGCATTACCAGCATTAAGAGATTAGCATAAAACTATGGACTACTTCGTTCATGATTGAATGATTTAAGGTTAAGATTCTGTTCTTTTAAATTGGATTATATGCTCTTTAAATATTTTTGTTTCTTTGTTCCTCATCTTATGCCTGAATATTCCAGCCATATATTTTTAGCTTACTTATATTTAGCTCATTATATTGACCATGTGATAATTTTTTTTTTCATGTGGGGACACATTAAGAAAACATAGCTGTATGAAAGATATGTCCAAAAAAAAAAAAAGAAAGATATGTCCAGATTTATTCTTAACACATACACATACACAAAGACTTATAACTATATTAAGAGTTTATTTTTTTAAAGATTTTATTTATTTTTTTAACTGGAGAGAAACCGTGAGAGAGAGCACAAGTCAGGCGGCGGAGAGGCAGAGAGAGAAGCAAACTCCCCGCTGAGCAGGGAGCCGGATGAGGGACTCCATCCCAAGGCCCTTGGATCATGACCTGAGCCGAAGGCAGATGCTTAACGACTGAGCCACCCAGGCGCCCCTATATCAAGAGTTTAATTTGGAAGTGAGTGTTCAGTATCAAGGAAGCTAGAGTCTACTCCCCAGCTTTACTTTACCGCTTATTTTTAGCTCCAGGTTATGTAGATGTGAATAGTTAGAAAAATTTCACAAGGATTTTTCCTTCCACAATTATCGTTCAAAACTAAGTTCTAAATCAACTGATTATGCCAATTCAGAATTTTCACTTCTCCAGGCTGTAATATGCAACACAACTGTCTTGAGGATATTTTCGGAGTTCTCATCCACAAGGTAGAAGATCTGCTCTGATTTTTATTAATGAGGCTTCCATCCTTAGTGCTGACAGGAGAGGTTAGATGACAGAGATAAATGGAACTTTCATTGAGGGCAACAGAAAGAACACGGATGATGTCATTTCTCTCTCTCTCTCTCTCTCTCTTTTTTGAAATTGAAACACATTTCCAATGAATTTCAATTGTAATATGAAAAGGAGTGTAAAGTAGGAGTGAGAAGTGCTTTAAAGCTTTTCTAAGGTACATAGGTAACAGTGGAAGCTTTTTCTTTTCTTTTGATTTTTTCCCCCTCAAATTTGCTGGCAGATTCTTCGTGTATCTTTCTCCAAAATTTTACTCTCTACCTCATATGTGCAAAATAGGGTATAGGTGAGGTTATGCAAATTTGTCAACCTCTCTCCTCAAATAGAACAAAATATTCAGATAGCTATAGTGACAACCAGACCATACTGATTCCAATCAAAGCTATAAAGTATTAAAAGTGTTAGAGGAAAAGCATGCCTGGTTGAGGAAATTTTTTTTAAAGCTTCATGGAGAAGGAGACATTTGAATGTCAGTAGAGATTTGACAGGAGGGAATGTGTAGAATATTTTAGGCAAAGGGAAAACCTTGAGGGAAGATATAAATGCCCAATATGTGCTTGGAAGGTAGCCAGAGGGACAGTTTGTCACTTGAAAAAGGCAGAAGGAGAACCGGGTGAGATAACACTAGATGGCCTGGTTGGCCCAGATCATGGGTGGGTAGGATTCAAGGCTGAGGAATATATTTAGCAGGCAAGGAGGAAACACTCAGGGCTGTTTTTGGTTGGAAAGTGATGATTTAGAGGGGAGTGGGATGGGGGGATGGGTTAACCCAGTGATGGGTATTAAGGAGGGCACATAGTGCATGGAGCCCTGGGTGTTATACAAAAACAACAATCGTGCATCACTACATCAAAAAACTAATGATGTATTATATGGTGACTAACATAATAAAATAAAATAAAATTTTTTGAAAAAAGAAAGTGATGTTCTGAGAATGATTCTTTAAGAAGAGTTAGTGGTAGGCTCTGTCTAGCAGAAGGAGAATTTGAATTTGGAGAGCAATTAGATAATATTATGAACTCAGGCAGGTCTAATGGAGTTAACAGTCAGATCTGAGGTCAAACTTCAGCTTTGTAACCATGTAGTCTTGGAACTTGGGCCAGGAAATGGCCTCAGTCCCCCAAGATATGGATGAACCTGATCTAAATGACCTCCAAATTCCTGCAAGCAATAATGTTCTATGATTCAAGGTAATTCAGAACCTGGTATAGTACAACAGAAATAGGAATGGAAAATAGAAAATGGGAATGAGAGGCATTTTAAGAGGTGGATTCTATTCACATTTCTCAATGGGACCTCTCTTGGTATTTTGGGCTCTGCAATTCTTCCGTGTGAAAAACTCCTCCCCGCACTGCTGGGATTTCAGCATCTCTCGTCCTTTCCCACTAAGTTTGAGTAACACCTTGCAGTCATTATGACAATCCTTCCAAATTGTTCCTAGAGGATTCTGACCACTGGACTTCCCTCATCCACTATCCTGTGCATAATAACCATTGTGAGTCTACTTTAACTAATATTTGAATATAGTAGAGAACTGAAAGACTATTGAAGCCATTAACAGCCATAGAGGATTCATGTTGAAAAAAAATATGGTTCATTTTGGATATGTTGAATTTGAGGTGCCAGTGAGATATTCAGACACTCCATTTGTATATGGGCAATAAGGAGATTAGAGAAAAAACCAGCAACAACAGTTCGATAATTTGTCTACTTAACCTTGAGAGAAAGAGGAGATGTTTCTTGTTCAGGTATTCAGATATTTTATTAAATAAAAGGAATTGTTTTGGCCTTGCTAGAATCTGCCTACCTGCTACCCTCCTATTGAAACTTACCTCTTGGGCACATACATGTATCAGATGCTTGCCAGTCACTTCACATATATATTTTACACTGTCACCATATATCAGAGAGGTTGAGTACCTTGTTCAAAATGACTCATACAGTGAAGTAGCAGAAGAGGAAGATTCAAACCCACTTCTGTCCAGCTCCAAAACCTGGACTCTTTTCTCTACAACAATGTGACAGCTGATTTGAATTTTAAAAGTCTGTGCTGACATGCAAATTGGTATTATATACTCATGTATTACTCCCACAAAGCCTTCTGAGGCACTATGCTTAAGGCAGAGTGACAAGTGGGAATTCTAGGCACCATGCTAGGCGGGTCAATTGCAAACCATTCTGTATATAAATCCCATCAGGGAACATAAGCTACAGTTTGAACAAGGACAGGATTATTTAGACCTGTTCGATTCATTTACAATACCTCCCCAATGACAAAAATAGATCCTTTTTGATCATTGTAATGAAAATCTCAGATCAGGGTACATGACTCAACATTATGGAGGACTGTTTTCCCTAAGCTTACTGTTAAGCACAGCACACCCTTGTGTGTCCTTTAGGTATGGCTTTATTCCATCCATTTTCTACTTGATTATGCATGTTGTTGGTATGATTCCTTCATACACATGTAATGCCTTAGAAGTGGCAAGGGCTCCATGACTTTTGCAATTATTGCTTTACGGCCCTAATTACAACTAGTAGATGTTTTAAGATTAACTCCACTAACCTCTATTTGCCTTTTTATACTGAATTCTTTCTCTTTGGTTCTTTCTTTCTCTTTGTCTTTGTCTTTCTCTTTTTCTTTCCTCCCTCCTTTCCTTTCTCCCTCCTTCCCTTCCTTCCTTCCTTCCTTCCTTCCTAATGGCATCATGAGGACACACAAATCTAGACTTCAAAACTCTTGATTTTGATGCTGTCTTTGGTGCTGTCCTGTCACCTAAAACAGTGAATTAATTTGCTTTCTTCACCTGTAAAATTGGTGGTCATCATTTTTTTTTCCTTTATTCCCTTCAATTTAATAGGCCATAGGTGCTGGATTGTACTTCACTAGTGGACAAAGAGAGATATCTGATAAAAATAAATAAATGTGACTGATTTTAATCACCACTATATAGTCCCATTGGTGGTTAATATTAACATTTATTTTCAATGTTTATATAACAGAACCTTGGACGCACATACAATATAAACAACAAATTATATATTTCAGTATGTTTATGAACATGTAGATGTTGCAAGTTGGCCAGGTTGAGTTCAATTGGTTGATAATTTCATTTCTGTTTTGTATAATGGTTTACTGAGGAAAGGTATATTTTTAAAAAATTGCTCTCTCATTAAGCTCCTGGAAGAAACATCTGTCTTATGATGGTCTCAGGTGTCTTGCGTAGTACCTACGATACAGTAAATCATTCAATGAATGCTTGTTTCCTGAAGGATATGATTTGGACAATCATATCAACATAAAAACATTTATGTGGTCCAGGTTAGAGGATAGAAGAAAAATAGCTGCTTTTGTCACACGGAATAGTCCAAATGAAGATTCAAAGATAAAAGAAAAGAAAACCAAAACATGTTCTCTCACTTTCAGAAGTTACAATAAAATGTGATTACATAATATGTGTTAGTTATATTAAGTACAATCAAGCCCTAGAAACCCATTGAATTTATATATGACCATTTCCAAACAGGTCCACAGCTCTAAGAGTAAGCAGAATTCTAAATGGAAGCCAAAATAGGTATTCCTATCCTCAGAGAGAGGTAGACAAAAATGACTTTCAAAGTTCAACATGGCTAATCTTGCTAATTCTATCAGGTAAAAATGCCTTGATCTTGGGCGATGCCTATGCTGGATGTATCTATTAGTTTAATCTGCATATACATAATATGTATACACTTTTAATCATTTGGATTTTGACTTATTTCTCGGTCAAAGAATGATGCATATTTTTGTCTCACTGCAAGTAACTGCAAGTAACAGTTGTAACTGCAAGTAACAGTTGTAACTTGTTATTGACTATTAATGCAAAATTTTTCTAATTAAAATATCCCTCTAATGAATTTAGTGGTGCACTTCCAATAAATAATTTCTGACTGTCTTTACATATGATCATAACAGGGAAAATCAGTATTTTGTTTCAGATATGCATTTTTCTAGGAAATACATTATCTAGCAAATGATTTTAAATGTGTAAGATCAGAGGTTAATTCTGAAGGTCAACATTTTAGGATTGTGATACTGTGTTTACACAGCAATAAATATTTAACAAATAGTATATATCATTATTGTCATTGGTAAATTATTTTCTATGTATCCATGCCCTATATACATCCCAAATATTAGCTCCTGGCTGATGCAAGGCATCCGATATTTAGAGCTGCCTTGTCTTTCAAGATTTAAGTAAAAATTTGTCTAAAAATCCTACTCGCAATATCTCTGGGGATTGGCGGTATGGGGCTTGGTCAGACTTATATTTTTCCTAGACGCCTCTGTTCTGCATTTCTTCTAAATGTTTAATTACTTTCATGTCTTACAGCTTTCAGCTATTTTGCTCTCTCTCCCCTGTGTAACCCAGTTATAAAACAAAGCCTCTTTCCTTGATTACTTTAACACACCACAGAGAGAGAGAGAAAGAGTTATGAGCTTGTATGTTAAGAAAATTTGAAGGTTTCATTTAAGTATTACATACATTTCAAACATTTTCCTAGTGAATATGAGACATTCCTACTGCCATTCTCATCAATGGGAGAATCCCACTAGCCAACTCTTCTTTGGTATCCTCAATAACCACACCTCCTGATACATCCCCAAACCCATCCCTGGAGTCTACCTTCTGTTCATCTCCAGACTGCTTCCTCTCTTCCTCTTGGCTACCTCTGTAAGTGAAAATGTATTATGCAGAGCTACTTACCTCTTTTTGTAGAACTCTTGTTTTTTTTTTAAAGATTTTATTTATTTGACAGAGAGAGACACTGTGAGAGAGGGAACACAAACAGGGGGAGTGGGAGAGGGAGAAGCAGGCTTCCCACTGAGCAGGGAGGCCCGATGTGGGCCTCGATCCCAGGACCGTGGGATCATGACCTGAGCCGAAGGCAGATGCTTAACGACTGAGCCACCCAGGCGCCCCATCTTTCTGTAGAACTCTTACTGCATTCTAGTAATATTCAGAGGGCTATCATTACAGAACCAATACAGATCCATATGTTATTTTGAGAAATAAAATAAAATTATCTTTTCCAAGATAATTCTGATGCCATCTTTGAACTAACAGGTTTTTCTCCTCTGATTAGATGTGCATTACCCAAGGTTATACATGCATATGGATGAACTGTGTATGCATATATATTACACTTTCATCTTATTTTTATTCCACCTCTAGCATTTTATCCCTCTATAGTTAATTCCTGCTAAAAAATGTAAATGTTCCGATTTCCCTAAGCTTTATTTAAGTTACTAACTTGGTGATGCTAAAATTCACTCTCAGTCTGTTTTCTCCTTGCACTTAATGATTGAGCATTCTGCTGACACTTCTCACCATTCTGTCCTTCCTTAACCCTCTTGGCTCAGTCTCCATTGTGCCCCTCTGCTGAAGGGATTCACTAATTCTCTTCTTCTAGGAAAATCCCTTGTTTCTTTTTCCTCTCTATGAACATTCTTTTCATTTTGAAGCTCTTTTCCCCCTTGAGTTTTGCTAGTATTTGGCACCAGTAGTTATCCCCCGCTTGATATCAATTTCTTACGTTTTACCATCCACGCTCTTCCTCCTGCTTTCTGTGATTTCATTCTCTAACATTCTTCTACCTTTATTCTCACTGATAAATAACTCATCCATTTGTTTTGGTCCAACTACCACCTCTAGACAAGAGTTCCCCAGATCTACAACTCCAGTCTCACCATCCAACATGACCAATTTCTATCTTTACCTTTTCCTCTGCACATGGCAAAGGATGACAACATATCAGATATGATCTTTATAAAGAACAATCCTTCTAGATGGCAAACTCCATGGGCCAAGGAGTATGTTTTCTCCATACTTTTTAAACCTTATTACATCAAGTACATTGATGGGTATCCAACAGGTGTTCAATAACAAGTGAGCTATAGAGCTAAGCAAAATGTACTTTAATGGTGAGTCATTAAGAAAGTCACACAGTCTTTCTTCCTATAGCTTGCTACTCTCTCCCTGATGTATCCTTCCCCCCATCCCGGCTTTTAAAGCTCAATTATTAATATGAAATAAATGAACAGTCAGGGAAGAAGAAATACTAAAAATCCCTATTCATTCTGAAGCCCACCCAAGCTGAGCAATGGAGAGGTGACACTCTGCATCAGCCAGCATATCTTTAATTTCTCCCTTCTCCAGCTCCTATTATCTCTCTCCTGCCACAGCTGCATGCGGCTATTGTCAGTGGTAAAGATGAGACATCTCTAATTAGAGGGCAGGGTAAATTGCTTTTATCTACTTTTAACATGCTTTTACATGGCACCTGGTACACAAGCCTTAGCTAGGCAGCCATAATTTGAAAAGCAAATGAATGCTCAGAGAAATACGATACATTTTTAAAAGAAAATTAAATATATAGAGTAGCAAAATCAACATGCTGGAGACTGCAGGGTTTTAGGGCTGTCAGAGGCTTGTACACTTATGTATTATAGTGAATTAAAATAAGCAGTCAGGGTCCATGTACCCTGCAGAGTCCAGTGGCCCTGTCTTTCTTTTTCTGTTGGGAATAAATGGTGAGATTTAAAGTCTAGAAAAATTATCAGTGCAAGAAGCAGACAGATGAAATGGTGAATGAGCTAGAGTGATGATGGTTAATCTTAAGTAACATTTTTTTGGATATGTGCCTCTCTTAAAGTTATTTTCTTGGCGGTCTAGAAGAGATTTTTTAGGTGAAAGAGGAAGAATTCAACAGAATATTTTTTTACTTATATACATCTAATCACCTTCATAATAAATAAATCTATTATGTATGAGTTTCTGTTTCTGGTTTTAGATTCAATTTTTATTTCTTTAGTAGTCCAGAACATTTTCAACAACCAGGCAATTTATCAGCTTTTGAAAAAATAAAACAAAGAGATTTCAACCACAGTTAGAGCCATGGTGTGTTGGACAGTAATGTCATTCAATAAAAATATCTGACATTTATTATTGGTTAGAATATAGATGCTATAGTTTGGGGAGTCTGCGTCTTATACAAACTCCATAGGCTCTCCTTCTGATCATTATCAGCAAAAAATGCATCAAGTGTTTCCCTCCAACAGCATCATGGAGATCACGTGCTCTGCCCTCTGTGCCATCATTCTAGCCCTGCCTCATGCATAAGTTCTATTACTGCTACAGGAGCTAGGGTATTGCCCTCCAAATTTTGGCTCCTTATTTCCTTGGAGATTCCCTGATTACTGACTATAACTTCCAGGCTGTAAAAACTGGCAGCTCTAAATAATAACTGGGCTACAGTGTTTATTTATCACTGCCTTGGAACAGAAAAACAACCAGAGTCCTTTAGTGCATTGGGTAAAAAGGACTTTCAGCTAAAAGAATTGTAAACACAGTGGTTCTGGCAGGGGAACTGCCTGATTAGGGATCCCTCGTTTCTTCAATTCCCATATGTAGGCATCTATATGCATAGAGAGCTTGTGAATTTCTTTTATTTTTAATATACTATAAGTGAGAGGTTATATTTTAAAAGGCTAAAGTAAGAGGCATATTGTAGAGGTTATCTCTAATTTAACTAATTGAGCCACATGCAAGATTAGAACCTGTGCTTTCACTGTATTAAATACTACTTAGACTATATCGATTCCTACTTTACTCTTTGTAGTAGTCATTAGCATGGTTGGTTAGAAAGTTCTCTACCTTCCATGCACAAGTCAGGACTGCACTTTCTGGCCCTTCCATCAATGGGTATTGCCCACGTGACTATTTCTGACCAGTGATGTGTGAGCAGAAATGGCAGTTAATGGCTGATGTGAGACCTTCTGGAGCTCTCTCCCTCTTTCTGCCTAGCAACCAATAATGTTCAAGATGGTGGCTGATCCATCAGTTTGGATTCCGGGAGTGAAAACCAAGGTGAAAAATTCAGAACTGCTGTGTTTGTCACATCACATAAACAAGAAACTGAGTTTGCTGTTTTAAACCACTGAGGCTTGAGTGCTTTTTGTTATTACAACATTGTTTTGCCCACCCTGGTAACTACACTGTTGTTACTCATTTCACACTCTTGGTGTGGTTCCACCTTCTGTACTTTTAACTTATCTCCCTCAACACACTTTGATTATAGTACTTAACAACTAAATTAAATTTATTTCCTCCTTTACTGGTTTACAGTTTTCTTGAGGACAGCGGCCTCTCACTCACCTTTACTTTTCCAGCCCTTACTATAAAGCTGCTATACCATGGATGCTCAACACTGGACTTGAACTGAATTCAATTTATCCTGTGTCGATGTTTCATCTCTGTGCTCAAATGGTGGGTGAGCTAGAAGTGGCAGTTAATTTTAAGGAACATTTTTTTTGGATATGTACCTCTCCTAAAGTTCAAAAAGGCAAAAATGATAAAGTCAGTCTGATGTAATAGAATATACATTAAATTTAGCAGGTTTGGCTTTAACTTCTGATTCTAGCTGGGTGACATCCAATAATTCGTTTTGGAAAATATTTATTAGTTGTCCACTTATGCTATGCCAGACAATATTCTAGACCCTGAAAATACTAAAAGTAATAAGTGCTCCTGAAGAATTAACAAGGTCATGGCAGGTCACATGAGTTAGATTTGTATTCTCTAATAAATTGGACAATAATATCAACTTTACTTAATAAATGTGTTGTAAGATTTGAAAGAAATAATATAAGAGCTTTATAAATTTCAAAACATTTTATAAATGTAAACATGATATTTTATTTTAAAATTTTGAATAATACTTGTTTACTAATAATTATTCATGTGGATATGTTTAATAGCGCACCATTCTATGTATGAGTTCACTCATTTCAATGTGACTAATCTGGCCCATGAGGGAATAACTTTAAAGCCATTATAAAATTTTAGATTAGTGTTTTAGTTTGGAAGAGGATGCATATGTAAAAGAAAAACAAGAGCCACAAATATACCTTTAGTTTGGCAGAAAGCAAGTTCTAATTTCTAATTTTAAAAAAGCCAACTGTTTTCTGGAAATTGGAATTAAGTAATTAAAAGTGGCTAAGGGGTAGGAAGGGAGACAATGATTGGGCCTACCAGGCGACATAAATTGTAACCCCTGGTCATAAAATGATTGATACAAATGCATATAATTCATTCAAAGGAGAAACACTTTGTGATTTTTGAATATAAAGAAGCAATATATATTCAAAGACAAATTTGTGCTTAATGTGCCAGAGTCAACTAATATATACATAAAAACCTACCAAAAAACTACCTTAAGTTTTTTGAGCAGTGGATTTAATGGTGCATTGCCTAAACTGTAGTTTATTTCATAATATCTCAGTGGCAGGAATGAGGCTGCCTCACAGGCTCTTAGAGAAATATGCATAATCTATTTGATGTAGCAAATACATCAATTTATTTATTGTGCTTTTTAGATAGGTCATCAATAACTACTTTTGGGATTTACTCATTTATTCATTAATTTGTTTATTCAAAGAAATGTTAATCAAATGTCTCATTCTGTTCCAAATGTTGTTTTGGGCCCTGTAAATACAAAGGTGAGTTTCACATAGTTTCTGCCCTCAAAGAGCTCATGACGTTTTGCAAAGGTTAATATTTTGTACAAAGACATATATTAGGTTGAACTTTGGGAAATTGCTACAGTCATGATAAAAAAAAAAAAAACCTGTGAAATGAAGACTTAGCTCTTAAGAAGACTAAAAATCTGGTTGGATACAAATGAAACAACTAGGTAAGTATGTGACTTCTTCATACTTCTTAAATCTTGTTATAAGTAATAAGTTGACCACAATTTAATAACCCAGCAGTATTTTCTGTGCTTATGTATATTCTGCATAGCAGGGTTAATCTTTCAGAGAGTGTAAAATGCAAAAGAAACAGGTATCTCCAATAACACATATAAATTCACAGGAGAATTTGGAAACCTTGACCTGATAATGAGATTTTAAAAAATCTTCCTTTTCTCTGAGACAGATAGTCAGCAGTACAGCTTAGCCTGAACTTGATAGATAGAAGAAACTGCTATGGGTTTGGTGGCGACAGTGTGAACTGACCATCTTTGTTATGTGAAGACTGGGCTAGGGGTGGCAGGGAGCCAGGCAGGGCCATAGTCCGCTATAAGATTCCAGGACAAGTGTGGGGGCAATTGCTGCTGCCTTCCATTTCATTCTGTCTCCATGTACAAGAGCCTTTTAGATGAAATGGATCTGATCTTCCTTCAGCTCTCTGTGTGAGTCCTGACTGGCCTGGGCTATTAGGGCAGCCTCCTTACCTTCTCAAAGTTACTGATTCAGGGGGCACCTGGGTGGCTCAGTTGGTTAAGCATCTATCTTTGGCTCAGGTCATGATGTGGGGTCCTGGGATCAAGCCCCACATTGGACTCCCTGCTCAGCGGAGAGTCTGCTTCTCCCTCTCCCTCTGCCTCCTTCCCCCTGCTCATGCTCTCTCTCTCTTTAAAAAATAAATAAAATCTTAAAAAAAAATAGGTTACTGATTCAGGAATGAGCTCATAAGCCAGGCCTAACCCAATCAGTCACAGTATCCTCCTAGTGATAGGGTTTGGTTCAGGGAAGGGCATATGATCTGAATCACTCTAATCTGAGAGTTGCGCTGGACTCCTGTTTGGTGGTTACAAAAAAAGAAGGTATCTCTCCTCGAATGTGAACCAAAAAGCACATACCTCTGAACTCTACTAGTAGCCATCTTGTGACAAGGGAGAAACCATTTTATAAGCAACAGAGTGAGGGTAGAGGCAAGAGAATGACAAGGCGATGAAGCCAAAGACCTGTGACGTTGTGAACTCTTATTTTTTTTCCACCACCTTCTAATGTCAATAAAGTCCTGTTAATTCAGTAGTGTTATCATGAATTAGAGATAGGCCTAAATGGATCTGGGACAGAAAAGATGGTGTCCCCTCCCCAAAGCTGCTATCACCAATAAAACAACTATGCTCACCAGGAGGGTCATTAATCGTAGAGAGCTACCTGATGAGACAGCTGGAGGGGAAGAAGGAGAGACTGCCCCAACAAGTGTGTAGCCAAACCCTAGGAAACTTTCAGAATTATCTGGACAATACTTAGTGAACAAAGTTAGTGGGGCACTTGCCATTATACAATGGGCTCCTTCAAGATATTATTGTTGAGAGAAATTGATTTTCAATCCATTATCTCAGGTGTGCAATTGTATGTAATCTGTGTACTTTCTATAACTCAATCTAATTTGTGTCTTCCTCCTGGAAACTTAATGTAGTCAATTCTAGAATTTCTTATTTAAGTCACTGAAGGATTTTTCCTCTTATATAAATCCTTCCTCACTAAGTGTTAGAATCTCTTTATGATATTTTACAGCTCTTCTCTTCAAGATTACTTTACAATATGTAGTAATTTTTTTTTTAACCCAGCATTGTGGAGTAGAGAACAAAGAGGTCATAGGTTGGTATGATCCTCAGGTATGGCCAATTCCCATCTGGATTCTGGTGACATGATTGCTCTCTGTAAGCCTCCACTCACTGGTACCCACACTCTACCCCTTGGTCATGGTTCTAAAGCCCCAGATATGGTCTTTCAGCTTCTTTCATGCTTCCTAGCCTTTTCTTCTCTTCTCCTATCTCTTTTTCCTCTCCCCACCAAGACCAGAGAGTATTAGAGTTTAGTTTTGTATTTTTCCTCTCTATGCCATAGTAAAAATAAAACGGGTTATGAACATTCTTTTTTCTCCAAATCTATGGCTTATACAACAATTTGGGCTTTGTGTCCTAGAAAGATGACAGTTAATTTCATTTGTCTTCCTTTGCATTTGCCTGTGTCTCACTTCTCTATGGTGCTGGAGTCCAAGGTCTAGTTTGTGTGTGTGTGTGTGTGTGTGTGTGTGTGTGTGTGTGTGTGTATTATCTGGGGTGGAGGTGAAAAGGTATTTCAGGGATTAATAAACATCCTTGGTAAATATTATACCACTGCAGCCTATACAGTGGTGGTAAAATATTTACAAAATGCACATTAGTGTGAAAATGCATGGCATGGAGATAAATGTCCTAGAATGTCAGAGAGAAGGAGGAATTCAGTGAAAGCCAGGGAATCAGGGAAGTTTTCATAGAGGACCTGGGAATTCAGTGAAATTACAATAGGCATATCTAATATGTCAGGGAATTCTAAGACAGAAGAACAATAGAAGCAAAAACACGGACAAGGGAATAAATAAATGTGCCCTTGGAAAAGTTAGAGAGTTCACATGAGTCTTTTGCTGATATTTGGTGGATGGAATCAAGAAAGCATATATGTGGTTGAGTTGGGCTATAAAAGATCCTGAAAATGAGGCATATTGGTCTAGATTTTAAGAAGTAGACACTTGGCATGTACTTGAAAAGTTTATTATATAATTATAGCTGTCTTTTAAAGAATGAGTACATGGTGTTTAGTGACTTGCTTTCCAGTGAGTACCTCATTAAAAAAAAATTAGGCAAAGAATTAAAGAAATGGCAGAAACGTGGGAAAGTTACCCAAGCCTCTGCAACAGACATAACTTAGTCCAGCTTCTGGTCGGCAAGGACCAAAGTGAACTTGATGTCTGTGTGTTCTGGGTCAATATTGCATTATTACAATTAACTCCAACCTTCTTTAGATCAGTCATCCAATGGCCAAAAGTTAGAAATGTTCCCAAACCCTTCTTCAATGGACCCAGCCAATTCCTGTATTAGAGGCACTCTATGCTACACATGTACACTATAAGTAACTGTCCTTCTAGAAGTATAAGTTGTTTGCTGTTCTTACCAGGTAACTCTTACAACAAAAACATTTTTCACTAATTATTTCAATTTTTAAAATTAATATTAAATTTATTAAAGGTATAAGCTCATAAGCTTAGTTCTTCCTTGACCTGTTAAATTCAAATTATATAATAAAATTTAAGAACTACTGCATTAGAATTAACACTAAGGTAGTTAAGGGTGATCTCAAATTTTGAAAAATGACCATGTTCCAAAGTGAGGTTTTAGATAGGATGTAAACTATATCATGTTATTGTATTTTAACAATCAGTGTTTAGAGGGCTTTTTAACTTGAGTAATTCATTTTACTTAGGCATTTTGAGCTGCCTTAATAAATTCAATTTTTTAATTTCCTTGTTAAGTATTTCACATTTTTTGATTAGCAAATAAAATTTACCTGAGTAGTTAAATAATGCTTGTAGAACTAATACATTAAATTTATGGATATGGTGAGTCTGAAGTTATCTTAAATGTTCTGGTACTCTTTAACTTATAGATTCTCATAACTTTCAAATAAAAATGGCAACCAGACACCATCACTCAATCACATGTTTAGAATTAAATCTGTTAGGCCAAATTCTCTTATGTATTACAAGTTCTTAAGTTATCAAAAATATATAGATCACTCCTTATCATAAAATATTGAGTTTATGAGTTTGATTTGGTTCATCCTTTCTCCACTTAATTCTACCTTTATTCCAGGGTTAAAAAATATTCACTCAGGAAACCAATTGTGTCATTCCAGATAATTTGGAGTTCCCTTTCCAGGCAAATTCTTAAAGTTGCCTTCTCAGTTAGTCGTGTTGTTTTTCAACAAGAGATTGTGGCCAGTGTGAGAACTGGGGATGCAGATTTCTGAGGACATTATCCTCAAGATCAGAAAGACAAACTGAGCTACAAATGAAGAGGTCTCTGGCAATGAGTCTATAGTAAAGTTGCACTTCGCTAAATTCTTTTTATTTAAAAAAGCTGGCAATCCACCCTGAAATTAACTAACTTCCTTTATACTGCAGGGTTTTTTTTTTTAAATTTCTTTGGCTCTTTTAAGATATTAAGTGACATCAGATTGGATTTAGCATTTTTCCTTTTACTTTTCTGGCTCCATATCACACTTTCTAAGATCATTCTAACATTCAAATGACAATACCAAATGGTGAAATGTTGTCTAAGCAAAGTGTAAGAGAAAAATCTGCCCTCATTTTATATTCCTTTAATATACCCATAAACCCGTTACACATTATGCTCTGTTGAAATTCAATGTATCTTGAGAATATTATGGTGAACAAAAAATAGTTCTTGTCCTCAAGGAATATAAGTCAAGTTAGGGAAATAGACAAGCAAAGAAAAAATTGCAAAACCTTGTATAAGTGCTAGCTCTGGAACTAATGGGAAAGAAGACTGAATCTTATCTCGGAATAATCAAGGAATTCTTTCCAGTGGAAACACTTTGGTGGTTGCATTAAACCTTCAAATCACTTTAAGGCTTTCTATTGGAGTAGTGCTGAAGAGTAGCTCTCAGAGTCTAGTCCCTGACTGGAAACAACATCAGCATCATCTGGAAACTTGTTAGAAATACCAGCTCATCACCTCACCTACTGAAACAGAAACTCTTAGGTGGGGGCCTGCAATCTGTATTTAATAAGTTCTCCAGGTGATTCTGATGCACACTGGAGTTTAGGAACTACTACATTAAGAATACCACTAAGGTAGGTACAGTCGATTTCAAATTATATGCATTTGAGAATGACCATGTTCAAAAGTGAGGTTATATATGGGATGTAAACACACTGAAGAGTTTTATATACAGCTGATTCCTTAGTGAAAACCACTAATTCTGGTTTTGGATACTGAATTTCACTATAAAATAATGTTTAAAAAATGGTGCCATATTTCTCAAATGATAACTGGTCAAATATTGCATTTAAGCATCTTCACGTGATTCTGAACTTGAGTGACTCTAGATCACCTGTTACAGGACTACCAACAAAAAGATGAAAAACTGATGAACAAAGACCTTTGAGTTACCTAAAAGCACAGAGTGAAAAATAAGCAAAAAAAGTTATTAGTCTACTGGATGGTTTTCTATTGGCAAAAAATAAACAGATAGGATGAGCAGACTTTCAACAGGGGACAGTAATTCACTCAGTGCAAAATTACTCTAAGCAAATCCTACTTTAAATCACTAAAAAGTACTGATAAATGAAAGCACCAAAGAAACAAAAAAGAAGACAAAACATGCACAAAATTCTACCCTTAGCTCTTTCTGACATTTTTAACAAATTCCAAATCCATTAAGATCAAGATCTTTGTTACAAAGTGCCTTCTCTCCCCTTCTCCATCTCCAGAGAACGAGAAGAACAATAGTTCTAAGATATACTACAAGAGACCACATTAGATGAAAGAAATAGCTTGCTCCCTAATTGCCAGACACAAGATGGTCATGTAGAGAAATGATTTCCCCAAATAATGCCCCAGGCTTAAGAATAAGACAAGAGTTTCACAATCAGCTATTCCCAATCAAATCTACATTTATTCAGTGAGGTAAAGAAAGTTATTCAGAAATTTTGGGGAAAAGTTTTAAAAAATCCTATTTTGGCATAAGTGATTAAAAAACAAAATTTCAAAGCCCATTTATAATTTGTAATAACCCAAAAAGGGTGAGTTTGGTTTCTAAAACTAATTCCCCTTTTTACCGGAAAATCTTAATGTTTATGGATTAAGACAATGTGATTCTTATTACAATTAAAAATTACCTTCCTGAGAAACCCCCAAATATCCACTTATGTGTCAGGTACTTGTATTAGTAATTAGATTTCCTGGTCAAATCAATATGCATACAAAGCTACATGGAAGTAGTCCAGTGTAGAAAGATAAAGAAGCCCCTGTACAAGTTAAGAACGAGAGCTTCCCTGGGTTTCAGCAAGAATGTTTATAGGTTGAAAGAAGAAAGTAGTTTCTACTCTCTTCCAATGAGCAATATTACTATGGCAATTGCTGTCTAAAGACTGGAAGAGGTGCCTACTTTCTCAAATGTGAACACACAAACACAAGATCTTAATAATTACAAATAATGAAGGAAACGTGACACCACCAAAGAAGCTAATAAACCTTCAATGACCTAACAGAATGGAGATCCAGAACTATCTGACAAAGAATTCACAATGATACTTTTTGTTGTTGTTGTTTTTATTTTATTTTATTATTTTAGTCACCATACAATACATCATTAGTTTTTGATAGATTGATCCACGATTCATTGTTTTCAGATAACACCCAGTGCTCCATGCAGTACATGCCTTCCTTATTACCTATCACTGGGCTAACCCATCCCCCCACCCCTTCCCTTCTAAAACCCTCAGTTTGTTTCTCAGAGTCCATAGTCTCTCATGGTTCATCTCGCCCTCCGAGGAATAGCATGGAGGACATTAGCAGAATGATACTCTTAAAGAAATTCAGTGAACTAAAAGAAAACACAGATGATTAAATGGAATTAGGAAAACAATGTATGAGCAAAATGAAAAGTTTAACAAAAAAACAGAAACCATTTAAAAAGAAAATCCAAATAAAAATTCTAGATTTGAAGAATACAATGACTGAAGAGTTCAATGGAGAGCTTCAAGAGAAGACTCAACTAAGCAAAGGAAAGAATTAGTGAACTAGAAGACAGGTCTTTGCAATCATACATTCAGAGGACTGAAAAGAAAAAAAACAATGAAAACAATTAAAAAGACCTATGTGAAAGATGTGATACCATTAGGAGAAACAATCTGTGTGTTATTAGAGTCCTAGATGAAGAAAGGGAAAAAGGGGTAGAAACCTTATTTAATGAACTAATGTCTGAAAAGTTCCCGTGTCTCAGGAGAGATCTGGAAACTCAGGTTCATTAAGGTAATAAATCATCCCAAAATTTCAACCCAAAACAATCTTATCCAAGACATATTAAAATAAAACTTTCCAAAATCAAAGACAAAGAAAGAATTTTAAAAGCAGTAAGAGAAAAAAGAATCTTTATATATAAGAACCTGAATAGGCCATCAGAGGATTTCTCAGAAATCTTGTAGTACAGGAGAAAGTAGAATTATATACTCAAAATGCTGAAATAGAGCAAAAGCCAACCAAGAATACTTTACCTATCAAAGCTGTCTTTCAAATATGAAAGAGAGATAAAGACTTTCAAAAGCAAACAAAAGTGGAGGTTCAAACCCACTATACCTGCATTACCAGCAATGCCAAAAGGAGTTCTTCAAGCAGAAATAAAAAGACAACAGTTAATAATATGAAAATATAAAACATACTACTAAAGTTAAGTGTAAGGTCAAATTAAGAATATTCCAATACTAGGGCGCCTGGGTGGCTCAGATGGTTAAGCGTCTGCCTTCGGCTCAGGTCATGATCCCAGGGTGCTGGGATCGAGTCCCGCATCGGGCTCCCTGCTCCTTGGGAGCCTGCTTCTCCCTCTGCCTCTCTCTCTCTCTCTGTCTCTCATGAATAAATAAATAAAATCTTTAAAAAAAAAAGAATATTCCAATACTATAATATGTAACATTATCCAGGATAGATTATATGTTAGGTTACAAAATAAGTCTTAGCAATTGTGAGAAGATTAAAAGCATGCCAAGTGTCTTTTCCAACCACAGTGATATAAAACTAGAAAGCAATAATAGGAGTTAAACTGAAAATTCACAAGTATGTGGAAACTAAACAACATACTCCTGAACAACCAATGAGTCAAAGGAAAAAATTTTAAAAATCTTAAGACAAATGAAAATGGAAACAACATACCAAAATATATGGGATGCAGCACAAGCAGTTCTAAGAGGGATGTTTTTAGTCATAAATGCCTACATTAAGAAAAAAGAAAGATCTCAAACAAACAACCTAAATTTACACCAAGAAACTAGAAAAACAAAAATGAAAAAGAAAGAGATAAGAAAGACCAAAGCAGAAAGAAATAAAATAGAAAATAGGAAAATAGTAGAAAAGATCAACAAAGCTAAGAGTTGTTTTTTGAAAAGATAAATAAAACTGACAAACTTTTAGCTTGACTTACCAAGAAAATAGACAAAGGACACAAATAAATAAAATCAGAAGTGAAAAGGGAGAGTTTATAACTGACTCCACATAATACAAAGGATAAGAGACTTATGAATAATGATAAAATTAGATATCCTAGAAGAAATGGATAAATTTCTAAAAACAACAACCCACCAATACTGAGTCATAAAGAAATAGAAAATTTGAACAGATCAATAATGATTTCGGAGATTGAATCAATAATCAAAAATCTCCCAACAAAGTAAACCCAGGACCAGATGGTTTCACTAGTGAATTCTAAAAAACATTTAAAGAATAAATTCCAAGGCTTCTCAAACTCTTCCAAAAAATTGGAGAGGATGGTATACTCCCAAATTTATCTTACAAGACCAGGTTTACTCTGATACCAAAGCCAGATAAAGACACCACAAAAAAGAAAACTATAGGCCAATATTCCTGATGAATATTGATGTAAAAGTTTTCAAAAAAATTAGTATTCAACAGCACAAAACAGAATTCAAAAGCACATTAATAGGATCATACACCATGCTCAATGGAATTAATCTCTGGGATGCAAGAATGGTTCAACATATGTAAATCAATAAATGTGATACATCACATTAATAGAATAAAAGGTTAAAATGTCATAATCATCTCAATAGGTGCAAGAAAAGCATTTGGCAAAATTTAACATCCATTAATGATAAAAACTCTCAATAATTGGCTAAGGAATGTACCTAGATATAGTAAAGTCCATATATGACAAACCCACAGCTAACATCATACTCAATGATGAAAGGTTTAAAGCTTTTCCTCTAAGATCAAGAACAAGGCAAGGATGTGTACTCTCACTGCTCCTATTCAACATAGTACTGGAAGTACTAGCCAGAGCAATTAGACAAGAAAAAAAAAAAAGGCATCCAAATAAAAAAAAGTAAAATTGTCTCTCTACATGATATAATTTTATGTACACAACTCCTAAAAAATTTCCATTAAAGAACTATTTGAATTAATCAACAAATTCAAAGAAATTGCAGGATACAAAATCAAATACAAAAAATAGTTGCATTTCTATACATCAAAAATGAACTATCAGAAAGAGAAGTAGAAAACAAAGGGAGCCTGGGTGGCTCAGTTTGTTAAGCATCTGTCTTTGGCTCAGGTCATGATCCCAGGGTCCTGGTATTGAGACCCACATTGGGCTGCCTGCTCAGTGGGGAGTCTGCTTTTCTCCCTTTCCCTCTGCTCCTCCCCACCACTCATACTCGTGCTCTCTCTCAAATAAATAAAAATAAAAAACATTTATTTATTTTTTAAAGATTTTATTTATTTGTCAGAGAGAAAGAGAGCACAAGCAGGGGGAGTGGCAGGCAAAGGGAGAAGCAGGTTCCCTGCTAAGCAAGGAGCCCAATGTGGGGCTTGAACCCAGGATCCTGGGATCATGACCTGAACCAAAGGCAGATGCTTAACCAACTGAGGTACCCAGGTGTCCCCAAAATAAAAATATTTAAAATAAAAAAAAAAATTCTACTTACAATAACATCAAAAATAATAAAATTACTTAGGAATAAATTTAACAGGGGGGGTGAAAGATGTATACACTGAAAATTATAAGACATTGATAAAAGAAATTGAGGAAGACAAAAATAAATTGAAAGATATCCCGTGTTCATAGATTAGACAAATATTGTTTAAATGTCCATACTACCCAAGGCCATCTATAAATTCAGTACAAGCCCTGTCAAAATTTCAAGTCATTTTTTGGAGAAACTGAAAAAACAATCTTAAAATTTGTATGGAACCACAAAAGACCCTGAATAGCCAAAGTAATCCTGAGAAAGAAGAATAAAATGGGAGCCATCATAATTCCTGATTTCAAACTTTATTGAAATGTGATAGTAATCAAAACAGTATGGTATTGGCATAAAAACAAACATAGACCAATGGAAAAGAACTGACAGTCCAGAAAAAAAAAAATCTATGCATATACAAATGATATTTGACAAGGGATCCAAGAACACCCAAGGACAGCCTCTTCAATAAATTATCCTGGGAAAACTGGATATTCAATATTCACATGCAAAAGAATGAGGGCATTATACTGGGTGAAATAAGTCGGACAGAGAAAGACAAATACTGTTTATTATCACCTATATATGGAATCTAAAAACGTTGAACTCATAGAAATAGAGGGGCAGTTGCCAAGGGCAGGAGGGTGGGGAAATGGGAAGATGTTGGTCAAAGGGTACAAACTTCCAGCTATAAGATGAAGAAGTTCTGGGAATGTAATGTAAAGTATAGTAACTAAAACATTGTACTATATATTTGAAAGTTAAGAGAGTAGTTCTTAAATGCTATTGCCACAAAAAAAAGAAAAAAGTGGTTGTATGAAGGGATAGAGATGTTAGCTGACTTTATTTGGTGATCATTTTTCAGTATAACCATGTATGCAAAATCACTATATTGCAAACCTTAAGTTGACATTTATTACAATAATATCTCAGTAAAGCTGGAAAAAATTATTAATATGACAATGTTTAGATGGGATGGTTTTAATGTGTGATAAAATTTGAAATGTTTAATAATATTTACCAAAGTTTAGAATTTGACATCCATTTTGTTTCACTGGGAAGTGTGGAACATAGTCCTTGATTTAGTGAACTAACATTGGATTGCCTCTTCCTTTAAGGGTTATGTCGGGGGGATAAAGAAAGAATAGGGGGTGCCTGGGTGGCTCAGTCAGTTAAGCATCTGCCTTTGGCTCAGGTCATGATCTCGGGGTCTTGGGATCGAGCCCTGCTTCTCCCTCTGCCTCTACCCCTCTTCCCCCTTGTGCTCTCTCTCTCACCATCTCAAAAAATAAATAAAATATTTTTTTAAAAAAAAGAATAGAGCAAAATTTTGTTTCAGTCTTAAAAGTACAAAAGAGGGGGCATTATAAAACTCACTTATAAACCTTGTTTAGATTGCAACTGAATAACTGTTTTCCAATATAGTTAAGGCACATAGGCACACCCAAGAGCAAAGAGGATATTTTTATCAGTAAACAGGAAAATCACTTCTATGCTGTGAATTGATAATTCTCCCTCTCATAAAATCTAACACCAAAAAATATATCAGATAAACACAGTATATTAATTTCTAACATAGACCACATAAAACATATTCTATCATGTTCTGGTTTATATACAATATATTATGACATGAACTGTAGGAACCAAAGAAGTTAGTCTATAATAATAAATGGTATTGCTATTTAAGTTCTAGTGCTTAATCCATAGCAGTAAATTAGCTCTATGATGGACAGTAAATAATGAAACTTGCTATTGCTCCTGCAGTGATATTTTAATAAACACCATAAGGGTAGATGTCCAAACTAAAACAGTCTGTGTGAAAGTTATTGAATGACATCTTATTCAAACCTGTTTGGGGCAAGATAGAAAATATGCCAGATTTCTTCACATGCATCTCTCATATGGAATTATTTCCCATAGAAAGCTGCCACTCCCAAAGTAAAACATTCCTTTGCCAGTTGGTCCTCTTTCTGGAATAGCAAGGCTACTTCAAATCTTACCGCACCCTAAGTAATGGATCTCTGTAGTTTGCACAAGCTAATTCCCAGTGCAGCCTGAGCTCCCAGCTCTTCACATCCATAAACTGAAAATTAACAGCAATTTTTCATTATGACACTAGGACTCCAACTGTGCTTATAAGTGTTTCAGAAAAAATACAGCATGATATGATTTCCATACATACACATATTTTTTGAGGTTTCAAGTACAGCATTTTTCAGACCCACTTATGTAAATACAATGATACTCTAATAGAGGGGGAATTATCATTATATTTCATTTTAAATGTTTAAGAAAGAAAAACCTCATAGCACAAATCTGAAGTAGCACATTGTTTTCTTGATTTACAGGGTTTGAAGAGATACTGAATGAATAGCCCTCCCTAAAGCAATATTTCATGTACTTTCTATAGGTCTGTGAAATTTCTATAATGCAGCAAAATAAGCCTTGCCTCAGGTTTAATGTCTTCTGTTTATTAGCAGAATACTGTGCACCTGCTCAAGACACCTGCACACTTTAACTTAGCATTTTAAACCAAATTCAATCAAGTATGCATTAGCACACTGACTCACCATCTAGTACATTAAGGATTTAGGGTTCAATTCATAAATTGCTTAGCAAGATGGATGTCCCCTCTCTCCTGCCTCCTTGTTGCTCCCCCAGTCTCACCACCCCACGCAGAGGATTATCTATCACAGTAGAACAGTAGCTTTATCCTTACTGTCAAGTGGAATTAGGCGGTTATTTAACTCTTGGAGGCAAATCCATAAGACTCATGGTCTGTTGTTCATGAGACAACAGGAATTTTATTTGTGATTATAAATAGGCATATTTTCAAAAGGAAATGTCCATCAATCATGAGAACATGAACCTTGTACATGACAATTTTTCTTTTCATTTGTAACAGCAGCTGCCAAGTCTGTTTCCTATAGGTAGCAGAAAAAAACTGGAAGCCCTTTTTATTTTTGTCTCAATTCAAGTTTATTGTCATTGTTGTGTGCTTTCTCAAAATGTGTGTATCTATTTTTCAAGTAAAATATGACACATTAGTAAAATAGGGTGTTTCTTATTTGAATACATTCTCTCACTTCTCTTCTTGTGTCTGTGAACACTCATTCTTGGTTTCCTTAATCAGCTACTGCTTTTCAGTCTACCTTTTATATTTACTCATTCAGTAAATAAATAAATTTTATTTTTTATTTTTTTAAAGATTTTATTTATTTATTTGAGAGAGAGAGAGAATGAGAGATAGGGAGCACGAGAGGGAAGAGGATCAGAGGGAGAAGCAGACTCCCTGCTGAGCAGGGAGCCCGATGTGGGGCTCAATCCCGGGACTCCAGGATCATGACCTGAGCCGAAGGCAGTCGCTTAACCAACTGAGCCACGCAGGCGCCCCTAAATAAATAAATTTTAGGTGTTTACTATCTTCCCAGCACCATTGTAGGTGCTGGTACACAGCATCCAACAAGATAGAAAATGTTCTTTGCCCTGGTATTAACTTGCATCCTAGTGGTGGTGAAGGGTGAAAGTAGACAATAAATGAGTGAATAAGCAGATAAATAAAAACAAAGATGTAAGTTACCACGACAGTAAGTGATATGAAAGAAATAAGCAGAGTAATACAATAGGAGGAAACTAATTTGAGTGGATTTCAGAGTTTCTTTTTTTAAATTCAATTCAATTAATTTTTATTTTGTACACTAACTTTGAACCACGTCCTGTTTGATAATGAGTCTACCAAGGTCAGCCATTTGACCTGTACCTTTGCAAAACTCCCATTTCAGCAGAGAGAGAGAAATGTAAACAAATTCAATAGTCTGTGACAAGAGCTCTCATAAGTTCTCTCTGGTGAATGGAATGGGGAAACTCTCTGATGCTCCCAGGGAGTAAAGGAGACTTTCCAGAATAAAGGACAGCAGAGTGGACCACTGAAGGAGCAATCAGAATTCATTCAAGTCATTATTAAGTTAAAGAGCATTGTGGGTAGACATGCAAAAGCATGGACATTTAGATCATGAACATTTGAGGACTCGTCTTCAGTGTGTATAAAGAACACTACGTTGTCAGGTTTACCAGATCATAAATGTTTGCGTGCTAGGTTTAAGTGTTTGGATGTCAAAATGTTTGCACTTTGAAGGGAACTAGCGGAGGATTTTGAAAAGACTAGAAGTGAGATCAGATTTGGGTTTTAGTGAGGTCATTCGGTCCACTGAGATGGAGATATCATTATAGGGACTAGATGGGGGAAAGGCAGAGGGAACAGTGAGGACACGCAGCGGTGAGGGCAGGCAAGATTCGTAAGGGTTCGAACCAAGACAGCTCGCACAGTGCTGGCTCTTGGTAATTTTTTAAAGTGAAGAATAATAAATGAATGCCTGAATTAAAGTAGGGCCAGATAAGAGAGTGATTTGGGAATGAAAATGGCTTGTTGATTTAAGTAAACTCAATAATGGCTTGTTGTTCTAATGAAATATAATGTAAATCAGAGTCATAAGCAGAAACACTGATGGGTGGAATGTGCTCAAGTCCCAATCCAGGTGCAGCGGTTTTCAACTAAGGGTGACTGCCCTTCATAGAGCATTTGGCAGTTTATGGAGACATTTTTGGTTTTCACAACCTGGAGGCATAGGGAGGTGCTACAGGTGGCTAGTAGGTAGAGGCCAGGTATACCGCTAAGCATCTTACAATGCACAGAACAGATCCCCTACAACAAAGAATTATCCAGATCAAAATGTTAGTAGTGATTGAGAAACCATAGTTAAGAAGAATAGTCTTACTAGGTGTGGGAAAGCCTATTTAGTATAAAGTTCGAGGAGAAAAGCCACTGCGCTGAGGGTGATGTGTAGAAGATTTGAAGATTTAAAAGGGCTTTGATTCTAGGTCCACAAGCTCTGTTTGAACCAGTCAAGTACCAAGGCTGTTTCCTTCATCCCTGCCCTTCCTTTCTATGCCTTCAGAAAAGACACAGTGAAAAGACCTCTGTAGGACACACCTCTGTGTGCCATTTACTTCCTTGTAATATGCACACAAACTGCTGTTGGTCATGATGCAATGCAGGAATTTTCTAAACACTTTGAGGGAGGAAACCAGCAATGCATTACATACTTGATAACTAATACACCCAGGCTTCAAAACATGTGTTTAAAAGTATGATGTAATCAATTACCAGAGAGAGAATCAATCATGGCGTTGGAATATCTGAGAGGGTTAGTCTCAATTAACGATGACAATAGCTAATATTTATTGAGTGCTTACTAGCCACACATCCTTCTATGAGTTTCTATGCATTGTCTCACAAAATGCTTTTCCCTTGTATAAAAAAATCTAATTGTTCCTGGAAATGAAATGGGAACAAACATGCAATGGTGTCTCAATGTTTCCTTAGGCGAATCTGTTGAAGAATTCAAATTTGGCAAGTGATTCTGAGATCAAGGGTTTGTCATTCTCGCCTGGATCATGAACACTGGTAGGGAGTGGGTGGATGATTTCAGTTGGTCTTAAACTGAGGTGCAACTTTCAACTGAACAGGAAAGTTCTTAGCTGTCAGAAAACTTGAAATAAAAGGAAAATGGAAGCAGTTTCTTTAAAATTGAAAAATAATATTGCCCCATGTAAGTATTGTATAGTCTCTTTGTTTTGTGTGGTAAACCTTTTGAAAATGAAAATACATCTAGCAATGAAGAAAAATCCATATAGGAATTAAGTCTTGTTGGAACCTACAAAGCTTGCAATAAGCAAATTCTGTATTGATTCTATTTATACGTATAAGCAAGTGCAGAAACCAAGTAAATAATACATTTATAAATTAGATCCCCAAAGTACAAAACACGTGGTAGCAGTAATCTTGAAAAACACTTTTTTAAAATCTTGATCAAAGTAATAAGGTTGTAACAAAATTTTGTTTTCTGTTTTTCTTTTGAAAATTACGCTTCAATGATTTGTTTTAAAAAAATGAAATAAGATAAACTTGCCGCAGCCTTTAAATATACATGGTTTTCTCCCTGAGATACAAAAACCAAATGTTTTGATGGAAAATGGACAATTTTAAAGTAATTTACAAAAGTTCCCAGCATTTGGCATAGAGTCTTACACATAGTAGGTGGAAAGTTTTCTCAACAGTTTAAAGGAATTAACAGGTAGGGTCTAGTTTGATATAAACAAAATATTATATCTGAGAAATATGAAGGAGAACCCAAGGAATTTATAAATAATTTGACTAATTTGCCTAAACACTAAATGGCAGAACTGAGGTTAATGTCTTCAGGAGTAACTTGCATTCATGTTTTATGACTAAGTGGTGCACTTCATCATGACATTTCATATAATTCTCCAGAAAGCATATTAACCCATATCATTTCACATAGACCTCTAATGTTCTTATAAGGGCAGCGTTATAAGTATCTCCATTTTACAGACTCAGAAAGGTTCAATAACCACCCTAATGCCAAAAATAGGATTTGAATCTTGGCCCTCAGACAATTAAACCAGTATATTTTCCCACCTTATAGTCTTTATACATTTCCTTGGTCCATTCTGACACCCCCTTATTTTTCAAGTGGGAAAACAGTCATTTCTACCTTCATCTGGGTTTTCTCCCACTCAAGTGTGGGAAGCAGCCCAGAGCTTCATGAAAGCAAAGTGATTCAAATAACTTTCCACAATCTCCTCCCAATCCCGCAGACCATTCTATCAACAGTCCTTCTGGTTTTAACTATCTTGGAAACCAGGTTAGCAGATTTATTATATCATCTAGCAAATAGCTATCTTTTATCAGTTTCAGAGCTTGTGGTTTTCTCTAATCCTCTGCATTTGAGTGGTAGGTGAGGCATCGTTTGCTCTGTGCATCCTGACTCTCCCCCATCGTAGCTCCCATCCTTGGAGATGGACCTAGAGAAATGTGTTTGTTGGCATGCCCCTGTGCCATGGCCAGTGGCACGATTCTGGCACGGTCACACTCCTCAGCATCTGTTCAAGCAGGTGAGGCGAGTCTATTTCACAGTTCGCTGGAAAAGAACTTGCTGGTTTGGGGTACACAATGGTGGTGGTGTAACATGATGGTGAGCTCTTTTCTTCCCTTCCTGCTCACAGAACACATCATATATTCTGAGCTGTCGCCTATACTGAAGGAAAGGGTGTCTGCACCTCCAGAGAGAGGGGACTTGAATCCTTTAATAACTTTACCAGGACCATCAAGTAGTGTCTTTTTCTTATCCTCTCTCTGTTTTTTTTTTTTATTTTTTTTTCATTTATTCTACCTGAGAATAGGAAAAACAGACAAAATTGCCCACAAAATATATGTGCACAGTAAAAATTATGACAAGAATGCTTTCCAAGATAAACAAGCCATGGCTCCATTTCCACTGAAAATCCACCTCTTGCTGTCAGACACTGGTAATTCGGGCTTACTTCTTGGAATGATTCATGAATCAATGCCTTAAACTGTAACTGATTTAAGAAATCAAATGGCAAATTTCCACTAGAGAAGTTCAACATGTTTGTTCAAGAATAAGTTAAATTCTGAACTAAAGGATCCAGAAACTGTCCCATAATGAAGCCCTTTATTTTCCCAAGTAGATATTTAGATAATGGATATTTAAATATTTCAATGTTTATTTTAAAGCCTGTCCATTTCAGATTAAATTTGAATTTTTCCTAGCTGGGGAATCTGAATTATTAACTGCCAGCTAAAAATAATACAGAGTAAGAACATCATGGGAAACAAGTCAAGGCAAGACAGAAACATGAAAGATTACAATTCTGTTCAAGTTCCCTCTTTGGGGGAAATAGAATTTTGAAGTGAACAGACACTCTAGGGGTACACCATTTTTCCTCCTTTAAGTCTGATGATTTTATTTTTAGTAAACAAGTATTCTTAGGATTTTTCTAGTGCTTTCCTCAAAGAAATAATTGGAATTGCTCTCTTTCATATAACAATGGGAAATAACAAGGATTGAATGCTCATTTTACTAAACCTGTGCTTACACTCTTTTGTTGCTAAATCAAGAGGATGAATGGCTAGGATCCTGTGTTTAATTCCTGCTTTTTCAACACACTTTTTGATATATGGTAGCTGGAGTTCACATGCTGTAATTAGTTCACTGTAAAATTACCTTGAAGCGGTAGTCAAGTCAAGGAGTTAGAAAATCCATGATCTGAAGGAATTTGAGCTTCTTTGGTTTACGTATTGTGGTGTAATTGATTTTCTTTTAATCACTAGTATTAGAAGGCTTTAATGAACCTTAAAAGCTAATCATATTGTGATAGATTTTCATTATGGAGTCGTTAAATTTCAAGGAGTCAGATTTTAAAAATTCATTTGATCCCAAGGTGAGTCCCAACTTTTAGCTCTCATCTGACCTTGGGCTGTACTTGGGTCTACCTCTAACTCAGTATTGATAGGACAAGTCCACAAACACTTCAGGATCTTTGATTCATAGAATTTAAATATCCAACCATGTTATTTAAAGTCAGATATCAGTTAGAACCATAAGAATCAAACTAAGGCATTTCTAGTAGGCTGTCTCTAAATATTTAACACTTATAAAATATTTAACTAGTATTAACACTTTGAGTCTTCAGAAAAATTTTATTAAATAAATTATTAAATTGGTCTATAGGCTGAATTAAATACAGCATAAACTATTAACTATTTCATATAAGTTTTTCAAAACCTTTATACTTTAAGCGTAAAAAAATACATTTATAAGTTCTTATTTCATCTTTTTAATGTGAAAGAAGTTGAGATGTAGGAAATGAGTACTTCATCTCAAACTCTTAAGGGAAAATCCTAGAAAATGGACCATCAAGGAAAAGTAAGGTGTGTTTTTATTAACCTTCAGTAGCTCTATCAGACAGTGTGAAGCTTGACTCATTCTTCCCAATTCATTACAAAGACAGGTTAGCCAAGTACTCAAGCTCACAAAGTTGGCATTAATCTTCAATCATAAGGGTTAGCCAAGTACTCAAGCTCACAAAGTTGGCATTAATCTTCAATCATAAATCATAAAAGTCCATACCATGACTTTTATGACATTTCACCTTTCCATATAATGCTAGTCTCTCCAACCATTGTACCTACCATACCTAATCCCTCTCTCCAGGATCCATCTGGTTAAATATTAAAAGCACAAAGCAACTATAATTTTATATAAAGGCTACTCCAACTGCCCTGAGCAGAACTGTTCCCTGGATCATCTTCTGAGCTGCTAAGACATCTTATTCTTAAAGTATGTACCTTTTTGATCCTACCTACTAGACTATGAACTTTTTAATGGTGATGAACCACTTTGTATCTCCATAACCTAATGCAAATGCCCATATTTGATTATCAGTAAGTGTATGAATAAATGAGAAAAATTCCAACTTGGTTTTGCTTGAAGATGCCTCCCAAGATCTTTTTTGCCTGTGAAGTATTTGAGCTATCTGTAGAGACTGTGAACCATCTCAGATGTTTCCAACATGAGATTCAATTTCAAAAACACATGATTTGTAGATGCTCCAAGGTTAGGTATGAGCAAAATGTGTAGCATACCTGTTCACCACTTAGTGACTTAAAGAATGTTATTTAGACCCTTACATCTATTTGTGGGAATGAATGGATACAGATTTTTGGAAAGCAATTTGGTAAACTATTTAGGCAAAAACTTTTATGCATAAATTTTAGTTTTCAATGAAGTGTTACTCTAAGTTGAAAGCAAAATATATAAATAATTACTCAACAAAGATAATAAAATTCATTCGATGGAATACTAGGGAGCTTTTATTTTATTTTTTAATTTTTTTAAAGATTTTATTTATTCATTTGAGAGAGAGAGACAGAGAGCAGAAGCAAGGGGAGAAGCAGAGGAAGAGGGAGAAGCAGACTCCCTGCTGAGCCAGGAGCCAGACATGGGGCTCCATCCCAGGATCTGGAGATCATGACCTGAGCTGAAGGCAGACACTTAACCATCTGAGCCACCCAGGCACCCCACCCAGGGAGTTCTTAAATAATTTGTATGAAAGTGCTAATGTGACAATATTATGGGCAAAGAAAATTTTTATATACGATATGATCACAACTGTCCAAAAAGTTGTATAGAAAAATGCTGATTAAAACAAAAATATAATGTGGAAAGATTTCTTTTTACTTATTAAATCTGAATTTTCTCCCCTAAACAAAGTTATATTTTTTTACTGTTAAGCAAAATTTTAAAACTTGAACAACAACAAAACATACTCTTAATCATCGGGGTATTTTTCTAAATAGAGTTCTAAAATATTAAACTTGGAATGGAAGTTAAGAACAGTGGTTATGACACTTCTCTGAGAAAATTCAGGTCTCCAACAAGGTGCCTGTGTGTTTGCATGTGGTGGGCAACATACAAAGTTGCAGCCTCTGTCCCCCACCCTCCAATCCTACCAGAACACCTCTACTCTTACCTATTTTATTTATTGTAGGTCTGTCAAATATATTGGTTGAAACAAGAATTCTGCCAATAAAACCAAATAAGCTTGGAAACTACAGTTTGGACACAAAGGTTTTAAGTTACAGATGAAGACACTGAGTCTTAGGAAGGGTAAGTGACCCATGGTTGTTCACTGAGATTAATGGAAGTGGGGTAGAAAATATTAGGCCTCTTAATATTCCAGTTCATCATTGTTTCCATTACACCTAAAGACATGCTTTTTCCTGATCTACTGCACCAGCCTCCTCTGTAAACCACACATGACTCTGTGGGAGGAAAAAATTCATATCAACTTAATCTAGAGTCTTAAGTGTCAAGTCAGGACCGGTTCTCTTGATTAACTCATCTAAACCCATCCAGTGTATATAGCAAGTTTCCTTCTGAAACTCAAATTCACTCTTGAGTAAAGCTCAACAACCTCAACAAATGCACAAGTCCTCTTACATGGTGAAATGCAAATTTGCAAACATTCAACAAATGAAAAGAGAAAGAGAAAATTGAAGTTGGTTATATAAAACATCACTTCTGTTATCAAACCACAACAAACCGAAGTGATATTTCTGATACTGATGCTTTCAAAAAGATCAACTTTATTGAGGTATCATTTATACACAATTGCACAGGTCAATGAGCTTTGATAAATGTATACACCTGTGTAACGACTGTCACAACAAAGGTAGAACACATTTCTATTACCCCAAAAACTTCTCTCATGCGTCTTTCCAGTCAACCTCATCCTCACCCCAGACTCGAAGCAACCACCGATCTCTTTTTGTTACCATTGATTTGTTTTGCCTTTTTAATAATTAGCTGTTACTGAGGCTGTTTCCGTGTTGTTCCAAAGGCATCAGTTTAATAGTATGTTATATATAGATTGTACCATCATCATGAAAGCACAATTAGGCAATAGCTGACACTTGCTATTTAGTTATGAGTCACATAAAATGCTAGAGAGGTTTGAACACCAGTCTGTCAGCCCAACAGTTAAAGAACCACTTCAGGGAATGTGGTCTCTCTGTCTCTAACATTGGAATGGGCTGGATCCAACCACAGGCTCCTAATGTTTTCTCCAACCAGCATTTTGCACGAAGTCTCATACTAGAGAAGACATCTTTTCCCTTTTTTAAGTACAAAATGGAGTTTAAAATGTGACCCTGCTTTGAAAATAATTGTAGAGCCTGTTCATATCATATGAGAAGGACATTTGTGATCAAATATGAAATGACTCTGTTTCCCTCCCCACTTCTCATATTAAAATATTGCCAATTGGTTTTCAAGATTTTCTCCTACTGCAGCAACTTAAAAATAATTTGGATATCAATTTTTTTGCTTACTGTTGTGTTGTGATTCTTTCTTCTGTTGTCACAAGTATGAATATCAGGTAATGGGCACCATTCATTTTTGTGCTTAGTAGTTTTCCTGGGGTGCCAGTGACAGGAGAAATGTATGCATTAAAACAAGCGTGATGAAAAGCAGCTCTCTTTATAATTTCAGCCCAGCTGCTGTATTGATGGATACAATCTCTAGCACATGCTCCAGGTGGCTTCTAATGCCTGACTCCCTGCAGAAGCCTCTATTTGCACATCTTAAACCACTTATTGGATTTGAACAGGATTTTTCAGCCTGAGTGCAGTAACAGTGTTCACTTGTGTAATATTTGTAAATCCTGGCTTTACATTTCACTCACCAAACCATCGTCAGAAGACATTCAACAGTGCTTTTGTGCATCCCCGATTCTCTTCTTTGGATTAGATGGTGTCCATTTTGTGTGACTAAAAAGTGCATTGATAAATATATTTCCGTCACTGGTGGCATGCACAATGAAGAGGGATTCAATTAATCAGGCTTCTCAAATGGTGCTTTTCTTTATTTCTCAAATTTATATAAAATTCATTGAAAGATTTTGTAATCAAACTGTACAAAGTTTAACTTTTTATTCAAAATACATATCTCAAAAGGCTCTGCCCAACGCATTTGCTTTTATTTAAACCTCTATTACTATTGTATCAGTTGCTCTGAATTATGTGCTTAGGACTTTTGTTCAATGCTGACAACAATTTAGTATGACACCTTGTAGCCTGCACAGCTCAAGGCTTTTTAAGTTACAAGTGGGAGCTGGCAATGACTAAAGCAAATGCCCTCCTTTAGTCCGGAATAAAATACAGCACAGCAGCCTCCAGGCAGATATTTTGCTCTGTTCTTTGTATGCAAGTAATACAAATTTCAGGATTTCCAAATATAACGGATATCTCTGCTCACATATCTAAATCGTGCAACATTTAAGAGACTTGTTAATAGGTTAGTTCACCAATTAGCAGGAACGACAAATGCCTGTGATTTAGAGGCAATGCCTCATATGTGATTATGTTGCTGAGCCACAAAGAAACCTTATTTGTTAGCTGTACGCCACTAGAATTCATCGTACATCAACATATCTGTAGCTCTGTGCTTCTAGTTTTATTTTAAGGATTCCTGTCCCTGAAAGGTTGGGCTTCTTGTATCTGAAGAAGTTCTCTTCCTAGGGAACACTATTGGTATTCAGAAGCACTATATGTCACATGGTTAGAGCACAGCGTCTCTGCATCCTCTGTGCAGAATAAAGACATATTCTCTTGTTGAGTGATGCTTGTGAGTTGGTATTACAGAGCATTTGGCTTGAATTGTGACCCGAATTCAATTACATGTATGTGCAATGTGGATTATTACAACAGGATACTCTGAAGGGTGCTGGGGAGATAGAGAAACAAGAATCGTGACCTAATGATTGCGTTTAGCTTTGGAGTGGGCTTACATCAGTGTTCTTTGCTGAACTCTCAAAAGCACAAAGGGTAAGCATGCCTGTGTGGCAGTGGACTGGATATAATAAACTAAGGAGCCATTATATATCTTGTGGGTCAATAATTCTTGGGCTAAGAGGGATTTGCATCCTAAGAAGAACTACTCCTTTACCAGTGGTACCGTCTGCCAGGTTCAAAGTCTACTTTCTGAGAGATACTAAAACATAATATTTTCTGTAAATCTTGTATCTTCACAGTTATTAAAGTATTCATTAAGTATATAAGCCTAAGGTAATTCTGAATACGTTTTAGGAACTTTGGGAGTTTGGTGGGGGAACGAACAAATAAAGCACAAGAAAAAAACTAACAAATAAAACATGAAACAAGTAAGCATGGTGCTTTCTAGTTATGCAAAGTCCTCGCATGTTATGTTGTGAGCTAGGTGCACATGGATATGCTTACACTATATAACTTACACAATCTTTGCAGTAAAAGTTTTAATGGATTATGTGGGACTTTTTAAAAATAAAGTGCAGTGAAAACCCTGCCTTCAAAGTTATTTGTGTATGAGTATAAAGTATGTTCAACTACACAGCTACACATTTATATCTGGCTCTCCACATTCTGAATTGACTACTTGTGACCTATTTCACTGCCATATCCTGCTTTTTCCTCAGTCACAGTGGCCTGAAATTTGTCAATTATATTATAATTACCCAACCATATGATTTGGCATAATAAAGTCACACATCAAGAGTAAGAATCCATGACAAGTAAATTGGGCCAATAAGGACTTCACATTTGTTTCTTCTGAGTCTTACCTGCATCTGAGATAAATTTCAAATAAGAATTCTGTTTTCTCTGGTTGCTGGGTACAAACACACTGAGAGAGACTGGCTTCAAACTAAGCCAATCTTTACCATTTGGAGAATTCCAGAATACTGCTCTGCTTAAACCAGAGCCATTAGGCAGTGATGTCCTTACCTATCAGTTGTAACATACTTTGCTTAGGATGAGATGCACTTCTGACACATTCCTCCCTCACATGACAGTCACTTAAGGGAACTACCCGAACAAATTCCACTGTATATCCTGGGCATTTGTGTATTTTTAGTCATCCCAAAGATATCGTCTTGCTCTACCTTCTCCACAGCCTCATGATAGTGGCCGCTAAACACATCAAACTTCCAGCATGGACAGGTCAGCATGCCTTTCCAGAAGGAACACACTCATCACCTCATTATCATTCAGCCAGGCAGAGGAGAAAAATTGCTTCTCATTCAGAATACCCTAGACAAATGGCTGTTAAGTCTTCTCACTAAAGACCAGTGAGCAAAAATGGGAGGGTAGAACCCTGTAATTACTCCAGTGCCACAAGCCAAGATAACCACAACATTTTAGACAAAATAATACAGCGAGAACCACCATGATATGATGAGAGACGCTTAAGAGGACTGATTTAACTGCCATTATGACCAAATTCAGTATTTGTGAGGATTCTTATAAAAGGCACTTTGCCGCTCTGTGCCACTATGCCCCCTGCTTTTCCTTAAGACACCATTACATTTAACAATTTTTAATAAAGAAGAGTTTTGAAACCTGATTTTAGTTATGCCTGTTTTTCATAATCAGTCATCCCTCTGCTACACATAAGCACAGGCACACGCACGCATGTACACACACACACACACACAGCCATCAAACAAAACAGCGCAGGAAAGAGAACTACACATTCACTAAAACACTAGATTCCATACATTGGCCATGGGATTTCTACTCTATCCAAGGCAGAACATAGCTTCCCTTTAACTTTGCAGACTTCATAAAACAACTCATTGAGCCACAAAAATCTGCTTCTGTTCATCATGTACAGACAGACCCATGCTGGTACAAGGTATATTAGAAAGCAAGAATATGGCACCACAAATAGCGATCTAATACGAGAATGGCTCCCTAAGTTGCTACCTTAGAAGCTTCTCTTTCCCATCATGTTGCCTGGAATTTCAGTTTTCCATCATAATGGGTGTCCACTCTTAAAGGTACAATCTAGTCTTCCAAGAAATAGTACTCATTATGGCCATTGAGAAGTTCCCTTACAATGAGAAGTTGTCTTAAACGTGCTTATTCGAAAAAGAAAATAACTGGTGGGGGGAGGTGCTGGTGTACATTTCTATAGTGAAATCTATGGAATCACGATAGAATATAAGAATTAGTATTTGGTAAAGTCTCCCAAACAGCAAACAACCCAGAAAAGGGTAAGAAACACAAATACAAGTCAATAATTATAGAAAGCAGTTGGACATAGGTGTATTTAGAACTTATTGGCCTAGAAGTAGAAGTGTAACATATGTGAGATCTGCTAAATGAAAACAAAGCTTGCAGGCACTGCAGAAGGGTTCGAAAAATATGTGCATGGGCAAAATCAACCAGTCAAGGACTGACATTCTCATAATTCCTCATACTCCTGTATAGTTCTCTTTACAACACCCCTATTCAGTGATTGGGTAAGGTTGTCATCAATACTATCTTCTAGGTATGTTGTGGAATTGTCCTTCCTAATTGCCTTATGTTTGCAGTCAAATGTCTAGTTCTTGCCAATGAGTTGTAAGTAGAAATAATGCATCACTCACAGGCTGCAGCATTTGTTGTCCATTCATAAATTTCTACAGCACATTCCTTTTCCCTCAACCATGATGATTGGGGAACATTCAAGATGATGGTTGTTCCATCAGCCTGGGTCCAGGTGACTCAAATGGTCAAAGCATCCCTCCCAACCCCTGATGGATACAGACCATGAAAGACATTGTTTGGAGTCCCTGAATTTTAGCTTTTTTTCTTTTGTTATTGCAGCATTTCCTAGTTTTTCCTGATGGATACAATAACCTCTGCTAAGAAAAACTCAGTGATCTCAAAGACATCGTTTTAAAAGACATCCTGTTCCATTTTTGGATTTCTCTGAGGTTTAATTTTCATCTTTCTTGTGTTGAACCTCTATTTGTCTTCCTATGACATCCTATTACAAGCATAGTTTTATTTCTGGAGAGTATAGAAGACAAAACTAATTGCCCTTCACATGATTACCTATCATATTCATTTAGCTGTTCATTCAGCACACATTATTGATCATCTATTAAATGCTGGCACCAACAATAAGAAGAATACAGGCCCTGCCTAAGAATTCACTCAAGTATTATTCTTAGCCTTACGTGTGAACGCCACAAAGTGGTGGGCAATGTTGCTGGAATAACGAGCCAGACAACCATGCCTGTGCTGGCTGGTGCTTTAGGGCTGATAAATTGCCTTGGTAAACATTATCCTACCTATTATTATCATCATTACTATTTCTGATAGCCTTCAAAATCTTGTAAATAGGGAGACTGGAAAGATAATTTTATGATTAGTATTATTATTAGCCACCTTTTAGACAGATCAGAAACAGAGTCAGAGTGGTTAAGGGATGTGTTCATACCCTCACACATAATAACTTTTGAAGCCCAGGCTTACCTCCCAAGATTTCTAGCTCCAAAGAATGCACTCTCTCCAGGACCCAAGCTTCTCTGTCACACTTTTGGGGAGTTTCACCGGACCGGAATGCCAACAGCAGACAGAGCAGACATTTCCAATCACAGCATGATCCAGGGAAAACTGTTTCAAGAACCAAAATAGACAGTTTGCTTTATCAACCAGAAACTATAAAGAACTTTAAAGGTACCCTAGGGAAATCAGTACTTTTGTCATTTTAATTTTTTCTGTCTTTTTACATTTGTTGTTGTCCATTTTTTAAATGCCCCTCTGGCATATCTTGATAACGGGGCTTTGAAACAAGGATCACTGCAGACTGTAGGTTAGGCGAACAGCCTAAGTGGCCTAATGTTGACAAGAAGGTTTCAAGCCAAGAAATAGGATTTTTGAGAAAATGATTACAACCTTTGTCCACTGGCATCTTTGGTAAAAAGCTCACGTGACATTGTGATGGCCAAAGCTTTTCCTCGCAACAGCACAGTCTGGTGGAATATACATGCTTGGCTGTTTTCGTGCGCACTCCCTCCTCACCAACCCTTCGCTCCCATTGCAGCTGACATGCTTCCACGCATAAAAATTAATGTTCCCATTTCAACTAACTCATTTAGCAGGAACAAGTTTGTAAGCCAAAGCAAACATGGAAGGAGGGAAAGAAATAAAGCATAGACAAGAGCCATGAAGAGGGCATTTGGAGATTTTCCAAAATGAGGACAAGAATTACCTACTTTACAACAACAACAACAACAAAAACATTTTTATAATTTGTTTACTGTTTTTTAAACTAGTATCAAATTGATGCTAAGTAGCTCACAATAACAAAGTAATAAACCAAAAATAACCAACATTAAAATCAGAGGCAAGAAATAAAGTTTATATTAGAATTACCAAGATATAAAGGACATATAATTTTAGATTTTCTGTTGGGTATATATTTTTTCCATTAGAAATTTTGTCTAAAGAGTAATCATTCTAACATTTTTTTTACCCTTGCCCATTATAAGCTTTACAAAGCATCCAGTCTAAAATTGTCTCTCGCACCAGCCTCAATCAAAATAGGAGTTTAACCTAAAGTGCTAATTCTTCTTGTTGTCATTTCCTTCACCCTGAAAAGACTGATATTCTTAACAGTTATGAAAGCCCCTGAAAGAGTATGCTATGGTCCTTTAATTACACAGGGAAAACTTGGTGGGTGGTTTGCTTGCAGAATAACAGGAGACTAGCACACAGCAGTGTGGGTCATTAAATAATAGATATGGAAAGTATAATTTTAACATTTTATGTAAAATGATTTTAAAATACAAGGATAATAGATAATCTAAATTAAATGATTATTCACATTTAGAGACTGCATACTTCCTACTAGATTTATCATTTAGCTGAATATCTAGTAACAATAGCTGATTATTAGGATTACAACTACAGGAAAATGATATTTAAAATCATCTATGTATATGTTTAATGAAGAAAATAGATTAAGTAACTTACTGGCTATACCTATTTTTGTTTTAAAAATAAAACCTCATGGAGAAACCCTTAGAGATGTAAATAGAAGGTAAATCAGCTGCCCGGACTACACCCATCCTGAGTTGTGCCCAAACACCACACAGAGTTAACCTCAGCATTGATACATTGCCCTGTTCCATCAGTGTTCTCCTAGGTCATAGAAATAAGGTGTATTTTTCTCCAAAGAAAAAATGAATTGAAAATTTATATCTCTTCCCTGTCACATCCTATTCTCTTAAGGAGCCAAAGCAAAATATATGGCAGAACTAATGCAGGGCCCAGTATTTTTATCCCTATGTATGCCGATCTGTAACTGCAGCAGTAAAACTTTCCAAAATCAAATGACCCTTTTTATGTCGACTTTTATTTGTCTTGTATTCCAATTGCAAAGAAAGTCTATAAAACAGTTGCACTCTATAACTTGCGATATTCAATTTGAGTTGTCAAAATAATGAAGAAAGGGCAGTAGTTTAAAAATAGATTTGTCTGTGACCATTAGAGTAGGTAAGAGAACTTCATTACTGAAAGAAACTATATTCAACACAGATCTGTACCTCTGAAACAAATAATGCAATATATGTTAAGAAAAAAAAAAGAAGAAGAAGATAGCAGGAGGGGAAGAATGAAGGGGGGGGAACATCGGAGGGGGAGAAGAACCATGAGAGATGATGGACTCTGAAAAACAAACGGAGGGTTCTAGAGGGGAGGGGGGTGGGGGGATGGGTTAGCCTGGTGATGGGTATTAAAGAGGGCATGTTCTGCATGGAGCACTTGGTGCTACGCACAAACAATGAATCATGGAACATTACATCAAAAACTAATGATGTAATGTATGGTGATTAAGATAACAATAAAAATTAAAAAAATAAACTATATTAATAAATAAAATTTATCTGGACGTAATTTCTAGGCAATGAAAAACAGAATTCAGGACATTCTATTTTGTACAATTTGATTTCTAATTGAGTGCTTTCTAAGATGTTCCTTAACATCAAAGATTAATTTATTCAATTAATTAAAAAAATATTTCCAATGCTCTGTATCTTAGTTTGAAGTTTAGAATTTTATTTTAACATGTCTATAATCTTTATGAGATAAGTGAATGGATAATGTTTCATTTAATTTTAATTTCTCAGAAAGTGACTACATTGTATGATCAGCAAGTAGCACAATTAGGAACATGTCAATAGAATATAATGTTGTGAGCAAATAGAGCTCACACAAATTAGTGTATGGCACATTTCACCTACACAAGCAAAGTCACGAACATACTGCATGGTAGTCATAAAAATTAAGCAATTTATAATGTTGACTCAAATTCAGATTACGTTTACACATCAAAAGAACATGTGTTCAGTTCCCCTTTTCAGATATTCCTAGAGAGTTTTGTTTGCTTGTTTGCTTGCTTTCTTCATTTGATCATTTATTGGCTTGGGATGAAAAAGTTTTTTTTTTTTTTTTACAAAAGTTCTGACCATCTATCTCAACTCTAACACCAATGTCCCTGCTGAGCCTCTCTTTCCTTATCTGTGAACTAAATGGCTGAATTAACTAATCCTTAAAACCATTTCTAGATCTATGACTCAAGAATACTTGATTAGACCACAATGTCTCCATCTTTCCCAGCTATAAAATGTTAGGTTTTTCAATACTTCATGCTCTTGAATTCTTACAACAGTAGCTAATACACAATTAATCTCTCAGAAAAGAATGCACACTCAGTAGCTGGCTTCAAAATGACTCCCAGTGATCCACACCCCCAATATCTATAACCTTGTGTTGTCCTGTCTCAAAATGAATCAAGACTGGTCCAGTGTGTTAGAATGAATGGGGCAGAAGTGTGACTTCTGACAATAGGTCATAAAAGGCACTGCAGCTTTGGCTTTGGCTTCTGGGATCACATACTCTGGAGGAAGCCAAATGCCATGTGGTGAGGGCACCAAAGCCACCCTGTGTGGAGGCACTCAGCCAACGTCCCGGAAATTTGGATCCTCAGCCCTAGTAGAACCTTCAGACAACAGCAGCCCTCTGACAGCCATCACATAACCCTAGTGAGAAATGCCCGGTCAAGTCCTTCCTGAATACCTATCCTAAAGAATCTGCAAACATGGAAATAACTGCTTATATCATTAAGGTTGGAATAATTTGTGACATAAGTATAGGAATTGGTATACAGGAACACAGGAAACTTTTTTCTTTAGGTGGCAGCAGGAAGAAGAGAAAATTATAATAAGGAGGAGATAAAATACCTTCCTAGTTTATCAATTCCATATTACTTTAAAGAAAATAAGTTAGATTTTTCTTAGTGCAATTCTGATCAGTAGATATAATACATATTCAGAATACTCTAGTCACCATATATTCTGAGATATGTGTTTGCACAGAGAAATCGCAGTCACTAAGATGTCCTTGTTAATCAAGGTGAAATGGGAGAGGCAGGATTTCGTATGATTGTTTCCAAATCTCCCTCCTCCATAACCACCCGACACAACTCTTACACACTAAGGGCAACTGCGCTTGAGGTTCTTTGACTTTCTCAGCCTTCTAAAGAAAGTGCTTTTGTTCTCTGAAACTTTCAAATTGCAAAATCAGGAGGAAGAAGGAGGGACAAGGAAGGTAAAAGTCAAATGGAACAGGGTATGTCAAGGACTCTCCAGGAAGTTTGGAAGAAAAAGGTGTGATGGCGGGTGGGTTGTGAGAAAACCAGAAAGAGAAAAACTTGGGAGGATGGGTGTTTGTATTGCAACTGTCTTGAGTGTTCAACAGACATAAGCAAAAAATAGGATTTATTGTATTGAATTATTTTTGCCCAATTGAACTGTACATCTTTTAATGCTGTTATTCCAGCACTCCATGCTTTATAAATTCTCATAATGATAAAAGTAAAAAAGTATGAAATGTAGTGGAGGCAGGGTGTTTGAGAATACTGCCGAAGGAGCTGCCAATGGTCCCAGAGCCGTCACGAGGGGTCACAGAAGGGAGGTGACTACCAAACCAGGAGGGAAGCACCTGCAAAGTATGGAGGTAGAAACTCCAACTAGATGAGAGTAGATGTATGGAAGTGGAGAGAGACAGGCAAGGACAAGTCTGGAGAGGGTTTGTGTATTTTGCCTTTTTCTTCTGGCTGATGGTTCTCAAACATTCATTGGTCCATGGAGTGACTTCATCAAAATTCCCAGGGTTAGACTCTGAGCTCATCAAATGCATACTGAACCAACATCTTCAGAGACAAAGAGTTCGACCAGGTGAGTGTCATGGGCAATCTGGATTGGGACTTCTGCTGAGGCAATGCAACACTATTAGCTTTTTGAGCATGAGAGTAGTATGATCAGGAATGTTTTTTGGAAAGCTTATTCTGTATGCAGCGCAGATAATGAACTATGGGGAAAGGAATCAAGCAAGCTAGAAAGCAAGGAAGGAAACTTCTCAGAATTTTTGGTGGTAAATGATTAACGAAGGAACTAAAGCAGTCATGCTGGGGATTTAGATAGAAATGGAAAAAATATTGCTGGTTTAGAATCAATAATTGTTTGGGACTAATAGGATATGTAATTTATATATTAAATTAAAGGGGTCTTCAGGGAGCCCTTCACTGTACCCCCAAATCTTTTATGTCTGGCACTAACTAAAAGTCTTTTAAAGGTTTAGTTTATCATTATTGAAAAGGGCTTAAAATCTAACCATGCCTGGTTGAAGAGACACAGTACAGATCATTCACAGACATACAAATTTAACTAGAATATCAACTAAAAAGTGTGATAAACTGACATTAGATTATTTCTCCTTTAAGTGAAATTGATTACAAAGTAAGAAGATACTAGGAATAATAAATATATATTGCAGTGATTTCATAATTTTACCCACAAGAATAAAGAGAAGTTACATCGATTTGAAGAGATATTGATCATCAATGTGGCAAATACCAGCTTCTTGAGCTCAAAATCTAAACTTTCATTCAAATTAAAAGTTGATTTTGGGGCATCTGGATAGCTTAGTCAGTTAAGTATCTGACTCTTGATTTCGGCTCAGGTCATGCTCTCAGGGTCCTGGAATCAAGCTCCTCGTCAGGCTCCTTTCTCAGTGAGGAGCCTGCATCTCCCTCTCCCTCTGCCCTTTCCCTGATTGTGCTGTCTCGCTCTCTCAAATAAATAAAAATCTTAAAATAAATAAAAGTTGATTTTATGCAATGTTAGGCATTTACAAGCTAGAATAATATCTGAATATTTTGAGCACATTAGGAACAAAGACCTTCCCTTGCTTTGTTCTCTGTGCTGGGAATGTTATCACCTACCTATCTTTATTTATCTACTTATAAGATACTTACAGTGTACCCAGAATTGCTCTAAATTCTTAATAAATATGCTATTCCTTATAAAGCTTCATATATTTGGTATTAGCAGTCGTTAGATCTTCTCCATTTTACAGATGAAAAAACTGAGGCACTAAGAGGTTAAGTAATTTGTCCTGACTCACAGAGCTGGCAAGAGGAGGAGCTGATTTGAACCCAGGCAATCTGGTTCTAGAATTTGTGCTCTCAGCCACTTCCATAATATATGCTCCATTATTATTGATGAATAAAAAAGAAAGAAAGAAAGAAAGAAAGAAAGAAAGAAAGAAAGAAAGAAAGAAAGAAAGAAAGAAAGAAAGAAAGAAAGAAAGAAAGAAAGAAAGAAAGAAAGAAAGAAAAAGAAAGAAAAAGAAAGAAAGAAAGAAAGAAAGAAAGAAAGAAAGAAAGAAAGAAAGAAAGAAAGAAAGAAAGAAAGAAAGAAAAGAAAGACTGATTCACTACATGGCCCATACAGCCATTAAACAAGTATTTTGAATTCCTATTTTGTACCAGGTACTACATTTTACCTTACTCTGCAGTATGGTCCTATCTCAGACAATACAAAAATAGCCATTAATGATGATAGTAGCTTAGAGCAGGATTTGCTTGAGCTAAACCTGTGACACTATTATTCTCAATGCAGAGTCCATGTAAATTGAGTCTTCCAGAACCTTTTCTTTATTTCATTAACTTGAGAGTAAATTATTGATTTTCTGGGTTTATTTTTTAAAGCACCCAAAGTGAACCGTTGGCCATAAATATTCAAAATCAATACCGACTATTAATAACAAAATGGATGACCTTTTCTCTTTAAAGGAATCCCAAATAAATAAATGGGTGGTGTTTGAGGCGCCTGGGTGGCTCAGTTAAGCATCTGCCTTTGGCTCAGGTCATGATCCCAGGGTCCTGGGATCGAGCCCCACATCGGGCTCCCTGCTCAGCGGGAAGCCTGCTTCTTCCTCCCCCACTCCCCCTGCTTGTGTTCCCTCTCTCACCATCTCTCTGTCAAATAAATAAATAAAATCTTTAAAAAAATAAAATAAAATAAATGGGTGGTGTTTTAAAGGCTAGAAATTTTAAGAGACACCATTTCCATGAAAAACTGCACTCAAAACATTGACTTTTCTGAGGAAAGAAAAATCTAAAGATGTAGATTTATTTACTGATTTATTAACAACCCCAAACTATTATGGATGTTAAAGAAGTTGTAGGCAACACAAAAGATATTATATTGAGATATCAGAATATAATTAGGATGTTTCAGAAATGCCTGTTATCATGAGTAGGAAAATAAAACTCCAGTCCTGAAAACCTGAGACATGAGCATTTACTTGGACTTGAAGTTGGTTATTTTATACATAGATGATGAAGATATCTTTCAAGAGATAAATATAAAATCCACAATCTGGTTTGTTGAGAGAATTCTTAAAATCTTGCCTCCCAGTTAATCCATAGAGCTCTTCACTTACTTTTCAGACCCATTTTTACCAGCCCTTGTGTCTGTTAACAATGAGTATTAGATTGTAAATATATAGGGAAGAGAGTACTCAGCAATATATTATACTATAGAGGGACCAGAAGGCAATGTTATCAGATACATGGTAAATAAAATTATGCTTGGATATCATCTTGTTGTGATTATAACTTTACAACTTTCAGTGCCATCTCTCATTGGGTTTTTTTTTTTTAACCATTGCCTCATTAAAACTGCTCGGCTGGAGAAGTAGAAAAACATATCTTTTATTTCCCTTGGAATATTTTGGGTTACCTCTTTATCCACAGAACTTTGAAACACGTTCACTCGCTACAATGAACATGAGGTGGCAATTTAGTACCCGGTCTATACCGAGAATTATTTATAACAACACTGAATAATGGATAAGTTTTGACTGTGACAACAGTGAGATGTCTTTGGATAACTATAATGAAGGAGCATTATTATAGAGGAACACCTTAGAAGCTGGTGAAAGAAATTCTAGTCTAATAGAGTTATGAAGAAGTATCAAATATAAATGAGTTAGTTAACGTGAACAGGAAGAAGTGCTAAGTGCTTTCAGTGTTAGGGAGGCTTGCAATGTGGGTGATTTTATTCTTTCCTGTCTTTATTCTATTGTGAAATGCTGACTGATCACCCTTTAAATTAAATCAAATCAATTTGAGATTTATCCTTAAGATGAACCTAGGGATTTTGATAACAACAAATGAGTTGGTAAAACTCCAACATCATTTCCTATCTTGTTGCTCAGAAGACTTTTTTTTTAACTTTCTTTCCATAGTCATTTCTTCTCCTTGAGAAATGGTTTTTTACCTGGATTTACCACTGGAAAAAGGTATGGTTGTGATTTATGCAATTTAAAATTGGAAGTTAATATTTTAATATTAATAATTAGTAACATATTAATATTTTAAAAATTATTTTAATGTGTTTTAATACTTTAACATTAATAATTAATACTTTTAATATTAAGAAGTCATTACAATATTCAGTCAATGGTTTTAAAGCAGACAGTAGATTTCCAGATTATATCCGTAACTAACTGAATGAATGTAGATTTCTCAGTCAGACCCCTACCATTTCTTTTACCTATTCTGAGGACTACATAGATATTATTGGCTCTTCAAGGTCTGTCTGTAGACAATTTGCAGAGTTTAACATGAGAACAAATTATTGGCTTTCCAGTTTCTTTCCTTCTGTTCACAACTAGAGGTTTGCTCCTGGTTTCTCTTCTTTCTCCCTCTAAATTCACTGAGCACAACTTAGAAGGAATTCCTACCTCTTTTTTTCTTTAGCAATGTCTCTTCTCTAGATTTTTTTTTTTTTCTGAAAGGAAAGGACTATACTACCATGAAGTTTCATGGCTGTTATAACCTCTAAAGGAGAAAAAAAAAATCAAGCCAATTCCAATGAGAGAAAAAAATCAGTAGTACCATGATACATGTCAGATTTGTGGGGTGAAAAGTTGATGCTATTTTAGACATTTAATACATTGACTTAATGATTTCTTTTACCTCTCAAATGCTGATGCAGAGCTTGATACAATATCATTAAAAGCCAATTTAAAATCAATAAATTGTGGATGCTCTAAGCCAGGCCTAATATACACTTTGAATCAAAAGGCTTACTTACAAAGCTAATCACCTCAGAGTGCAACTCCATTGCATGCTTTCATTTCACACCCAGGGAGCAGGCATGAAAATCCCAAATGGAAGAGATATACAAACAGGTTTCAGTATGCACACACTGCTACCCTGGGGCTGGGTATGTTGCATATTTGTGTACACAGTATATGAATGTGTGCGGAGCAAGTGGGGATTACAGCTGAAATACAGCATAACTAAATACACTGCTATAGGAAAAAAATTTACAGGAACAAACTAAGGGCAGAAAAGACCTTTTAGAGTGTGTTTCCAGGTGAAATGCCACAATGTTTTCTAATTATTACAATGTGAAAAATCACTAAATAAATAGAAACAAGTTTATTTTCCTCCCTGATTCCCAACGACAACACACAAGGCCACAGATAATAGCCTTTTTCTGTCATCACTATTTAGCAACTTTGAGCCAGTTTTTTCTTTTTTTAGCAGTCCGCCCTCTCCATTATATTCTGCTATAAAATGTAGCCCGATTCAGCACATCAGAGTATAATTTCCCCAAGGTTTTATAAAAATCATTAATATGAAACATTAATGAGAAGGACCTGTAGGCCTTTTTTTGTTAAGAGTTTAAATCCATTGACTTGTAACTGGCTTTTAAAATGACATTTTTCCTTGCTGCCTTCAATTCAGTCCAAATTAAAAAAAAATAATAAAATAAAAAGATGCCAGATGTCATGAGGCCAATAAGCAGGTGGGCTGAAGCTTCTGTACCAATTCAAACTGGCACCGCATCAAACCTGGTGGGTATAACCTTTAATTCACTGCTTCCCTGGCACCAGATCTAGTTCCATCTGCTCAGCCTTGCTAAGCTGTGCTTGTTTCTGTGCAGGGACGATGCCAACAATGCAAACTGTCTCCTACATGTGCAGGGAATCATCAGTGCAACTAGTTTTTCGAGACCCATATGGTGGCATCTGCGAATGCACACTGTCAGCATCGGGGCCTGTACCACCCTTCGAGTTTTAAGAATGGGAGGAGAGAACGCCAGTTTGTAATTCACTATTGAGAGCCAGGAGGAAAACTTTTTCCTTCCTTCTGAGTGCTTTTCTTAGGGTCTTTTGAAGTGAAGACCCAAGGCGCTGGAAGAGGCTTGGTTTTATTTTAGCTCAGAGGCTAAGGACTCCGGGAAGACCCTCCATGAATGTCACACCCAGAAATGGCCCCTTGAGTACTTACTAAAGAACCCTAGATCAACAGAAACCAAAGTCTTCCCCATCCGTGCACCAACACTCCGGAAGCTATCTTTTAAGAATTCTTTCTCAGTTCCATTAAGACCTCAAATGCTAAGATTTAAATAGATTGGGGCGGGGGGATGGGGGGAACATATTGTGTTTTACCAAAAAATAAATGAAGGTGGGAAAACAAATTTGTTTTATCACTGTCTACACTCAGAATGCCTTAGATATACTGAGTACTCTTGAACTATTTTTTTTATGAAGAATGACCCTTAACCTATTGATTCATTTTATATTACTTGCTGAGCACTGATGAGGTGATCTGAAGGAAATGCACAGGCACACATCAATTGTGCTTTGTAAAATGGTGGGAAAGGCATAAACTGCAGGTTACAGCCAATTAATTGCCTTAGAACCCAGAGCTCCCAAATGAAACAGTGAATTTTCCAAATTCACACCTACTGACAATTCCCCACTCTGTTCCATATCTCAGTAAAAATGCTCAGAGTCTGACTTCCAGTAGCCTTAAGGTAGGAATCCCTGATCAACACTTTACTGCTAAACAGACAAAAAAAAAAAAATGTGGATTTGTTAGTTTGCTTGTTTATTATCTCTTTCTCAAACTGACCACAATTTCCATGAAAAGAAGAACTTTGCTTAGCTCACCATTTCAAACCTAGCTTCTGGCAAGGTATCCAGCACATAGTAGTTACTCAATAAATAATAAGTAAATGAATTTATAAACACAGAAAATTCTGTTTTTAGATAATGTAAGAGAAAACATATATTCCATATATTCCAGAATATATGAGATATACCAAATATGGGCTAATCCAACCGAATTAACATTGCTATTAATAAGTAATAATATATCAATAATACTATTTACTAGCTAAACATTATGCTAAGCAGTTCACATTCTTTACCTTTCAGCAACCCTAGTAGTAACGAATCTGGTCCCCATTGTACAGATGAGAAAACTAGTCCTGCAAAGTTTAGCAGCTAGTAAAGCAACAGAAGGAAGAGCCAAATCCAGCTCTGACTCCAGAGTCTAAGCTTTTAATCACAACATTAAAAGGCCTCCCCTCTATCAAAATATTTGGTAAATTCAGCCTAAATCAAATGGAAAAAAAAGTGTCAGACAAATAGGTTTATGCTGCTACCATATGTTAGGTATTATTTTGAAAATTTCCTCTCTGTCAAACTATTGTTATCATTAATTTTAATGACTTGGGACAGGTACGTGTTTAACCTTTTATTTGTTTAAAAGGCATTCATATTATATCACATATGAAACATACATATCTCACTAAGAATCCCAAAATTCACAAGTATGAAAAATATAATTCTCACTCTGTTAACACCCATCTCTGATGGTTACATTTCTGCATATATGGGAACTCTTGATTGCTGTATTAGTGATCTCAATACCATCTGGCAAAATAAAGATCTTGAAATACAAGGCAGAATCATTTAGGGAAAGGATCATGATAATTGTAGTGCAATATTTACCACACACACACATTTAAGAATGTTAATTCACCTGATAAATGTTACCAACTGAAACTAGGAAGATAATACCTTTCTTAAACATTAAATTATTGAAAAAAAATTTATTGTCACTGATTTTAGTTGTCACTGTATTCTGTGAGATAATTTAAGCAGCACAACCAGAGTCTGGTGATATTGTCTCACCAAAAGAAATCTGCCCCATAGAATCATAGTTACTATAAATACACACCTACATAGATCCTGTCTTTAACCTGTAAGGATCTCTTTGGGAGTTTTACAGTTTTCTTCACTTTGATTAATTCAATCCATCCTCTTTCTTACGCTTCATCCCTACTCTTCTTTAGCCCGTGAACGCGCACATGCGTGCATACATGCACACACATGCGCGCTTTTTTATTTCCTAGAAACAAAAGGAAGGAAGGAAGAAAGCAAGGAGGAAAAATAATTTAATGTTAACACCTACTAATAGGCAGCATTTCCAACAGAAAATCAGCCAAGAGTCCAGTCTCCAAGTGCATTTCTTCTCAGAGTCAGAGGATAGGGAGATTTTAAAAAGGCAAATGGATTATGTAAAAGTAAAATTTAGCTAGCAGACCATAGACACTGCAAACAGAAAGGAGGTCACTGTACATATAAGCAGAGGAACACACACTCTAAATGAATGCTAGTGACCATGGGTTCTTTAAGAATATGGCTAATCTCTGGCTGCAGTAATTTTTCTAGTTCATTGAATTGCTTCAAGGATCAAATACGATAATGGATATGACACTGCGTTGTTCAATGTGGCATGCGACACAAATGTAAGGTGACTTTTTATAAGCATTATTATCACTCCTTATTGCCAGCCATGGCCCAAACACTTCTGTCAACACAACAGGGACGGGCAAGACTCTCATCATCAGAAAAGTCTGACTCCAAATGGCAGATGCCTTGAAAATGACCACTTTGCACATTTAAGTTCCACTTCATCTCACACCCGAGCTGCCAGGTCAACTGACTTGAGCTTCATAAACCTAAATCAGCACATTTTGGTTTTCAGTGACCACTGTCCTCATTTGCATTCGGGTAGGTCTTGCAACTTGGAATCTGTTCAGAGTTTAAACCTCAATGGAAAATTCCCTTGACTGAATTTCACTGGAGGAAGTTAAATATTGCCCCAGGGCAGCTTCCTAAGATGGTAGGACTGAAGGCATAATCCACTTTAGAAGCACTGTCCTCCCTTCTAACTCCAGCCCTAGCCTCTACTACAAAGACCATCCAGGCTATCCACAAGAGTGAGAAGAAATCAACAAGCTTCTGCTCTGCTCTTTCCTCTAGCCTTGGGCACACTATCTTTGCCTTTCTTGACCTTCCAGTGCCTATTCCTCCCAACTCCCTCAGTCTCCTCATAAAACTAGGCATGTAATGGCACCAGCTCTGTCCATTTCCAATACAGAATGAAAACATGCTCATTAATCAAAACAGTGTAACAGGAACATAGGCTGAAAACTTATGTACCAGAGCCAATGTCCCACGTGACCCAAGCGCTTCATGTATTTCATCCCCATAACAATCCCGTTTGATAGATGAGAAAACGAAGGCTTGAGGAGGTGAAGAGGCTTGCTTAGTGACAGATATGGGTTCCAAACCTGGATCTGTCTGTTATCCATGCTTGAGCTCCGGGACCCAGTGCCAGTGCTGTACGAACTGGGGAAGACGTGGTATACTGGGAGGTCATGAAGCATGGAATCACATGGCACATCCTGCAGGACTCTTTTACTTGAAAATTTTTTGTGAAAAAAAATTTTATATCAAAATAAAGAGAATGCATTATGGAGTAGAAAGCCATGAGGACATGAATTTTTAATTTTAAAAATGCAAGAATTCAAGTAATTGCATGCATATCATGGCTATCTTGTCATAGGAGAAGCTTCTGCCCTTCACTCTGCCATTTGGGGTAGCCCAGAGAGGGGAAAACAGACTGCGAATACCATAGGGGCCCCTCACCCACCCCTAATAAATTTTTCTGTGAACTAGTGGTTCTCAAATCTGCCCACACACTGGTAACATGAGGAGTGTTTTTCTTAAAAAAAATAATGTAAGCTCTACGCACAAAAAATTTCATTTAAGTGGTCTGGAGTGGGCCCAGACATCAGTATTTTTCGAAATTCCCAGCTAGGGTTGAGAATGATTTCATAAACAAAAAGCAATGTATCACACTATTAATTAAATAAACACAATTTAAAATGCTTCTCATTCATTTAATACATACTCATGCATGCCTACCTGAGTGGGGCACTGTGCTAGGCACAGTGGTATTGTAACCAGTACAGCAATTGAGGTCTGAAATATGCCTCTTGTAGGCCTGAAAGATTATAATTAATTGAATTGTCTTACTACTTTTCATTGCCTTGCTTCTGCCCTCAGATAGTCTTCAATAACAGTGTGAATAGACTCTTTTTATAGCCCTTATTTCTACCTGGTGGCAAATAAAATGGTAGAAGAAAGAAAGAATTCCATCCTAATGTTATCAGGAGACAAAGTTATTATAGGATCAGTCTAGGTAAAGGCAGAAGGAGGCAGAAGAAATGGGGGAAAAGGGGGGAAAAGGAAAATATGACAAAAAGGAATATGGGTCACCTGCTGAGAAGGTACCATACTGAATTCTAAATTCCTCCAGGTGAAGTGTTGAAGGATCACTAAGTCATACTGAAATGAAAGATACTGATTTTAAGTACGTAAGACATTTGTCCCAAGCCAGTCATTCCAGTGGTGACACCTAGAGTGAGAATGAGAACAAGCACAAGATGAGGATGGGGGGAAAGAGAGAGAGAATGAGAGAGAGGGAACACAAAAAGACACCAACAAAGGAATTACAGAATTTTTTTTTTGTCGTTTTGGGAATTTGCGCTTCGAGGTCATGCATATCGAGATTGGGAAGTTTCTGGTTCCAGTTTCCAGCATTCATAAACAGGTATTTTGCAGGATTTTGACGCATGTGTTTAGGACCCATTCCACCTGCCAGGTGTCTGTTTCCAACTGGGGATTTGAAACGGCCCAGTTACGTTGAGTAACACATGTAATCCAGGCATTTAAATGCATCTTTGTGTTTCCGTATAAGTGATAATAACTGCTATACCTTTTGGAGCACCTTTATGTGTGGAGCACTACTCTAACTACATTTTATGGATAATCCATTTGCTTGGCTAGCTATTCCTCGCTCAGAGTGTCACGCAGGTGTGGTCAGATGGTGGCTGGGATAGGAACAGCTGGGAGCTGGCAGGGCTTCTCGCTCCTCATTTCGCCACAAAGATTCTGCACGTGGTCTCTCCACATGGACCAGGCTGGACTTTCACAGCATGACAGCCTCGGGACAGTGGCACCACTTACACGGACACTTGTGCACCCACATGGAGTTCGGGGCCGTACTCCCTTTCATTAGCAACGTCGCAACTGACGAAGCATCACTTCCAGCACATTCTCTGGGTTATGAGCAAGTCGCAATCCTACTCAGAATTAAAGAAAGGGCAATTAGGCTCTACCTCTTTCTAAGAAAATGGCAAGGTTCTAGCAGAGCATATGGCATTGTTGTGGTCTCTTTGGAAAATACAATCAGTCACAGATGAATACAGAGATGCATATGTAGATACAGAGGTTTGAATCTATTGGATGTATCAATCTATTAAACATGTATGTATATTACACACACACACACACACACACACACACAGGTTTCTCTAAGTATGGTCCGAAGATCCCTTCCAGTAACAGAATCATCTGAGTGGGGGCAAAAATTGTTTGAAGGACATGCTATCCTTCTGTGCCCTCATTGGTTTGCATTTCATTTCCCTTAAATTGCAATAGATTCTAGTCTCACTCTATCTGCAGCAAGGTGTATGACTGTGGTACAGTAAGAATTATTCCCAAGTGACCCTGGAAGCTCAGGCTGAGCTTCTTGAATAATGGTATCAACCCCGCCCTCTCCCCCCCCCACCTTCTAGGAGAAACTAGATGGGATTGACTGCCCCCTCTTCTCTCCATGGTAGAGGTTGCACCTTAGTATTTCACAGAACCAGTGTTTTCTTTCTCCCTTCAAGGGTAGCTGTAATTTTCCCCCAAAGCCTCAAGGTTCCCAGGTTGACCACCCTTTATTATCAGACAACTCCTATAAATAACTGGCACCCAATAACTTGGGACCCCTCGCTATAAGGCAGTTTTCATGTCCCCATCACACTTACTATCTCAACCTTAGAGATCACTGGGAAAAAAGATCCTTGCCCTGGAGCACAGATTCAAACCATACACTGCCAAACATCTAATAATCCTAAATTAGGCCATCCTTTGCTCTGGTCACTGTGTTTTCTTTCCCAGGGTCCTTTAGAATGCCCACTTATTTTTGGAAGTAGAAAATTATATACATTAGGGTTTGCAAATTCTGACATTGCTCCTGTACAAAGGACATATGTAAGAAAATGAAAGTGATTCACTTAAAAACCTGGGTATAAAACTGAAAAATAGTGGCGTACTTGTTTGTTATCTCATTCACCTTGACAACTGGCTGTCACATTATGCTTAGATGTTTACTTAGTAAGTGGATTGAGGGGCACCTGGCTGGCTCAGTCAGTAGAGCATGTGACTCTTGATCTCAGGGTCATGAGTTCAAGCCCCATGTTAGGCACAGAGCCTACTTTAAAAAAAAAAAAAAAAACTTAACAAAACTAAGTGGATTGATTATATACTGCAAAATTATTGGTATTTATATTAGAATTCTTTACTTGTAGGTCCTTCAAATTTGACATATTGATGTGTCTGAAATTGCAAATTGTTTGCTGGAAAAATGCAACTTACAGTTATTTTCTGTGGCCTGTAAGCTTTTTAAATATTTGGTTTAATAGCCAGGATATAAACATGGAGCGATAGCTTTAAAAATTAGATTTTCGGCTTCTCTTTAAAAATCACTGGAGCTGGAACCACAAGGCCCATGTTACTTTTGGCCAGTTACCAGTTAGTTGATGGTGAGTAGCTGTTCTCTTTGCACCTGGCTGGTGGCTAATCTGCTTTACTTATTTTGCATAACCTCCTTGGCCCCTGAGGGCATTAAGTTTGAGACACTTAATAAATTTCATATCTAAAATATTCAGCTTATCAAATGATGGAGAGTAATAAAGCTTGTATTATAATTGGCGTATCTATTGAAATACAGAGGAGCAATGGAAAATGTCAAGAGAGCTACTCAATGTACAATCAGCCAAGAGTAATAGTAGAGCTATTTGGTGGTAATTTATCTGTCAACCTCAATACATACCTAGGATGAGGAAGGGAGATAAAGAAGCATCTGAGCAGAAAATATGGCATGAAATTCATGCAATAGAATTCATGCACTTTCCTCATAGGTGAGTACCCTAAACCCTCATTCAACACCCATTTACCCCTATTTTAGATCATGCAAGTAGAAAGCTTAGAGTGACACATATTCTACAAGTAACCCATAATCCTATCACATAGAACACTGTTTACAGTATGCTATACCATCTAGGCAACTGCATGCAGATTTTTTAAAAATATCGGTACCATGTCATATATGTATGTATGTCATCTTTTGTCACATTTCTTTTCGATTAATACATCCTTAATTTTCCCCTTGTTATATTTTCTTTTACATGTTTTTTAATAACTGCAGTATTCCACAATATAGATGCACCATGTTTTAATTGGCATCGTTTTTCATCTGTTATTACTGTTGACATTATTTAATAAACAACCTTGAAAATGAATTTTCCCTTTATATTTATGATTATTTTCTTATAAACACTTAGTATAAAGTACAAAAATTGGAGATTGCTCATTCAAATATTAAGCATATTTCTAACACTTTGGATACTTATTTTGGAAAGAACTCTTAAGAGTTTGTTTGGGCTACTTTAACAAACTACCATAGACTGGGTGGCTTATAAACAACAAATATTTATTTTTCACAGTTCTGGAGCCTGAGAAGTCCAAGATCATAATGCCAGTCTGAGGGTTGTTTATAAGGGTACTAATCCCATTCATGAGGGCTCACTCTCATGACCTGGTCAGTTCTCCATGGTCCCACATCAAAACACCATTACATTGGGGATTACGTGTCAACAAATGAATTTTGGATTCCAGTTGTTACACAATAGGTTTGTTTTTAAATAGTTAAGCTAATAAATATGTTTTTCTGTTCTAAGTGGTAAGTTTCAATTGTCTGGAGAAATCCTCACCAAAGTTCAAAATGTTATTCATCATTGATAACAGATAAATTAGATATTACTACTTATGAGATATCTCCAACTTACACCCGCATTACTATATAGACTAGAAGGTATTCTGGTGATAGCATTAATAAGTATGACATCATTTTTGGAGCATCCCTATGCATATCAGTTATCCATTGCCACAATGATACTACATTGGAAGTGATCATAAAACTGAGGCACCTTTGCGGCTCAGTTGGTTGAGCGTCCAACTCTTGGTTTCATCTCAGGGTCGTGGAATTGGCCCTGCATGGGGCTCTGTGCTCAGCGGGGAGTCTGCTTAGGATTCTCTCTCCCTCTCCCTCTGCCCCTTCTCCCCCTCTCAACTAAATAAGTAAACTTTTTTAAAAAATGACCACAAAAGTTAATGACAAACAACAAATATTCATGAAACCCATGAATTTGTAGGTCAGAAATTTAGTGTCGGCTTGGCTGGGAACTTCTTATATTGAATGAGCTTGTTTGACATATCTGATGGTGAGTGTCATGTGAAGTCTTGGCTGGGTGGATTGTGGCTACCTGGCTTTACCCAGGAAGTCTGTCATCTTTCATCAGACTGTCTGGTCATGCAGTCATGTTCCCATGGTGATGCAGAAGGAAGAGTATCAGCAGAAGTGCTCAAGTGCTTTTTCTAGATTCTTTGATCACATCCCATTGACCAAAGCAAGTCACATAGCCAAGTCCCAAGCCAGTGTGAAGAGACACAAGAGTTACACAGCAATAGGTGTGGCTTCAGAGAGGTGTGATAGACTCCTTAGATGAAATGAAATAAGTCTTCCATTCTACAAAAAACATTTGCAGGTTTTTCTATTTTTAGATGGTTATCCCTGAGCTGGTGTGACTGTTAACACACTGTTCCAGTACACTTGAGAACCCATTAAACCTGGGAAATGGCAAGTCTGATTCCTCTTCATAACTCCACATTGTAGGGACAAACCAAAAAATTCTTGTATCCAAACGGAGAAAGCATTATGGAAGAAACATCTATTGGGATGCAGCTGGACAAATCTGATATAGCTGGAGAAAATTTCTCTTGGCCTTAACTGACATGTATTCATTTCAGAACCAAAAACTGAAAAGAGCATCTGGTATTTTATAAGAGTCTTTGTTACAGTTTATTTTTAAGCTTGCATTTTATCATCCAACACAAAGTTAATTTCATACAAAACTAATTCCATGAGAGCATCAGGATGGATAAATGCTCATTGAGCAACTGAATGCTGGATTTAATCAACAGATATTTGAATTATGTCCTACAAATAATTAATAGTAGAACTCGCTCTGTTTTATAATTCATCCAGACAGCAATGGACTACATATGCTTTTTCACTTCTCCCCACCACAAAACTAATCTTTTTATAGACAGAAAGAATGAAAAAAAAAAGGATATCATTATTCTAATCAAAAATATGTCTTATCATCTGGGAAGTCTTACTCATATAAGTTTGAGGAGAGTATTAGATAAGGAAACTCAGCAGATGAAAAGTAGAAGGCTATTAGTGGTAGGAGGACACATCTTTTCTCTACAATCACCCACTGAGATAGAAAGATGATAATGTTTTAGAATTAGGAAACACATGTTGATATAATTTGTTTCATCATTCAAAAGTAAAGACATAACTTGATTCATTTTGAACTTTAGTATATTAATTGATCTATAATGACATTATAAGGCATTCTTAAAATGTAAAATTATCATTATTATAGAAAGGTATAAATATTGATACATGATACAACATGAATGAAACTTGAAAAACTATACTAAGTGTAAGAAGCCAGTCACAAAACACCACATGTTGTGTGATTCCTTTCATAAAAAAAAAAAAATGTCCAAAATAGGCAACCGTACAGAGACAGGAAGATTAGGACTTGCCTGGGGCAGGAATGAGGAATGACCGCTAGTGGAGACTGTTTCTTTGGGAGTTTAAAAATGTTCTAATACTAAATCGTAGTGATATTTGCACAACTCTAAATATACTTAAAAGTCATTTCACTGTATACTTTAAATAGGTGAATTTTATGGTATGTGAAATATATCTTGATAAAGTTGTAAAACATGCAAAGTTGAAAATCTGGCAGACGCTTAGAGAAGAGGCAAACATTATGAAAAAAACTGGATGCAAAGAGAATATTAATCATTAATGGTTTAAATCAATTGGAGTTATTTTACTAAAATTATATGAATGATTTAAAATGAATTATAATATCACTTAGATTTAAGTAAACCGAACTAAGAATCATTTTTATCATTAATGCAATGAAAATTAGATACATGGAGTTTAGAAAATACAGTGAGAAAAAGAGAAAATAGAAGATCATTGAAATATAATGAAGAGACAGAGGTAAATTCCATGGAAAGAAATGGAGGGATTTGAAAAGAAGAAAAAGATCAAATAAGGAGGATCAAATAAGAGGTCTGAGAGGAAAATAATGAGTTCTACCTTAGGACTCAAGTTTCCGTGAATGTTATCAGAATGAGGGCTGGGGTAAGACAACATTCCCTTCCAAGCTAAATTATCACAGCATAGCTTCTCATTTGTTTTAAATATTTTTTTTTTCCTAAAAGAACCATATCCATATATCTGTATTTGCAAAAAATTTATGAGACAAATATAAATAATATACCTAATCTCCTGAACATATTATGTGTCTATAGATTCACAGAATCCACCTAGCTCCACCCCCTCAAGGTGAGGGGCAGAGGGAGACGGAGAGAGAGAATCTCCACCTTGACAAAGGATAGCTAACGTATGGGTAGTCTCCAAGTCTCATTGCTCTGCTTTTTTTTTTTTTAACTTTTCTTCAAGGTTCTCCTGTTTTTCTTTGTGATTCTCTAAAACAAATGAGATACTTTAAGAGCCAATGCAGATGCTCATATACTCGATTACAGCAAGCCACACCACAGGCACGCACATTGATCCCTGAACCAAAAAAGCTGCGTTACGGACAGTTTGCTCTCACAACCGGCTTCAGCTAGCCTCGGAACACCCAAAGATTCTGGAATAAGAATCGATCTCTATCACATATCCTCAGTCACTTTTGTTGAAATCACAAGCCCATGTCACAGACAACATTCATATCGAATTACTTATTTCTTCTCTGTCAAGCAGCAGCTCAACCTTGGATTGACTTCTTGGCTTACAAGCTACACAAAGTTATTATGTGACCAAAAAAAGCTGAAGTACATTTGAAGAAAGCAGACAGAGAAGGCCACCTAGTTCAATCAGAGCCAAGGAAACTGAATGACATTCATAGCTTATACTGTCCAAGGTGGAACCTCACAATCGTTGTCACTCTTCAGTGTTCTGAGCTTCAGAATGCATTTCAGGAAAGAAAATAAAGTAGGTTAAGATAGAATATTTAAAGTACACTAAATGAGCATTTGGGAACAGCTACGAATCAACCCAATAAATCCAATAAGGATTTGTCCTTCTTTGAAACGTTTTGATTGCGCTACACCCTGAAAAACTGCTGAGATTGACGTGAATGGTGGTGACACAACCTAAGAACTCATTCTGGAAAGTTCTCAGACACAAAGTGAGCCCAATCCCTTGGCATCTGTACTGTTGACTCCTGTTAGCTCTTCCTATTCCTTCTACTCTTAGGATCCACTATACCCAGATATGGCTTGATCCACTTTGGGAATATTCTTATCTTACTTCTTTACTTATTGCTAGAAGATATGTTTTTGTTCACCACCTTATCCCATATCTCAAATAATAATAAAGATGTGTTTATGTTTAATGGCAAGAATAAGTGGTAAACATTTTGATGATGACATACAACAAGCAGGACAGCAGAGAAGCTAACTTAGTAGTGAAGTTATATAACCATTCAAATTAATCCTTTCTTACTTTATAGAGTGTAAGATTTCAACTTGTTGCAATTAAACAGCCTATCTTTACTTTCATCTAGCCGTATTTTTTTTAAGATTTATTTATTTATTTGAGAGAGAGAGAGAAAGGTGAGGGGCAGAGGGAGACGGAGAGAGAGAATCTCAAGCAGACTCCCTGCTGAGCACGGAGCACCCCGTGGGGCTAGGATCTCATGACCCTGAGATCATGACCTGAGCTGAAATCAAGAGTCAGTCACTTAACTGACTGAGCCACCCAGGTGCTCCTAGTCAGATAAGTTTATGCTATTGAAGCCCACTTGAATTAGGCTCTCTGAAATACAAAACTGCAGAAATATCTTAAGAATACACCATTTGGGTTTTAGGAAGCATTTGTGAAATTTACATTTGCATAGCTTGATTCACATAAAGCACAGACCTAAACATTCATTAGAAAATTAAACATGGCTTGAGAGGGTAGTACTACTGAACTCTGCAACAGAGAGATAGAAAAACATAGTTCATATGAAATGAAAGAGGAAAAAATAAAATAAAATTTTAGATGCACATGAGCTATAAAGGAAACATTGCCAGAGTTATTGTAAAAAGAGTGACTAAAAATGTCAAAGCATTTTAGAGATAAATGGAGTTATTAATAGAAAACCTTTCAAATAGCAATGGTGCAGAATTTTAGAAATGGATAGGGAAAACTAGAAATCATGGAAAAGATAAATAAAAACTTTTTACAATGAAAGAGAGATATACACAGAAAGGGAATGTGTAAATTGTATCAACTCATCTCAAATCGTTTTTTGATGAGGTAGGATATGAGCAATAGCTAATTAGTTAGGAGGAGACCACTGAGATGCTCTACTGATAGCACTCGTTTTTAAGAAAGAAAGGGAAAGTGTTAGAGAAAAGTGGATATTTTAGATTATCCTAGGAGGGAAAAGATTTATCAGAGATATAATCTTGGAATTACTTTTTTATTAGACACAGGTCACTTACCGAAATAAAATTATATTAAAAATCAAATCACATTTTTATACTCTACATTATCATTTATATTATATATTATGGAATAACATAACATATACTTTTACATATAACGCAACTTCTACTTGGATAAAATTTCACTACAATTCCAATTTTTTCAAATGACAATATGACAAGAATCTAGATTTTTTTAAATTTAGAAGTAAATCTTGGATCTAAAGCCAACTTTACAAAATTCAGATGGAAAAGCAGCTACTAGCTCAGCCACCTGAGATATCTGCCAAGAAGCCAGGTGCTTTGTGGGAACCTCTTCCATAGCTTAGCATCTGGGTTTTCTAAGTTGTTACCAAGGGAGGAAAAGGGAAAAAAATCCACCACAGTGTGTAGTGCTGAGGTTACTGGCCTCTTCAGAACAATAACATGAAAATGTTTTCTTTTCAACAATGAGACTTACAAAATGGGAATAGAAATCCAAAGGTAACAAAATATTGTATGCTCTAAAATGTCTTTTCTGCATTATTTTTAATTTATGTTAAGACTGTATTAGCTTCAGAGTATTTATCTATGTTCCCAAGAGAGGATTAGCTGGGAACATTCTTTGAGATAAACTAAAAGAACTATTTGGTGCTGGCACTGTTCAATTTTTCCGATGTGCAGGTGTTTGTAGTATTTGTACAGTTTCCTGATTGGTTTCCATCCAGGTAAATCCACAGAGAATAAGGTTTATCGTTTCAGGATGGAGCGGAGCTGAGGCTATTGCAGGGTAGAGCAAAAACCAGCCACTAGCCACGTCCGGGCTGTTTTCTAAGAGTTCCGTGTTCTGACTCTGAGAATATAAGCAAGGCTTCACTTCCTCATTAAATGTTTCTTGCTGATCTTTGCTGAATCCCATTCATCTTACTTTTTCCCCAACATCTTTCACAATCAACTCTGCATTCATAACTCTTCATCAGTATTACAAAGTAAGAATATATATTGTTACTGACAAATAAGAAAATACACCAAGAAGCTTGTACTGTATGGAGCACTGGGTGTTATAGGCAAACAATGAATCATGGAATGCTACATCAAAAACTAATGATGTAATGTATGGTGATTAACATAACATAATAAAAAAAGAAAAGAAAATACACCAAGAAGCTTGTTATTTTTACATATGCTTTAGAACAGTACTGGAAAAACAGTTCATTCCACTCTATTGCACTGACAAAATTTTGTAGAGTGTCTGAAATTTTTCAGGCACTGTGCTGGGTGCAAAGGATATAAGAGTGATAAAAACAGAAATGGTCCCTGCCTTCGTGGAGTTTGTGGTTCACTGGGAAGGCCTAACTGAACAGCAGATTAGAGGTTTCAACCATGACAACCAATGGAAATGCAATGCCACTTTCCACAGGATGTATTAGACCACAGGCTGAATTAATAAATGATTTAATCAAAACTCCCTCACCCTTGAAACTCTTCATCCACAGCAGAAGCCATGGAGTTGGAGGCTGGGAAAAGATTTGTTGGAAATGTTTCTTTGAATCTATGCTATGAGTTCCCCAGACCAAACAAACAAACAAACAAACAAACAAAATGGTGGAGATTAGCGTCCCTGTCTTTACTTCAACTTTTCAGACACCATGAACTGTTGCCTAACTGGGACCTAGAAAGCCAAATTGTAGGAACAGGCTGGCCAGCAGCTTCTTTAATGGAACCAAGAAGAATTGATAATATATTGGGATTGTGTTGCTCATCCAGAATTTGTCCTTTAAAAGAAACCTAAGACTGTTTTATGCATCAGATGTGGGCCAGAGGAGAGACAGTTGGCCAGGAGCTGTTCTAAAAATCTACCTAACAGCGCAATGTAGGAGGGTGATAGGACCCCAAAGATAAATTTTATGCGGTGTAGATTACAAAAAAAAAAAAAAAGGAGGTGCTAAGAGGTATGTGACCAGCAAGAGAAAAATGCATTTCCTATGTCTCAGGAAGTACAGAGAATCAAGGTTAGAATGAGGTGATATGAATAAAGTACTCATGTCAGGTACAAAATTTAAGGGGGTACGCAAACCAAAAACTCAGTAATCCAGATAAGTAATATTTAATGCAATCTTTTAAAATATCAGAATCAATGCCAAACAATCCGTGATGAACAAAATATCAAAAAAAGTTTAAAAGAACAGGATCTAACCCTGTACTCATATAACCCTGACTCATCTGCCTCAACTTAATCTTGGCCTTGCAAGAAAGATTCACAGAGAGGGCCTCTGAAGAATCAAAAATCACCCAAGAAAGAGTCAATCTGAAACATCTGGCAGACCCAGAAGGAATGAAGCTCTGTAATACTAGTACCGGCAGGCAAGACTAGACTGCTCCCCTTGTCTTTTATCCTTCCCCCTTTGCCAAGACAGCCATCAGCTCTCATTCCTGTTGGGGTCAAAAACTATGGTGAGTAAGTGGAGGAGATGAGCTGGGTGTGAGGAGTATTAATGATACCAAGTTGAGTCTATGTTCTGTGTCTTAGCATGATCACAGGTTTGTTTGGTTTTTGGTTTTTGGGTTTTTTTTTTTGTATTATTTAAGAGTTACAGTTGCTTTCAATTTTTTTATCCATTGTCAAGGAAAAAGATAGCCCAAGGGGGCTGTAGGAGACAAAGATGTTTTCTGTTTGTTCAGTGTAACAGTTATATGAGAAAGTAAATAAATTTATAATTATAAATCAAAGCACATGTCCTCTAGAAAACAAACATGGTGCTAAGCTAGGTATGTGACAGTGGGGACTACTTGAGATAGGCTGGCCAAGTACAGTGTATCTGAGCATCTCTGAAGAGGGGAGAAGATGCTCCCAAGAGTTGGAGGAAATATCTAAGGAAATGGCTTGCAACCGAAGACGGCATGTCTCCTTCCATATCCCAAAGGCCAGATTGACTACAGTGTACTACTCATTGGTGGCATCAGATTAGAAAGGGCAGACAAGGGCCAGAACATATGGGGTTATGGCAAGGACTCTGGATTTTTTTCTAAGCTCTATGAAGATCCACTTTAATTAAGGGCTTTGAGGATAGGAATAATATGGTCTACTCTTACCACTGATTTCTAAACAGTGCAATAAGGCAAAAAAAAAAAAAAATACAAAGCATGAAGAGTAGAAAGAAAGAAGTAAACTGCTTCTATTCACAGACAGTACAGAATATCCTAAGGAATTCTTAACTACTGAGGGGAACTAGTACATGAATTTAGCAGTGTCTCAGAATTAAAAAAATTGTTAAAAAATTAGTTTTGTTTCTACACATTAGCAGAAAAGACAATTGGAAAACAAAATTTACAAAACAATTTTACTTAAAATAGCATCAAAAACCATAAAATACTGAGAAATAAAATTAACAAAAGACGTGGAAGACCTCTACAATAAAAAACATGATTGCTTGCTAAAAGAAAGTAAGAGACCTAAATAAATGGAGTTATGTCAGTTTCAAGTATTAAAAGACTCAATAATGTCAACATATCAATTCTCCCTAAATTGATCCATATAGTCAGTGCAATCCCAATCAAAATCCAATAGATAATTTTGTAGAAACCAGAAAAATAATTATAAAATTTCTATGATATAACAAAAGACCTTGCATATTCATAACAATCTTGAAAAAGCACAAACTTATAAGATTCACAGAATCTGATTTTCCAGTAACATTAGAGCTATCATAATCGAGACAATGTGGAATTGGGCACCTGGGTGACTCAGTCAGTTAAGCGTCTGCCTTCAGCTCAGGTCATAATCCCAGGGTCCTGGGATCGAGTCCGAAGTCAGGCTCCCAGCTCAGCAGGGAGTCTGCTTCTCCCTCTGCCCCATCCCCTCCTCGTGTGTGCTCTCTCTCTCACTCTCTCAAATAAATAAATAAAATCTTAAAATAGATAAATAAAGAAAGAAAATATGGAATTGATATAAGTATAGACAAATGGAATAGGCCCAAATATATATGATCAATTAATTTTTAACAAACATCCAAGTTAAATTCAATGGGGAAAGGAAAATCATTTCAGTAAATGTTACCAGAATAACTGGATAGCAATATCACACACACAAAATCAACCCCAGCCTTGTATGACACCATAAATAAAAATTAACTTGACATGGACCATAGGCCTAAATACAAGAGCTAAAATTACAAAACTCTTGGAGAAGAAAACTTACGAAAACAATTTGGTAATCTTGGATTTAGCGAAGTTTTCTTACAGAAGATACACAGAGTATTAATATATGGATAAACTGGACGGCAACAAGATTAAAAATTCAGCTAAAAAACACTCTATAAAGAAAATAAATGATAAGCCAAGCACTAGGAGAAAATATTTTTTTTGGGCGAAATTTTCTTAAAACATATAACTATAATCTTTACATGTAAGTAAAGAACTCTTATAAAGCCATAACAGAAAAGCAAATGACCAATAAAAAATGGACAAAAGAATTGGTATAAAAAGATGTATCGATGGTTAATAAACACATGAAAAGGTGCTCAGCATAATTACTAGTGACGAAAGTGCAAACCGAAACCAAAATGAGATTTCATTTCCCATCTACCAGGATGGCTAAAACAAAAACTAATGACAACACCAAATGCTGATTTGGATGCAGTGGACCTACAATTCTCATACATTACAGGAAGGATGCAAATGAAACAGCAACTTTAGAAAAAAGTTTGGCACCTTCTTATTTAGTAAAATATACACCTACTCCACGACCCAGCAGTTACACTTCTACATACTTACCCACAGGAAATGAAAACATACTTCCACATAAAGAATTGTACATGAATATTCATAATACCCAAAGAGTGAAAACAATCCAAATGTCTATCAACTAGTGAAAGAATAAATAAGGTGTGTTATATTCATACAATGGAATAATACTCGGAAATTAAGAGAATACATTTTATACACACAGATACACAATTAAGGCTTAACCTGTTGTGCTTTTTGTTGTTGTTTTATTGCATCCAGATATTTACACAGTTTTCGAAGTTCCAAAATAACTTACCTATTCACATTCTAGAAAAAAAAATTAAAAACATTCACCCCAGTGGTCAAAGAACATAAAGCTAATATAGTAAACGGAATTCTACATTTTCTCTTCTTGCATGCTTAAGTTTCATTTATTTTAATGTGAGAGATTAAAGTGAGGAAGAAAGCTATTAAAGCATAATTATAATATAATAAATCCTATTTTTGTTATACTAAGAGAACTGCAATACAATGAATTACTTTAATTTTATAATAGATGAAAGTTACATCTTTAGAGTTTAAATTAGAGGGAAACGTATGCTTACCTCCGTGAATAAAAGTAATGACACTGGGTTTAAAATTATGAGGGAATCAAAGAAAAATGATTTACCAAAACTTATTATTTATTTACAATGGGGTTAGGCCTTTATATTATATAAATTACCTATATCACTAAAAGGCTTTTCGGCTTCTCTCCACGACCCTTGGCACACCTATAAATTTGAGCAAATCTTTCAATGTTCCCTTTTTTTCTGATGAAGTCTTTCACTACAAATTAAATACTTATGGTAAGCAAGTAATATTTTATATAGTTATTATATTTCCTCATTTCATGAGTGTGTGTATGCCTGGATGCATTCTAGACCATCCCCGTACGTGGTGCGTTTCAGCTTTTGTTAGTGTGTAATTCTGTACCATTAAAATAATAACAGCCGTCACTTATTCAGTACTTCCTCTACCTGACACTGTGCTAAAGACATTACCTACATTATCTCAATTAATCCTCACAACAGGCCTCAGAAGGAGGAATAATAGTTAATCCCCATTTTACAGATGAGGATTCAGTAGCTCTGAGAAATTAAGAAACACAACTAAAGTCTCACTGTTAAGAAATACTGGAGCAGGGCTCGAACGAAGTTCTTCAGGACCTTAAAGCCTGTGTTTTTAAATGCCAGAGTACACCAACCCTTGCTTCTCATAACTTGATACACATTATTTGTATAGAACTAATGTTGCCCCAAAGGGTGTGAGACCAGATGTCCGAGATAACACAAAGAGAAACTGTGTCCACTTCTCTAGTGCAGCTCTTCCCATAGCCCAGGAGCTGTCTGGCTGAATGGCACTAAGCAATATAAATAGTGAAATTACCTAGATGTAAACACAACCTGTCACTAGGCTTTAGCTACAAGTAATTTCTAGTTGTATTTTACCCTAAAGTTTGCTCATAAAGACCCTATTACCCAAATGTCAGATTGATTAGGCACTTATTTCTTCTGTATATAAAAACCCTACTTGAAAAATAGTAGATGTGTTTAAAATGGTTTTAACCTACAAGGACAATCAGACGAGAGGAAATGAAACAGAAAAGGATGCTTGGAAGATGGAATAGGGAAAAACAATGACTTTTTAAAAATTACAAAATATGGAAATTGATATACAAAATTATATTTGGACTAAAAATCAAAGAAATCACCCAGCATAGAACAAGGAGACAAACACATGAAAAATATAAAAGAAAAGGTAACAAAAATCTTCTAACATCTATATATACTTCTAGAAAGAGAACAGAGAAAATAAAGAGGAGAGAATTGTCACATGCAAAATACAAGAAGTGATTTTAAAAGTGAAACACACGGACCCCCAGGCTGAAAGTGCTCATTGAGAGCCCAACGAAGTGATTGAAAAAAAAGCCCACTATCCCAAAGCACATGATCTTGAAATTTCCGAATGCTGGAGACTGAGAGGAAAGCTCCCAGGGAAAAGAAAGGAGTCTCCTCAGAGGAACACAAACGAAAATGGCCTCAGCTCCTCAACAGCAACATGGATTTTAGAAGACAATGCAGTCATGTCTTCAACATTCTAAGGGAAAAATTACTTTTAACCCTAAATTTTATATACAAAGCACTCAAGTGTGAAGGTAAAACAAAGATATTTGCAAGTGTACAAAGTATATTCTATTAGGTATTCTGTTAGGACATTAGCGCTTGCTAAAATAAGACAGAATACTAATAGGTATGTTTTGTGTTTACATATGCATATACTCAAATATAACTGAATATTATTTCTTGATCTTCTAACAGGTGATAGTAGGCATTAGCGGTACTGAGCATGACTCTTGTCCCTGCGGTCATTCAGGAAACCCAGGCTAAAGGAAGCCCTGCCACCTTCCACAAACAGCTTCCAAAGTCACCAGTTTCTGCCTCCATTCCGCACTGTGGGGAAGGAGTTGGAGGGCCATCCACTGGAAGTCTTTATAAGCCTGAGAGTGGCACATATTACTTCTTGGAGTTCATTGGTCATCACTTAGTTTCATGGAAACTATAGTCTACTCATGTGCCCAGAAAGAAGAAATGGTTTTGGTGAATAGCTAGCAGTCTTTACCATCAATATCTCCAAAATATACTTTCAATGCTCATTTATTTTTTTTAGAAAACTAAAAGCTGCAATCACTGTGATTTCTGTCTACAAATGGGAACAAGGCTGCTTTGTGGTTACCAATTCTTGGGGAATATTTGTTCTCCACTCAAAGAAATTTCAAGACGGGCAACTTTCCTTCTTCCTCCTCAGGTGCAGAGAAAAGGCAGTTGTATTTTAGTTCATTCTCACTTTGAGAGCGGAACCCCTGCGGTGCTGTGTGGAGCTGTCCGATTACACTGCATGCTCTAGGTACGGCCAGACTGTCTCCTGCCCCGTCCCTACACCCCCTTAAGAAGCTGGGAAAATTGGATTTTTTTGGCAGCACTTTCAGGATATGGGCTCTGCCTCCCACATCATGTTCCCACTTTAATCGACCTTTTAGTTGGTCTCTGAGAATCCTTTAGTTTCTAGCCAGATTTCTAGCAGAAGAGTCATTTTTGGTATATGTCATTCAGGATCTCTAATCTGCCATCCTTATGAAAATGCAGTGGGTACTGCTCTTTTTTATTTCATCCTTTCAACACTATTTGGTTATTTAACTGTGTACATGTATTCATAACTGAAGACTTATTACTGATTATTTGTTTACTACTTCTAGCTTCATAAACCTAACTGGAAACTGAGTTTCCAACCCTTTCCAAAGTCATTGCCAAAAGAGAAAATATGAACACGATTACATCAGTCTATAATTCATATTTCCAAATAAAGCAGGTGAGATTCCTTTAAAATGTAATTCATTATAAAACAAAAATTAACTTTTTCCAAAACAGTTACTTTCCAGCCCCAAATACCCTTCTCACATAGCCTGCCTCAAAAGTTCTATTTGGAGTGGGCAACCAGCCACATGAACTGGATCTCTGGCTGAAACTCATTAGACATATCCCGTAACTAAGCCACTGACACCGTGTTTCCTGGAAATTTGAAACTGGGAAAGAGGGACGCTAATAAGGTTAAAGTTGAGTGCTGAGACTGTGAATTTAGGTAGGGTAAGGAGTGACTTTTATAAATTTATTTTCCTTTATGTCGATTGAAGGCACAAGAGTCAGTGATAAGAGACCATTTGGTCACAGAGAGAAGCGGAGCTCCTGTTGACTTGTAAAGTCCGTTCTGCGGCCCAGCTAAACTTGCCTCACTTTTGTGGTCAAGGTGGTTAGGTCGCCAGCCAGACTTAAAATCCTGTTCCAACCAGCAATGTGATTTTGCCAAACTATTTTGGCTAACTTTGTTCCAGTTTTTTCATGTGTAAAATGAGGGTGATCATAATACCTAAGTTACAGGGTTATTGTGAATGTGGCAGATTGGTTTTTGTTTGTTTATTTATAATTTTTGTTGCCTTCCCTGTGAGAAGATTATGCATTCCCCCTCCCCCACTGACAAATGACTGGTAGTGCATCCCTGCATCATGACAGTCAGACTTGGTCGTGTGACTTGCTTCAACCAGTGGAATATGAGCAAGAATAATGAATGGCACTTCTGAGCAGAAGCCTTAAAGATCACTGAATAGTTCAGTTATTGCTTCTTATACCTCTGCCCCAAAATCTGGATCCTCAAATAAAGAAAACATTTTGGACAGTGCCGTAGAGTATAGACCATACTGACCTTCAACTGACATGTAACATAAGCCAGAAAAAAAAAAATCTTTTTTAATGTGGTAAGTCACTAGAATTTAGGAATTGTTTGATACCACAGAATTATCTGGCAAAAGATACCATACACATTAATTGGTACATAATTGCTATTGTGGCTCAGAGGTGATTAGAGTCAAATAGATGAAAAGCAGACAATATTTTTGAGACAGTTGTTTTGCCAAAGAATTGCTTGCCTGAACTCCTTTTTGAATGGGAAGGTCCATGCCTCACTGTTGTACCTTGAGTTTGTGCATGGAAGACAACTTTTCTTTTTAGTTCACAGGATTCTGAATGAAGAGGAGCACCACTGGATGTAGAGATAGGAGAGAAATATCAAAAAGCAGAGAAGCAACTGTTCTGAAGAGGAAGGATGTATTAATGTTTTCAAGTAGTTTCTGTTCTCCTAGAAGAATGATACATCCTGATTTGTTGACATTTGATTTACAGTGCCGTCTATGGGAAGAACTCATTTACCCATTCTGCTGATTGTTAGGTGTGGCCAAGGAACTTGCTTTGTTCAATGTACCATGGCCAAGTGGAAGCTTTAGGAGACATTTCATGGTTTGGCTATTTCTGTTTTCCTCTGCCTTGAAACTAAAATGAGAGCTACTACTCCAGCTGGCTCCCTAAATAAAAAACATACAGCCAACATGTAATGGTGCAAGACATAAATCTTTGATTTGTAAGCTACTGAGATTTGGAGTTGTTTGTTACTACAGCAGAACCTAGCAAAGACTGGTTAATATAGAAATAAATTAGTTAGTAGGGGAGAGCTTGAAATAGTTACTGGCAAATACCAAGCACTAAGTAAGTGTTTGCTATAATAATACCTCCTTACAACCCCAGTACTGTTCCAACGAATGTCTTTTTTCTTAAGCTACTTTTGTTCTTTGAAAATCAACTCTCTATATATGATCAAAACATTCTGTTAAAAAATACAACCAATTAGCTGGTAACTGTTTATAAGTTACTGTGTGATCCAAATACCATAAACGATTGACAGTGTAATTACAAGCATGTCATCCTACTAGTTAACACAATGTGTGGCCTTTCAAACCAGGGCTATTGTTTCTATTGGATAATTTCTAATAAGCAGATAGTTGCCTGAAATGAAATTTCCTAACTTAGTAAGCAATAACATAAAATCCTCACAAATTGTGGAGCCATATCTTTGCTCCTTGGTTCTTTCTAATTTTAAAAAGGATGGGATGAAACATCAATAGAGAACATTATAATATGTGGACAAGCTGACAAAAAGCTCAATTTGAAGTCATAGAAACTTCATTAAAACCATTTATTTGACCATCATTGTAGATAAAAGTAATTCCATTATATTTATAAAGATCTGTCAAATTTGCCCAACAAAACAATACTTACAAGTAAAATGTTCAAATCTTTGAATTTCAAGATTAAGTTTAGATATACAAGTTGGATTCTTCTTACACTTGTAATTTGTCAACTCATATTTACACTGTGTTACATTGACCAAAATTTACCATTGCTAAATTCTCAAAATATAAAATCTCACATTTGAGTTAAATTTTCTTTCTTTAAGAAAGATAGGAATTAAATATTGTTTTGTTGAATATGCCAACTAACTGAATTGCATGTTTTCTACAAATTATCGTTTTAAAAAACTCAGTATGTCTTAATCCTGATACTGCCTATAATATATTTTATTTTTTATGAAGCCTCTGTTTCTTTTCTGGACACAAGGATATCATCACTATTAATTACTATAATATGGTTATATACACATAAGATGTGTAGAAAATTGGTATGAATCTGTAGCACAAAATGTGTATCACATATGACAAATACTGCTTTTTAAGGAAAAAAACCACTGTCATTGCCAATCTATCTTTGAGTTTCTTATGCAGCCAATACAAGCAAGCTCTTGTCTGGGTGTTGGGGGTGAAAAAAATAGAAGACATAATCTTTGCTTTTAATAAGTTTATTGTCTAGTACAGGTGATAGAGTGAAGAACTCACAGGACCACACAATTTCATTCCCTTCTACTCAATCCACAGGAGTAGCCAACTCTCTTGGCAGTACTGTTCTACTCCTCATCACCCACCCACTTCCAGCCTATCATAGAGTGGCTTTCACCTCCATTACTCCTTTGAAGCTGTTCCCACCAGTTAGACCACCCTCTGGTAAAATCCAGTAGATACTTCCCAATTCTTACCCTTATAGGTGTGACTACTGTTAACCACTTACTCTCCTTTGGAATGCTCTGGAGTTCTAGGCCTCAATGGTACCATGTTCTTCATCTTCCTTTCTCTCAATGGGGACTTGATGTCTTCTTCCTCTGAGCTTCATTCCCTGACATTCCTTAATTTTTGTGCTACCTAGGCTAATTTATGTATCTTCTCACACATTCTCATTCACCCTGTGATTTACATTTCCACTTCTATACTAATGAATCCCAAATAAACATTTCCAGTCCAAATCTCTTTCTGAATTACAGACACAGACCTCTACCTGGATGTCCCACAGACATCTCAAACTAAACATGTCAGAATAAAGTCCAAACCCTTTAAAATGGCTTATTCTTCCTTCTATCTTTAATTCCCTAATACATCATGCTTTCTCTCATCCCCTGGTCTTTTGCTAATGCCAGTACCCCCACCCCTTCCTGACCCATTTTATCTGACCGAATCTGCCCATCAAATTTTCATTCCTCCACAAGCCTTCACTTGGACTCCAAAGCATGAATTTGAGACCCTCATAGGTACTCCCATCCCATGTACCATAATGCCCTGTACCCTTCATTAGACTGTGGGCCTTGTGAGAGTATGTCTGTCTTGCTCTGCATTGTCTCCAGGGCCTGGCACAGTGGCTGCTACATAGGAGCTGTTCTACCATGTGCAGTGTAGGAGAGTGGCTGAGGGCTAAGCCTCCAAAGCAAACGGCCTGGCTTTAAGTCCTGATTCTGCCATGTATTACCTCTGTAACTTTATTTTTCAAAGATTTTATTTATTTATTTATTTATTTATTTATTTATTTATTTGAGAGATAGAGAACATGAACAGAGGTGGGGGAGGGGCAGATTGAGAGGGAGAAGCAGGGGGAGCCCACGCGGGGCTCAATCCCAGGACCCTGGGATCATGACTGAGCTGAAGGCAGATGTTTAACTGACCGAGCCACCCAGGCGCCCCTTACCTATGTAACTTTAGACAAGCTATTGAATATCTTGGTACACAGATCGTGGGTATAATACTTTCTGTTTCATGGAATTATTGTGAGAATTAAATTAGTTTACAAATCTTTATAAAGTGTGCAAAATAAGTGCCTAACACACAAAAAGTGCCAAATAAATATTAGTTACTATTTTCAGTTGAAAATTATTTGTACTGTGTTCTTGCTGTCCCTATCCATCAACAAATTCACCACAAACAACTTTAAGCTAATGCTGAGCATTGGCCTAGGAAGACAGTGCAATCTAACTGGAACATATCGTTCACTATAGCAGCCACTTTACAGTGCACGCAGAGTAGGGAGGAGTGAATTTTACAGCCTCTTTCATATCCTCTCTGCCTAGACCCTTCTATTTCCTGCAAGAAAAGACCTGATTGGTTAGAGCCCACACCAGAATGGACCACATTTGCTCTAATAGGGCACTCAACCATTCCATAAGACTAGACGGGAAAATGTGATGTGCTCTGGATTTGCAGCATCTACTCTCTTAAACTGCCTTCCTCCAACTGAATAGTCGAGGGGAAAAAGGAGATCTCACTTAGACTTTGACTATAAGCCATGCATTCTAATGTAGCCTTGGACCAGAAATTTCCTTTTCGGAATCAGGTGCCTGCATAGCAATTAAAGTCCTCTGATTCACATTCTGCACCTGTTTCTGCATTTACTACACAAAGTGACTTGGGAAACTGGCAGGGCAAGATTCTAGCATTCCCATGGCCTTGACTGAGCACCATCATAAAAGAGAAAACTGACAGTTATATCCCTAACATATGCCAGTGTCCACCAGGGGCACCAGACTAGGGATGGTAGATTACCTGGAGCTGGGTCCTGTCCTAGATATAGAGACTACAAAGGTGAGTAGGTCAGCCCTGCTTTCAGAGAGTATGGGCAATCTGCTAAGGGGGGGTGGGTATGTGTAATACACTATAACAAGTGTTTTAATAAGGATGTATGCATACATAGGTAGGTATGAGGGAGTGGTCAGCTCTCTCCTTAAGAAAGTCAGGGAAAGTTTCAAAGGAGAAGGCACTCAGGAGTTTTCGACACTTAGAAAAGGAGGCAAATGCTCTCAGAGGAAGCATGTGCAAAGCCATAGAAAGGTGGCACAGCAGGATGGATTTAAAGAAATAGAAGTAATTCCATCTGTCTTTGGGGTAGAAGCAGTGAGGGGACTGGCTTTCAGTGACACTGGAGAAGTAGGCAAGAGCCACGTAGATCATGGAGGACGGCATCTGGTTGGACTTGATGCCATAATGGATGAAGACGCCAGCAGAGAGTTTGAAGTAGCTCTGTTTTCATTTTAGTACAATCCTTTAGAGGGGATGTGGTCTGAGAAAGGAAGTGCACTCTTCCCAGCACGAAATGTGTTTCCACAGTATGAACTGAACATTGAAAGTATACGGCTGAAATTTCCTTAGAGGGAAGATAAAGATATTAATTCATGTCGCCATAACCACGAGCAAGACCTTAAAGACAGAGTACTCTAAACACAATTCTAATTTGATTGCCCCCTAAAAATGAAACGAACCTAACTAGCAAAACAGAGACAATTTCAAACCGTTAAAATTAGAAATGAGCTCATGTTTAACTTCAATTTTATAGTCTTTTTTATGTGGGTTTCAGAAAATCCAGTAGATTCAATAAAATAAAATATCCCAGACACCTGGTATAATTAAAGCAAGTGAACCAAGCGGTAAAAATATCTCTGATTGAGGCTATGTTTGATGTCTAGCCAGAAAGACTACAAATTCTGTGACACTGGAGTCTGAAATAAATATATTGGTTGGAGTGTGGACAGAACAGAAATATATTAATTATTTCTTATGGGTCAGAAAGTCACTACCCTGTTTTCTAAGGACTAAGAAGTCCAGCAGGTTTTTCACTGGCTCCTTAAATAGTTCAACCCTATGTATCCTCCTACATTTACCCCGTGAAATTTCCAGAGGAAAACTAGTTTGTTTGAGGAAAGCCCCCAAATGCTCTCCCATTTCCTTTTCATTCACTAGGATAAACTGATCTCCCAAATAAATCGTCTTTTGCTTGTTGGCCATGTCGAAAAGAGGCTGCTTGCAGTTTTCCATGCTAGTTCCTTGTAAATCATTCTTAATTGCAAAATCTTCATTCCCCGTCACTTAAAATGTCACCTTTCACTTACATACCACAACGGTGTTAAATTCTAGTAAGGGATACGGTTAGCAGATAAAACTGTTTTGAAAAAGTATTTTTAAAAGATTAAGTTCATTAAGAACCGGTTTTTCCTTCCCAATGCTAGAGGACGGGTGACAGGAACTGCAGAACAGCCGTTACTGTAAGGGGTTTATAACTTACAACTTTTACACACTGTGACTCTGTCTCAAATGCGCAGTTTCCATAGCAACTACCATATCATCTGATCCTACAGATATTTTTAAGATGCAGATAAATTTTTTAAGAAAATGGATCAGGATCTCAAGGTAAATTTATTCCCTAAATGCACTCTGTTCCCAGTGACACCAGCAAGAGTCTATTTTTGACAGAAAGCGTGCTAAAGCAAGAATGTCTGTGTATATTCCATTTACTAACTTTACAGGTTATTGAAATTAACATTCAAGTTTAAGTAAACATTTTTACTTTTTCATATTTAACAGCTTAATTGAGATATAGTTAAAATATAATAAACTGCAAATAGTTAAAGTGCAAAGTCTGTTAAGTTTTATATGTGAATACATTGTGAAACCATCACATCTAGGTAGTGAACATATCCTCACCTTAAAAGTTTCCTAATATCCTCTGTGACCCTCACTCTCTCCTCTACCCAGTCCCCCACCATTCCCAGGGAGCCACTAGTCTGCTTTACCATCAATTAGTTTACACTTTCTAGAAATCTTAGTAAAGAAAGTCATATAATATGTACTGTTTGTTGTCTTTATTGCTCAGCATAATTATTTTTAGATTCATCCATGTCTTAGTTTGTATCATTAGTTCATGTGTCCCCTTATATTGTTGGGTAGTAGTCCATTGCATGTACAGACCATGATTTCTTTATCCGCTCACTAGCTGATGGACATTTGTATTGTTTCTAGTTTGGAACTATTACAGAAAAAGTGGTCAAGAACATTCATGTGTAACCTTTATATGAGCATATGCTTTCATTTGTCTTGCATAATTACCTAGGAATGAAATGTCTGAATCATAAAGAAGGCAATATTAATTTTTAAGGAACTATCGATTTTTTTCTAAAGAATTTGTTCCATTTCACATTCCCACTACTAGTGATGAAAATTCCAATTGCTATCTTTGGTAACACTTAGGACAATCAACTTTTTTCATTTTCCTATCATTCCATTCTAATAGGCTGGGCTGGCATATTATTTTCATATTAATTTGCACTTTCCTAATGACTAATGATGGTGAGCATATTTCCATGTGTTTATTTGCCATAAATATATCTTCTTTGATAAATTATCTGTTTAAATATTTTGCCTATTTTTAAAAATTGGATTATTTTTCTTATTGAATTTGAAAAGTCTTTACACAGAATAGATACAAGTCCTTTGTCATATATAAGATTCATAAATATTTTGTTCCAGTCTGTTGCTTGTTCTTTCATTCTTTTAATGGTTCCTTTCAAAAAGCAGAAATTTTTAATTTTGATGAAATTCAAATGATCACTTCTTCTTTTATGGATCATCCTTTTGGTGTGTGTCTACGAAATCTTTGCCAAACTCCAGTTCAAAACTCTTCTCCTATATTTCCTCTGGTTTTATAGTGTTAGGACTTATATTTAGATCTGTGATAAGTTTTGAGTTAATTTTTGTGTTTAGTGCTACAAATTATTCTCCAAATTCTGCATTAGCAGAATTTCACAAATTTTATATGCTGTATTTTCATTCAGTTCAAAACACTTTCAAATTTCCCTTTTGATTTCTTCTTTGTATCTTGAAACTCTGACATTAGGTACATAAACATTTAGAATTGTTGTTAGAATTGGATGAATTGTCTTCTATTTCATTATGAAATGACCTTCTTTATCCCTGATAATATTCTTTACTCTGGAATCTTATCTGATTCTAATACAGCCACTACAGGTTTCTTTTGATTAGTGTTAGTATGGTATATCTTTCTCAACCCTTACATTTTAATATGTTTTTGTCTTTAAATTTAAAGTAAACTTCTTGTAGTAAAGTGAGCATGATACAGGTAAGGTCTTGCTTTTGCATCCACTCTAACAGTCTCTGTCTTTTAATTGGAGTGGGTTTCAGTTTGGTATTTTGTTTTGTTTGCCATTATATTTGTCTTACTTTTCTGTGGCTGCAAAATAAATTACCAGAAATTTAGCAGGTTTAAACACCCATTCATTATCTTCCAGATCTATAGGTCAGAAGTCCAGGTGGACTCAGATAGGTTCTCTGCTCAGGCTCATGAGGCCAAAATCTAGGTGTTGGCTAATTTGGGCTTTTATCTAGAGGCTCTATCAAATAATTTTCTTCCAGCTCATTTAAGTTGTCAGAATTCAACTGATTGTGATTGTGTAACTGAGGTTCCATTTCCTTGCTGGCTGTCAGCCAAGGGATCCTTTCAGCTACCAGAGGCTGCCCAGGGTCCTTATCATATGACCTCCTCAATCTTCAAGTCTCCAATTGTACACTGTTTCTCTTGCTTTGAATCTCTCTGAATTCTCATGCTCCCAACAGAAAAATCTCTCTGCTTTTAAAGAGTTCAGTGATTAGTTTGGACCTCCATAGATAATCTCCTTTGCCCTATAATTTAATCCAACCACCAGCTTGATATCTCATCATATTCACAGTCCCAGGGATTAGGGAGGGAAATCTTGTGGGGCCCTTTTAAAAGGATTTTGCTTACCACAACCATTACTATAATCATTGATGTAGTCAGGTTTAAATCTATGATTTTGTAATTTGTTTTCTTCTTGTTCCATTTGTTCTTTCTTTCCTTTTTTTCCTTTACTTTCTTCTGGATTGAGCAAATTATTATTCCCTTTTATCTCTTTTATTAGATCTTTAGCTATAATTCTTGTCTTATTCTTTTAATGTTTGCTTTGGGATTTATCACAGAAATTTTTGATTTATGAAAAGTTTTCCTTCAAGTGATATTATTATACCACTTCATAGAATAGTATAATAATGTGATGATATTATACTTTCATTTCTTCTCTCCTAGCCATGTATTATTGTTGCCATACATTGTACCTGTATATTTGATATAAACTGGCACTACAGTCTAATATTTTTGTTTAAATAGTTAACTATCATTTAGTGGTTTTTAAATTAAATAATAAAATAACTTGCATATTGACCCACGGGGTTAATATATCCAGGACTTTTCATATTCCATTGTATAGATCCATATTTTCATGTGGTATTATTTTCCTTCTAAGAGATTACCTTTACCATTTCTTACAGCGTGGGTCTGTTGGCAATGAATTCTTCTGGATTTTATAGGTCTGAAAAACTTCATGTCACTTTCATCTTGAAATATATTTTCAGTGGGTATAGAATTCCATGTTGTTTTTTTTCCCTCCTTTCAATACTCTAAAGACACTACCTCACTCTCTTTTGTTTACACTGTTCTCAACAAAAAATCAGTTGTCATGCTTCTCTCTTTCTCCTCTGTATATAATGTGTCTTTTCTCTCTGGCTACTTTTAAGATTTTTCCTTCATCCTTTGTTTTGAGTAACTTGACTATGATGTGCTTTTCTGTAGTTTTCTTCATGTTTCTTATGCTTGGGGTTCACTGAGCTCCTTAAATCTCTATGTTTAGTAACATTGTGTGTTTACCATACTTCAATAAAAAAATTTAAAAACTCTGTCTATAATTTTCATCAAATTTAGAAATTCTTTGGCTATTATTTCTTTGAATGTATTTCCCCCTACACATTCCTTCATGGTGTCTAATCACATGTACTTTAGACTGTGTGAGGTTAGCCTAGAGCTCTTGTCTTTTCCTTCAATGTGTTTAACTTGGAAAGCTTCAGTTACTATGTCTTCAGGTTTACTAATATTTTCTTCTACAATGCCTAATCTATCATTAATCTCATCCAGTTAATTTTTCTCAGACATTGAAGTTTGATTTTGTGCTTTTTTATGATTCATACAAATATATATATTCATCTATGTCTTTACTTAACCTGTTAAATCTTTCCTATAGTTTCCTGAACACGTAGAATACAGTTATAATAACTATTTCAAGGTTCTTATTTGCTAATTCTAACATCTGTGTTAGTTCTGGGTTGATTTCAATTGATTGATTTTTCTCCTCATTATGGGTTATATTTTCTTGCTTCTTTGCATGCCTATAATTTTTTATTGGATGCCAGACGTCGTGAATTTTGCCTTGTTGAAAGCTGAGTATTTTTGTATTTCTATAAATACCTTGAGTTTTATTTCTGGTATGCAGTTAAGTTACTTGGAAACATTTTCATCCTTGCTCTGAAGATTTGTTAGGTGGGATCAGAGCAGTGTTTAGTCTGGGGCCCATCATTTCCTACTGCTGAAGCATGACCCTTCTGAGTACTCTATACAGTGTCCTATAAATTATCCATTTTTCCAGTCTGGCTAGTGGCAACAGGCATCATTTCCAGCCCTGTGTGGGTTTCCCCTACTTTTCCTTCTAACCATTTCATTGGGTTATTCTCACAGTCTTGATTAGTTTCTTCACATACATGTGCTGATCAGTACTCAGCTGAATACTAAAGGGGAATCCAATGCAGATTTCAAGAGTGCCCTCACTGTGTAGCTCTCCCCTCATGGCTCTCATCAGTATAGCCACTTTGGTCTCACTAAAGTGTCAGTTTCATCTCCTCAACTAAGGAATTCTATCAGGTTCAGTCTGGGCTCCCTCTCCCTGTGCCAGAGCTGGGAAACACTCTAATGACCATAAGCTGGGCAATCATAGGGTCACCTTGTTTGTTTCCTGTCTCTCAGGATTCACTATCTTTAGAACCCAATATCCAATATCTTGAAAAACATTTTTTTCCCAAAAAAACTATGACAGGCAAGAGGGGAAACCCAGTCCCTTACTCCATCTTGTTTCAGAGTACTTATCTAAATATACATTTTAAAAGTCTAATAACATTAACTCTTCAAAGTATGAAAAGCATGTGATTCTAGAGATATAGTTCAACTGAAATAACTGAAGAATACTGGTATCATAGAAACTGTCTTATCTATGATGGTAAGAATTTGTGCTTGTTCAACTCCAGTGTAACAACATTTATTCATTGTCTTATCTAGAGAGATGAATATCACTCAGAGCTGAGATTGTGCTGAATTTGATATTTACCACAGATGCAAAAATAGTGAATTATAAAATTCTGCTCTTCACATCTTCAAGGGAAACCAGATCTTGCCAAATTACCTGAAAATTGAATCCATCCAGATAGAAAAGGATTTCTGTAGTCACCACATAGATCCAAGGGCTTTAGCCCATTATACTCAGTCACCGATGTTCACCATAATAGGGATAAAATCCCACAGATTTACCCAGTTGATAAGTAAAGAAATTATAAAAACAAAACTTGTCATTTTTCAAAACTTGGGGATATAACACAGTTTGTGCACACTTTCTATTGGTTTATGGACATTTGGATTTTTTTCAGAGGTTGGCTATTATAAAAAATGGTACAATGAACATTACAGTCTATGTTCCCTGGTACATACACATGGACACATATCCCTTTAGGGTACATATTTAGTAGAATTCCTGAGTCATGTGGCAAGTATATCTTATACTTACTAGATTATGCCAAACATGTTTTACCAATTTATACTTCATTAGCAGTGAATGAGGATCACTTTCAATTCACATTTATACCTACATTTGGTGTTTTTCTATTCTCAGATTTTTTTCTTTTTAAGAAGCCAGAGGAAAATAATAAAGGTTATATTCATTTTTTCTTCCATACATTTTCTCATTACATCTAGTTTTTTCTTACTTTTTGGGTGTTTTGTATTCAAATATAAAGACAATATAACCCTCACTTTCACTAGAGGTATCACAGACTAAGGGATATAGAATTAGTATAAAATATAAAAGATAAGGTTCAATATTGTGCTAAAATAGAGGTTCAAACTAAGATCAATCTATTTGTAATCATACCATAGAATGATAAATAATTATCAAAAACATTCAGTTGGCTGATGAGGAATCTTTACTTAGCCCAAGGTTTACAGTTTATGATTCGGTAAAATGCATGTATCTGGAGTGTGTGAGCATGTGTGTGGGTGTGTGTGAGGGGGTGTGTCTATAAGTATAAGGAGATAGAGAAAGAGACAGTCATTTTTTTAAGGACAAATAAGGAAGCCAGTAAGTCCAACTTCCTGAAAGTTCCTTTCAGAGGATCAAGTCTAGAATTTATGATAGGGATCAGAAAACTTTCATGGTAAAAGGCCAGATAGTAAATAGTCTAGGCTTTGCAGACCATAAGTTTTCTGTCTCAACTATTCAACTCTGCCCTTGTAGTATAAAAGTAGCATAGACAATATGTAAACAATTGAGTGCAACTGTGCTTCAACCAAACTTTATTTACAAGAACAAGCTATAGACCTGATTTGGTCCAAGGGCCATAGTTTGTGAATCCCTGATCTAAGGCATGAAAACTTAGCGTCAAATGATCTATGGAGACTCTGTTAGTGTAAGTTAGTATCAGTTATTTTATAGTTTAGTGTAAATGAAGACTCCAAAAGTAGGTTATAATAAAGAGGATAGAGAGGAAGGAGAAAACACAATGAAGATGCCTGAGGGCATGGGAAAATACCACCTCCATGATGACTTTACTTGGGACATGACTAGGACCTAGTTTTCAGTGGAATTTTGCATTTTCAAAGGCAATTATTGTGCCATATGACATACAATACATGTGACAGCAATATGCGTTTAGTGAATGAAAGAACTCTCTGGAAGCAGAGTAACTTTACCTTTTAAAAGACCAACACATTTCATTTTACTAATGAAAGAAGATGGTGATAAGTTTAATGAGCACCACAGGTCAAAAGTGTTCACTAAAATTTTATTCCTAAAGAAATAAATATGTAGGGTTGTTTTTTGTTTTGTTTTCTTTTGCATTTACCAGCTGAGAATTTCTTAGCCCTTTCTATATATATCTCCATATTCTTAGAATATATCTCTATATTCTTAGAAAATATAAAATATTGTGCCAGATTATTAAATATGAATGCTGTTTAAAGTTAGTACTACAGAAAAGCAAATTATCTCTTTTAGTTTACTGAAACCTACTCAATCAAATATACCATTAGTATCCCAGTGAAAGAGACTATAGAATCTTTTTTCATCTATAGTATTCCTAGCCAATAATTAGCACAATAGAAAATCTATTTCATAATATTTAAAATAATAAGAGCTAAAGCTAATTAAAAACGTATTACACATCTGTAAAGAATTGGTCATAACAACTCTACCAGGTAGAAAATATAATTACCACCCTATTTTATGGATTAAAACAAACAAACAAACAAACAAAAAAGACACAGAGAAGTTAAGTAACTTCCCCAGGGGCACACAGCTAGTAAGTATTGGGGTTATAATTCAAACAAAGGCAATCTTCTCTCAGGGTCTCTCTCTTTAAACAGTATGCTGTTCTGCCTCTTAGTCAAAGAGACTATACCATTTATACCCTTTTTCTTCTCAAATAGTATATATTCAGGACCAGACTGTATGTAGTATTTAAAATTAGTCATTGACTAACTTTACCTTTTTTATTTAGGTTTGAAATTTCACATGAAATTTTTTTTAGTACAATTGACATACAGTGTTACATTAGTTTCAGGTGTACAACATAGTAATTCAACAAGTTTATACATTATGCCATGCTCATCACAAGTGTTAGTTACCATCTGTTATACAACACTGTTACAATACCAATGACTTCATTCCCTATGCTGTACCTTTTATTCCCATGATTTACTCATTCCATAACTGGAAATTTTGTCTTTTAAGAGACCAGCACATAATAGAGATTTGATGCTTTAAAGAAATAGAAAAGGAAATTTCCTGTTGTGTTTGTTACTAATAGTATGTTACCAAAAAAAAGACACTCTCCTCTTATCTAGAATAACTTTGTTATGGACTAAATGTTTGTGTGCCCCTCAAATTCACATGTTGAAATCCTAACCCTCAATGTAATGGAATTAGGAGGTGGGGCTTTGGGAAGTGACTGGGCCATGAAAATGGAGCCCTCATGAATGGGATTCATGCTCTTATAAAAGAGTATGTTTATCTCGCCTGCCATGTGAGGACCCAAGAAGACAATTGTCTATAAACCAGGAAGTGAGTTCTCCCCAGACACTGAATCTGCAGGCACAATGATTTTAGACTTCCTAGCCTTCAGAACTGTGAGAAATAAATGTTTAAGTCACACAGTCTATGGTATTTTTGTTATAGCAGCCTGACAGACTAAGACAAACTTACTTGTAGATTTTTCCAAACTTTGTTCCAAACTTTTTCCTCATCTTCCTGGCAAATTGGTCATGGTTTCTAAGCACCTTGCTCTGAATGGCACTGATCATGTTAGGCGGCAGTAACTTGCTTTTATATTTGTCTTTTTTCTCTGGATGTGGACTCCTCAGGGACAGAAAGTATGTCACACTTCTCTTCGTGTCTCCAGAATCTTCACAGGGTCTACTATGGAAGGCACTCAAATGTTTGATGAATGGTTGAATGAACACATGAATCAATGCATCCCAAGCGATGGTTCCATGATTATAACTCCCCAAAAGAAGAGATAGGCCAATATCCAGCAATTCTAAAAACAAAACAAAATCTCCTGAAAAGATTCTTTCTTAATTGAACACATCTGTTTCACTTATTGCAGGAGTGTCCACATAAGCACGATTGGGGAAGGTTGCTGTCCAATAAAGATCAGGCTCTGCAACTAAGAAGAAGTCATGTTAATAAATGCTAGCTGTCCCTGAGCGGCATACACTATTGCTTTGTCTTTTCAGAGACTCTTCCACAGGGACACAGCTATAGTCCA